>NC_064629.1:830669085-831270157 GCF_023864275.1 Schistocerca cancellata
CATCGAGGTTACTGAAGACGGAGCACTAGCTCAGTTGATGAGAGAAAAGCTCTGGCATTTTTAAGGACCCATCACAGCATTCGCTTAAAACTACTAAAGGAACAAAAAATTACATCAGACTTGTTGGGTGGAGATTTAACACCCGCATCTCCCAAATATCTTCGTGGTCCTTAAGCGAAAAGTACGTTGGCGGCAGTAGGATCATTCTACAATCAGCTTCAAATGCCAGTTCTCTAAATTTTCTCACCTGTGTTCCTCGAAAAGAACTCCTCCCCTCCACGGATTCTCATTTGTGTTCCCGAAGCATCCCCGTACTATTTGCGTTTTGTTCGAACCCACTGGTAACGAATTTAGCAGCCTGCCTTTGAATTGATTTAATGTTTTCCTTTATTCCGACCTGGTACGGATTCCAAACACTCGAGCAATACTCAACAACAGGTTGCAATACCGTCCTACACGCGGTGTACTTTACGGATGAACCCACACATTCACAAAATTCTCCCAGGAAACCGAAGTCGACCATTCACCTTCACTACCACAATCCTCACATGCTGACTCCATTTCATGTTGCTTTGCAGCGTTACGTCCAGATATTTAAACGACATGACTGTGTCGAGCAGAACGCTACTAATGCTGTATCCGAACATTATGGCTTTGTTTTTCTTACTCACCCAAATTAACTTACATGTTTCTATATTCAGGGCTAGCTGCCATCCGTCACACCAACTAGAAATTTTGTCGAAGTCATCTTGCATCCTCCTACAATCATTCAATTTCGACACCTTGCCGTACACCACAGCATCATCAGCAAACAACGCAGATTGCTGCCCACTCTGTCCGTCAAATCATTGATGTGCTATATAGAAAATGATAGTGGACCTATCACTCTTCCCTGGACCACTCCTGATGGTACCCCTGTCTCTGATGAACACTCGCCATCGAGGATAACTTACTAGGTTCTATTATTTAAGAAGTCTTCGTGCCCTCACATACCTGGCAACCTTTTCCACATTCTCGTACCTTCTTTAAGTCTGTGGTGGGGTGCTGTGTCAAATGCTTTCCGGAAATCTAGAAATATGGAAATATGGAATCAGCCTGCTGCCCTTACCCATAGTTCGCAGTATATCATGTGAAAAACGGGAAGCTGAGTTTAGCGCGACCTCCGCTTTCTAAATCCGTGTTGATTCGTTGACATAAGCTTCTCGGTCTCAAGAAAATTTATTATATTTGAACTGAGAAAATGTTCAAGGATTCGGGAGTGAACCGTTGTTAGGAATATTGGTACGTAATTTTGCGGCTCCTTTATTTTACCCTTCTCATATATATAGGAGTCACTTGCGCTTTTCTCCAGTCGCTTGGGACTTTGCATAGAGCGAGAAACTCGCGATAAATGCAAGGTAAGTATGGGGATAATGCCGTAGAATACTCTTTGTAAAATCAAACTTTGATTCCATCTCGACCTGACGATTTATTTGTTTTCAACTCTTCCAGCTTTTTCTCTACTCCAGGGATGCTTATTTCTATGTCGTCCACACGGGGGTCTGTGCGATGGTCAAACGACAGTGTGGTTGTAGTGCCTAAAGCCGTCGGCACACGGACCTTGCTGCCGAACGTTAACGTTGAGTGTTGTGTGCTGTCCCTAGGTTAGTTAGGTTTAACTAGTTCTAAATTCTAGGGGACTGATGACCATAGATGTTAAGTCCCATAGTGCTCAGAGCAGTTTGAACCATTTTTTAACGTTGAGTGTGCCAAGTTCAAAGTGCTGCTGAACGCTCAGGAACGGTGCGACTTGTGTATACGGTACGTGGGCCCCAGCGTGGTATACGGTATCGCGACGCACTCTAGCGGCAGTTGTAGGATGTTTCCAGTTCGTAAATCACACTGTTTACTTAACGGGCGCGCGTAAAATTCCCTACGTTAGCTCTGTTAAAACGCACATGTCCTGCATCGTCCACGAAAAGGAAAGAACCATGTCCATTAAATAAGGACACAGGCTTGTAAAAGTTCCATTACAAACAGTGCGGTACTAATTTGGTTCTTGGTTATTTCATCATTCCCACATTTTAGTACAACCCCAAGGTCAGTCTTACATGAGGACTGTTCCTACCTCCCAGTTTCAGAATCTTTGCAACATGTGAATTACGAAGCGTAAAAGAAAAAGGAGCAAAATATCTTTATACAAGTAGCGCAAACTGCCCTGTAGATTAAGCCAATCGAACAAAGTCACCCCTCAAAAAATGGTTTACATAACATCAAATATTATAATATATACTTATATTAAACTAATAATAAAGTATCAGAACCCAATTAAAACGCTAATTGACGCTACTCATTGCGCTACACGAACAACGTGCGACAAGTGTTCCGTTATTTTATGTTAAGCGTTGCTGAAAACCTTAATCGTAGATATGTTACTAACTGAAATTTAATCATAGAAAGTTGTACCAAGAACAATGCGTTTTGGGTGGATCTTCAGTGCGTCGCTGCCGTCAAATAGCCTGCTCTCATAATACGCAAATTACACTACTTCTTTTGCCACGAATATGACGCTTGTGATTATTATATTGGAACGAATCACGCAGTTAACAACGGGTTTTGCAGTGATTCTCAATTTGCTGGTGCCCAGAAACGGCACATATACATATAGGCTTGAAATGGGTGCCAATATGGCGCCTCACAACTCTGTACTGAAGGAAGACGGCGTGCGTGTGACGTAGGTGGCGTTGTGCCATCTCATTGGTCAACGCTCAGACGCACGCTCAGGATATCTGACATGCCAGATATTGCTCTGCACGTTCGGAAAGACTCCCGAACGTTCTATTCCACGCTATGACGTCAGAAACTCGGCAGGCTCAACGCTCAACGTTCGGATGCACGGTCCGTGTGCCGACGGCTTAAACGCTACCCTTGACGCTCCTTTATGCGATGCAGCGACAATCGTTTTTCAGATTTCGCGTGGAAGAGTCGTATGCAATCGATTCGCGCCGAAAACATATTAAAAGTTAGCAGTTGTTGATAAAGTGTGATTTTGAAGTTTGCCGTCAAATCGTAGAGCAATAATGAGTGATTAACCTATTTATTTGCGGAGGGTGAAGGTAATTACACACGAACTAATTGAACAAATGAGTATCGTCATTCGTATTCCGCGGAATCCGTTGGCAGGCTGTATTATAACTTGAACAATTTTTAAGGTTAGCGTGAACTGTTACAGCGCAACAGTGTGGTCTTGAAAAGCAATATAGCAATGGCAAACTTCAGTGTGAAAGTGGAACCAAATTAAACTGCTAATACAAGCATGGTTGGGTCTAACTATTGCCGTAAAATATATTGCGTTCAGCTTCAATAAACGGAGTAAATGGTACGAGGCACATTCCATAAGTGAGTTTCCCTACTTCATTAAAAAACATAACATAAAATGTATGATGTTGAAATGGTTTTATTGACATTGTACAAAGTTTATGTTACTTTTCTACATAGCCTCTATGTTTTTTCTAGAATTTTTGGTAAGGTGACAAGTTTTTCCAAACCAGTGTTGTACCGGGTCGTGTCCTGTGCTCATAACCAGCTGTTAACTGTTGATGTGATTTCATGATGGCTCAAATGGTTCAAATGGCTCTGAGCACTATGGGACTTAACAGCGGAGGTCATCAGTCCCCTAGAACTTAGAACTACTTAAACCTACCTAACCTAAGGACATCACACACATCCATGCCCGAGGCAGGATTCGAACCTGCGACCGTAGCGGTCGCGCGGTTCCGAACTGTAGCGCCTAGAACCGCTCGGCCACTCGGGCCGGCAATTTCATGATCAGCATCGAAGTGCTTACCTTCAAGATAACTTTTGATTTGGGGCAACATGCAAAAATCACTTTGGGTAAGCTCTGGTGAATATGGAGGATGCGGGAACACCTCCCGGTTAAATGCTCCAGTTAAATGAACCATCATTTGTGCTCTATGAGGCCGAGCATTGTCGTGAAGGAAGATAACTTCGCTAGACAGAAGTTGAGAGCCTTTTTTATGCTAGGTCGCTGATTCCTCGAGACAGTACAGTACCTCTCTGCATACATTGTGGTGTTACGAGGGAGGTAGTGAGCGAGCAAAACCTCCTCACAGGCCCAAAAGATGATTGCCATAACTTGTTCTGCCGAATTTGTGTCCTCTGCCTTTTTTGGACCACATTCGCCAGGTTTCTTCCACACGATGCCCTGATGTTTTGTCTCGGGAGTGGAAAGATGGATCCAGCTCTCATCCCAGTGACAAGCCGTTTGAAGAACAAATCTCGCTCTCTCTGATGCATTTCGAGAAACTTTCTCGCAGAGTCCATCCATTGCTGCTTGTGGACGTCACTGGGCGAACGTGGCACCCATCTTTGCGGTAGTGGAGATGGTATACCAGTATCTTTGCAATGGATGAGTGTCCGACTGAAGTGCCAGGAGACTGCCATATTAGAACGCAGTCAATGGTACCAGGATGTTCGTCCTCCACAATACTGCGAATTACAATAATAGCATCATCACATGTTACTGCGGTGGCTCTCCCTGTACACTGCTCGTCATGCATATCTTTGCGCCCTTTCACAAACTGTACACGCCAACGTCGAACCATTTGGATGCTCAAACAACCTTCTCCATAGGAAGGAGTTAACTGTCGTTGGATATCGACTGCGGATAGCTGTTTTTCTACGAAAAAACGAATGACAGAGCGTAGCTCTCAAGCGGACACACTTGGTAGTGGTAATTCCATGCCAACTAGCAGCGTACAGGCAAGATACTAGGATGCGTAACAGAAACCGGTGTGAGCGTTGTCCCATGTCACGGCCACAGTTCACGAGGGACATTCAGTAATTAATGCAACACATGTTTTCCGAAAGCAGGCCGGTTTTATTCAGGTTCGGTCAAGAATACCATCATAACGACCGGGAAGGCGGTGTGCTGACCCCACGCCCCTCCTATCCGCATCCTCCACTGAGGATGACACGGCGGTCGGATGGTCCCGGTAGGCCACTCTTGGCCTGGTGACGGAGTTACTTATTGAAAGCACCTCATAACTTGCGGAGAAACGAAATAGGGAAACTTACTTATTGCACGATCCTCGTATGAACTGTTACCATTTCAAAGAAACCTTTTCACATAAATCGGACTTTAAGGTTCGTGAATAAAAGAGACGCGTATCCGTTTTTGGTAACACAGAATTCGTAAAAGCACGTTCTCTCTGGTAACCATCGCTTACCGATGTCCAGTCGCCGCAATGAAGACTGTTTCAACTAAAAATCAGAAAAAAATATAGCGAGAGAAGACTAGACACTACGTAATCACATCCGGTTGGTGAATACAAATACACTGCCTTAATTATTGTTTCACCTCGTTCTTCGTAATGGATGTTACGCCAGTTCAGCGCTCTTCCTGCCCATGGATCTGTCAGATAAATTATATTCGCTCCCTAGATATGAAATATTTGATATTTCATGGAAGTCCTCCAAGTAATATGATACATTTCAGTTCCGCTAACAACGCGACAACCTACCACTTTCTGGTGTCACCTAGATCATGAGATCATTAGACAATATCAGCTCCTTAAACGCACACTGTCTCAGAGCGCTACAGAATTCTGCTATACTACACCCTTCTGGAAGTGAACAAATCGTCACTGTACCTATATACACCGACAGCTATTAGCCGCGCCGTAGGGGGACAGTGCGCGTCGCCCTCGCGGCTATAGATTTGCTCAGCCGCTCTGTCGTTAGCGTCGCCGGTAGACCGCATCCTCCGATCAATGTGCGTGGCCGACTTGCGTAATGAATCCTTCCTCATCTCGCTAAAGGCATTGCGTGACATGCAAAATCCATCTCTTTTCGCAAACCGGTAAGCCATCACGTCAAACTCGGATCGACAAAACACACCACTACATCCGAAGGCTGCAGCTGCATGTAGGAAATGTACAAATGGCAAACACATCGGACAAGAACTTCGACACTCCCAGGAGACACGGCGCTAATACCGAGTAACACCCTCGCTAGCCTTATTGACGGCCTCAGTTCGGCGAGGAAGAGACTCAACAGGTTTCCTAACGTGTGCCATTCAAGCTGAAGCCATTTACTGTTGATTAGATCCCGTAGAGCCACCAAATTGCAGGGATGTTGATTACTACGTTTCATCCGCTGTTTGGAAGACGAGGCTGTGCACTAGAGATCAGAAATGAGCTCCGCGCACTCGCTTTAAACACGTCAGCGGGTGTTATGACGTCATCTCCGCAATCGCCGTCTCCGCACGCTCGGAAACTCGACCCTCGTGTCTCCTCGCTGCCCAATTAACTGAAAACTGGTCGCTTCAGTCTGTTGTCGGGGACAAGTGGATTATATCAGCGTAGAAAGGACGGCGAGCACGTCAATTTGCAAGTGTAACCGATGCCTTCCTGCATTGCAGCTACATAAACATTGTAAGGACATGACCATTATTCTGTACCAACACAATGACTGATCGGATCTGTTAGCAGTGAACATTTTCTTTTTTTGTAAACACGCATGCGCACACAAGCGCGCGCGCGCGTGAGCTTGCGCGCTCTTGTAGCACTTTTTACATTCAACATACAACTATAAATAATAAATCAAATAAAAGAGCAACTCAAACAGCTTCGTTTGTATACCTTTGCGCAAGGGGAATTGTATGGAACGACCAAGAGTGTTGAAGAATGTGTGTTGAACGAGTGAGAGTCTTTCACGCGTAGTCCCAAGAAATCAGTGCGGAAAGCTAGTCGCGAATTAGCAATACCAGTGATGTTTGTGGAGAGACTTTTAAGGAGACGCTTATAGCTACGTCCTCACCATTTGCAGGTGTTACAAGCTTTAGAGTCTAAAGTCTACGGTTTACGTGCCAACATTGCAAACGAAATGTTGCTGCATGACGATGAAGATTTTCCGGTTCGTGTCGTCTTCAGTAATGAACTGACACTTCACGTAAGTGAAAATGCGAACACACATAATGTGCGCATCTGGAGGTCAGCAAATCAACACGAGATGGTACCGTTACAACGAGACTTCCATAATTTTTTGTGCCATATCCCGACGAAAAGTTTACGGGCCTTTCTTTTGCGGTGAAGGAACTGTAAGTGGCATTTTTTATCTCGAAAAAGCTAGAATTATACCTCTTCCCTAAACTGGAGAAATCTGAACCACAGAACTTTATTTAACGGTAAGATGATGCGCCACCTCTCTGGCATAACTCATTACGCCTTTGGTTAAATGACGTTGCGCCCGATCATTGGAATGGCTGGAAGGGGCCATATGACAGAGCTTGTTTTGTACGGTTTCCATGTTCACATACGATCTTACGCCATGCGATTTACACATTTGGGCGTTCATAAAGGACCATGTGTATGTGCCTCCGCTACCAGCTGATCTACCCGACTTTAGAAACAGCATTGTTGCAACAGTTTCTTCAGACACGCTGATCAGGGTTTGGAAAGAACTCGTCTATCTACTGTAGACTGTTGCTTTGAATACGGTAAGTGACTGCTACAATGGACTATATTCGTAGATGTACCTCAGTGTACCAGTAGACGTCTCTGTCTTTCGGGCAGAAACGACTGGTACTGAAAGGACTAATAGGATGATTAATATTTTCTCTGTTAAATTTATGAAGCTCACAGTAAGTTCTAAACAGATCATGGCATGTAAATTATTATAGGTACAGACCTAAAATGTGCATGTGACCTAAAGAGGACATTTTTATGCCTTCCTAACGCTAAATGGCGTTATATGAACAAGTTACTAAGTTGAAAAAGGGTGGATTGATGGAATCTGTTATTTTGACACATAGGTTGTAGTTCATGCAGGGAATAACACTATTACAATACACAAAGTGGTAGACGTGAGACGTTTGCTTACCACAGAAGTAACGTCACTATGAAATTAGAGTAAGCTCGTCAGAATGGTAGATGCTCATCGCAGAGATTCAACTCCACTGTTGGCAAACTGTTGAATAACGGCTACAAAAGCGAGTTAAGCTGCACACACAGTTTTTTAGTGTCTGTAGACCCATAATCAGCACGCAGGATACCCATGTCTATGAACCGGATGTGTGCCAATTGGCGACAAGCTACCCTTTTTACAATAAAGTATCACTAGATTTTCGACTGCAGTCAAGGTCGACTGTATGTGAGGTCAACGTCATCGTGCACGGAGAACTGTAAAGAACTTCGACTACATTCACACGACAGAACCCTGCTCAGTTCGCAGTAAGTTTGTTGGAAAAAAGAGTAAATACACTTCAATCCAGTATGGAAAGCAGCAGACGGAGGATAAACACAGAAAGTGCAATGCAAGGTAAATTTCGTCGCGTCGGAAACCATTGCATAAGCTACACGTGGCTCCAAATATCGAGTACTTCTGGTAACCATTAACTGATTAACTGAAGTCGGATTTGGCCTATCCACGGATCCCGAAATGGAGGCTGGTCAGCACTGTCATACATTTGTTTGTTAGGTAGTTCAATTTTCGTAAATCATTTAAACGATTCTTGTCGAAATGATGTGGAATGCATCAGTTTACAGGTGATGTCTACATTACGTGTTTTTCAGCACATGCTTTTCGTCTTCATGTTGCAATAGTACATCGTCTTAAGTTTGACGTGAACGAACATATCAGTCATTAACACTGCTTCTGTGACTTAAATACATATGCTACCAGTTTTTAAGAAATATGTGTCGACGGGGAAAAAGGCGTTGCCCAGAAGAAATTATATTAGGGTAGATTAAAGGTGTAATTTACTTACCTGTTAGACGTGTTATATTTTTCGACAAAAAGTAAAAGATTTTGTGGCCATGTACTGAAAGTCATTCTGAGCCACTCACAGCTTTAGTGATGTGAAGTCAAGGTAATTTTGTCTTCTAATTTTGTAGCTGCGGATATTATTATTCTTCTCAGATTGTGATGGATTAGTTATGACGAACTTTATCGGCAAAGATAAGTATTCTGAAACTTCAAATAAATTCCCTCACTTCTCTCACTGATTACATTTATACAGTCAGTACTTTCTAAGTAATTAATTACTCCAAAAAATGACGCTATACATATTGATGAGAGGTAATACGTAAAATATGCTAAAACTTTAATTTGTTTGTTTGCACAACTAGGAATTGCATGAAGAGAGGTAGTTACTGATCTCTCTTGTTTTGATAACACAGAAGTTCTAACTCAAGTTTTCTTCAGTCTATATGCCCAGAATTTTGAATATTCTCCCCTGGTTTCCTGACTCATGTCGATGTGCTGCATTAAACTGTTAGTGTTATTCTATTTGTTGTAAAGTCTGAATTCAGTGTTGTTCTTTTTCTCAAAATTGAGTGGAAGTCCGCAGCGTCACACACAGTCCAGTACAAGTGACCTTCAACACCTCACAGATGGCAGACAGTCAGTAGCGTTGTCAGATATTAACAATAAATACATGGTGTAATATGTTTTAAATTCTTAATACTAAATAAACTTTGGGAGATCTTAGTAAATGCTGTCAGCTTACGATCAAGATCTGAAGAATTCTAACATTGACATCCCAACGTAAATTCGCTCTTACGAGAAAAATAATCTGCAACTGGGTTATATTTCTGGAACTATTGCAAAGAAGATATGGGCGTGAGATCTTGTGTGTGTGAGGGCGGGGAGAGGGGAGTTTAATGTGACACATTCCAATTAAATATCCTAGTAGTTAAGGACAGGACATGTGTCGACATCTCAACTGAAAACCTCCTTAATTGTAGAGTCTCTTCTTATGTTTTCTTTCTCTTAACGGGTGATTAGAATGTAGCTGTAAGACCTTGTAATGAAATCTTCGAAACAATAATATTACAAACTTTCGTTTTCAAGTTTAATTTTAACTAAAATACTACGATGTAAGAGAATTGATTGAGCGTGCAGATGGTCACTTGCTATCGCTAATTAATGGAAACTACGTAGTGTTGTACCACTAGCTGGTCTGGAGCACTGAACTGCCTGGCACCAATGCGGCAAAACGACGTCATACTCGAGAGGTGCCATCATTATTGTGACCGCACATTCATAGTGCAAGAGTACGTTTTCAGTACGCCGACGCTGCAAAATTCGCTCGCCACCGCTTATGAGAGGAAAAGCTGAGACACCTTTCAGCTACGTTAGGACACACAGAAAATCTGACCGGACGAGAAAAGCAGGCCAAGTGAAATCACTATCGCTTCACGGTTTCGAGCGTGCACGCTAAGTTATTTTGGTTTACAGGCTAAAGCACTGGCGAGATGAAAAAAGTAGCTGGCTGTCTTGTTTCGCATAGATAGTACTTGAATCAGATCTCTTACGGTGTTCAGATGATCTCAGACAGTATCCAGGTGTGTTCGTGATACCGAGCTACAGCACCATCGCCTGAGTCAGCCTCTAAAGCCGTCGGCACACAGGACCAGTTAGCTAACGTTGACGTAGCGCTTTACGAGTTTTGTGACGTCACTCCCTCCTATTTCACGTTGAGGAGCTATTTCTTCACGTGAAACAAAAAAGAAGTTCTGCGTGTCACGTAAAGCAGAACCAGCAGGAAGCAGCAGCGCTCCGTACGTCACAAGCAGAAAGCTTGAGAGGCCGGCAGAAAGCAAGACGCCGTATCGTGTTTTTGGTGTTCAATAGAAGCCCATATTCGGTGGGTTTTGTGTTACACTTTGCTGTTTCCTAAGCACCAGCACATTGAATGTCTCGCGAATGATTCGTTATTCGTACGATTTGTTGTAATAACATGACCGAAAACGTCATATTGATGGTTCAAGAGTTTTCGTATTTAGTTACCATAGCGTTATATCTCGTGTCTTATGAGAGTAAGCCGTCTTAAGGCAACGGTGAGCTGAAGATTCATGATAAATCTGTCGTTCTTGTTAGAATTTGTTACAATTAAATATTGATAACATTTCGGTGATTACAGCCTTTGAAAGATTATAATATAAAGTAAAACTTATGATCACAAAGGTACGGCCTAGTGTGGTGGCTTGAGGCGCTATATTATGGAACAGAAGGTAGCTAGGTACAGGGTTCGAATTCTCCAGCATCCGTAATTTTTATCACTTTTCTTTTCTAAGAGATTGTGGGACTTTCTTACGAAATTAATAGGAATAATTTCTGTAATACTTGATATTATGTTAATATAAGTACATGCTTTCTCTATCAGGAGTGAGTTTGTCTGATTTGCTAATCTTTTATAAGCCGATGTCCTTACTGACTCGACACATCTTTCCTTTTTGTCTTATTACACGTTCACGAATACTGAAGTTTTTATTGGTGTATACTACAGATAGAACAACACGACTAGCATATGGATAAGGAAGAAAATGTGCATTTTAACAGAGAAAACGTAGCAATTTTACAGTCGGCCGGTGTGGCCGTGCGGTTCTAGGCGCTTCAGTCTGGAACCGCGTGACCGCTACGGTCGCAGGTTCGAATTCTGCCTCGGGCATGGATGTGTGTGATGTCCTTAGGTTAATTAGGTTTAAGTAGTTCTAAGTTCTAGGGGATTGATGACCACAGATGTTAAGTTCCATAGTGCTCATAGCCATAGCAATTTCACGAGAATACATTTTCGTGAACGGTTGTATTGTTTGAAAAGCATAAAAGCCGACATATGCCGCTGGAGAGCAGTGAGAGTGGAACGTTAACCCCATCGACCCGTGTGGCGACGGCGCTGTCTCTCGTGACGGATATCCCGCCTGCGTATATGTCAACGTTAGCTACCTCGTCCCGTGTGCCGACGGCTTAACTTAAGAGACGAAGACAGCAATACACAGTGATGCACCAGCCGCCTATTCTGCACTTAGACTCCATAAGCTACAGGCATCGCCCTATGCAGGAGATCGCTTGACCACTCAGCGTCTTCACACCGCCGAGTCACCTACTAGATGACTACATCCTAAAGGCGCCCACCTCTCTGGTGGGGCGTGTGTTCGTGTATCGAATGGTAGTTACCTGGCTTCCTTGTCGCTGCACTCCGATCCTTGTGGGCCACCATGTCGCTGACCACCGCCCAGGCCGACCACACGCCTCCGACGTCGATCACGCTGGGGACGTCGGTTTGAGTCAAAGACCTTGTAAAAAATAACTAGACTCACTGATGGCGCTGCAGTCGCGGGACAATTTGAACCTTCGGCTGGACGCCATTATAGTGGTTGTAGTCTGATGTGTTGTGTAGTATTGTTGTTTATGAAGACCCTGATTCAACGTTGTATATTTGTTGGGGCGTACATACAGTATTTGTTACTCGTAATTCTACTGTCTGTACGTTCCAATCAAAAGAAGTACAATGGTGACGAGTTGTGCAGCGATTAATTGTACAAATAAATTCGAGAAAGGAACGAATATTACATTTCACAGATATGTGAATATTTTAAGTTGTTTTGTATGTCAGTACACTTGCTTAATAAGTGTTTTGTAACACGGTATTAGCATAATGTCTGTGCATCTATTTGCAGGTATCCTTTCTCAAAACCACAGCCGTTACAAAAATTGTTACACGCTGTCAGGAGGCAAGATTTCCGACCGACAGAATACCATTTTATATGTTCTGATCATTTTGAAGAAAGTTGGCTGATCGGCAGTGTTTTCATGGTCTAGATTAGGTTGAAACTTGATAATTTGGTCGTGAGTTGCCAAAGCACTATGCCATATATAACGCACTTCTCGTCATAAAATCTAAAGCAAGGTAGAGTCAGAAAATATCTATTAATACAGTGGGCAAATCTTCGAGTATTTTGATGCATTTTGCGTACATCTATCGTAAATGAACTACGAAAACTGCTAGGGGTCCAGTACATAACTTTTAGCTACGGCAGATTCCACGTAGTACATAAGATAAATTCATAAACAGTGACTAGTTGCTGTTTGTTCATAAATTAAGAAGTATATTGTAGTAACGTATTTAAATGAGGCATTATGTTTGTGACCTAACTCAAGGGAAGGCATTTTATAACCAAAAGCGATGTATAAATATTCGAACTCCGCGCGTCAGTTTACCACTCTAATGGCCGCCGCCCAGCTATTCAATTTGTCCACTCTTCACAGTCGACCACTCGTGCGGTTGTGGGGGCCTGGTTTGAGTACAGTCCGTCCCTGTGCTGTACTTCGCGACCCGAAACGGGCAAATAGCCGGGACGTGGCTACCATTCATGGTCCCTGTCACCTATTGCCATCTTGTTCGCATTAGTCGGTACCGCTCCCTATATACGGCGCTGCCCACGCTGCCCTGTTCGCGGCGTCATCTCACGACCAACGGTCTCCCTTCCAGCGGTGAGCACACCTCTGTACCTGACATGGATCAAACTCTGATTCATTCAGGGATGTCTTACTAACAGTTCGCCGCTCACCACCACCCTCCTCCCACGTTCAGGCGAAGGAAGCGGTGCTTCTTACAGATCTTCGTGCAGCCGTTTTCTCCGTCACTGTTGGGGGCCACCTCCCGGCACCAATAACAGTATATACTGACAAGTGCTTGAACCATATGGTTTATCATCTCAAGAAATAAATAAATGCTGCAGGAACTCAGTAGTGTTCTTATAGAGGAGGAAATGCAACCAAGGGGTTAGGAGTCGCATGAGCATACACAAGAAAGTGTAAGGAGGTTTAATTTACAAACATAGCCATGTCAGACGTACAATTTGGACGTAGGCAGTAGCTTTACTGTTAAAAAGACGTGTACAGATCTTTAGAGTAATTGCAGACAGAACTGCGCATTACAAGTAACACAGTTCATAGTGTGACATAATACACATTGAGCAAATTCTTCACCCCACGTTTCTTCATTTTCAGTAGACGTATCTGTTTAATTTTCACTTGCGATGTCAGCTGATTCACTGTAATCTTCACTTGCGGAGTCGGTAATGCTTCCATCGCTATGACTGTCACTATTCGAATCTGTACCACTTCCCACATGTATAATTATCTCCAGAACTTGCTCCAGTAAACCTTCACTGGAAATATACTTCTCTTCAATTTCTTTACGTGCTCACAGCGCTTCTTCAAGTCTTCTTCTCTTATGGAAACAATTTGTTCATCTATAAGTTCATTCTGAACGTCACATTACGTTTATAAACGCCGTTCTTGCCTCTTGCCCTTGTCAGTCTTACGTGATTCAATTCTGGGTTGTGTGGAGGAAGCATTAGCACTGTATGACCATCTTCGATTAAAATACTATTTTATAAGTGAAGTGGCCTGCTTTGCTCACTTTGATCAATGAATGCAACTGCGGTCTCAGCATGTCCTTGGAGCCGATGACCAAGCAGTTTGGTCCCTTCCCCCTCCCTCACCCCTCCCTTAAACCAACCAACCAATCAGCATGTCCTTGTAGAATGGAACTCCCTATTCTGTTAATCAAAACATCGTTTCTCTCCTCATAGAGTTTGACGTAGGAGCACGAATCCGTTGTTTACTGTGGTAAGGGGCGTTATGCATCACGAGAACAGTATTAGGTAGCAGATTAGGTATTAATCCCTCCCTCAGACACTTTAAATAATTTTAGAGTTCCATTGCCGTTGAGATAATCCACCGTTTTTAGGCCAGTTTAAACCTTACGAAGGCATTCATTAAAAACTTGTCCTCCACACCAGTTTCAACAGACCCTGTGGTAGACTTTCACTCCATTCGTACAATGGCTCTGAGCACTATTGGACTTAACATCTGAGGTCATCAGTCCCCTAGAACATAGAACTGCTTAAACCTAACTAACATAAGGACATCACACACATCCATGCCCGAGGCAGGCTTCGAACCTGCGACCGTAGCAGTCGCGCGGTTCCGGACTGAAGCGCCTAGAACCGCTCGGCCACCGCGGCCGGTCATTCATACAATGCTGTGCGACAAGTGTGTACGTACGCCTCGTCTATATAGACAATTGCACGACACTCACGTCTGTAGTCTCGTACTGTTTTTAAGTAAGCAATTCGTTTTGCTCTGATATTACTTTATTCCTGGAGAACTTTTCGCTTATTCGCCGTCTTCTTCCACCTAAATCCTAGAGCACGAAGAAATTTACGAAGTATGTTTATACAACGTTCAAAATTTATTAAATTCTGTAACTCTTTATGAATTTTCTTCAAAGTCGGTCTTCTTTTATCTCTCACAAAACAAAAAAAATGGTTCAAATGGCTCTGAGCACTATGGGACTCAACTGCTGTGGTCATAAGTCCCCTAGAACTTAGAACTACTTAAACCTAACTAACCTAAGGACAGCACACAACACCCAGCCATCACGAGGCAGAGAAAATCCCTGACCCCGCCGGGAATCGAACCCAGGAACCCGGGCGTGGGAAGCGAGAACGCTACCGCACGACCACGAGATGCGGGCTATCTCTCACAACCTGCCGAACAACTTGCTGATTAAAATTGTCTCACCTGGCTTCCCAAGACCTTCTGGGTCTCTCCTAATGGGACTTTGCCTTCCTGGACCCCTTCCAATTCTCTCTTGATTCAACTGACGGAAGTCAACTGTGCACCAGTTGTTCCCACAATTCGTCTCAGTGTGGATTTTAATTTCAGTAGAGCACCTAGCACAGCTTCTTTTTTCATGACCTGCTATACATTTGCAATCACTTCGCTTGTTTGACTATGCAGAACTTCGCCTTTCGCATCTTCAGTTTCGAATGTGTTCTCGTAGAGCTTTACTAGAGGAGCGCTCCGCCTGACTCGCTGGCAACACGTCCAACGTCGGCGACCGAATGAGCCGCGGCTATTGCGCATCGCGTATACTGCTTTCTCGTCTGTGTGCATCGTCTGCATTAGTCGACTACAATGGGAGTGAGGGCATTTCGGTCGTCTTATCGTGAGTTTCCATCGTGATATTTCACGAGGGCACCCTGAATCACTTGATATTATATGCACAACTGTCTCGCAATCAATCACAGTGCGATCCTTTTTCCTTAGTCACTACTGCACTTGTTTTCTGTGACGTCACCACGTGTTTCCGATAACGGTCACGAAAGGCCAAGTGCAATATATCGTGGTCAGCGAATACAAAAATGAAACCTACCTCGTGCAGTATTGTGTACACTCTAATGAAATTTCTGGCTGTACTGAAACTGTGTATCACACTTGGACTCGAACCTGGAACTTTGCATCTGTCGGACAACGCTCGAACCAAGCGAGCTATCCGAGAAAGACTCTGGTTTACTGTGTTTCAGGTGGTATTAAAATTGTCATGAAAAGTGAAGGTAGGAGCCCCAGTCGTGCGGTGAGGCATATTCCGATAGTGTAGTTCCAGCTAAAAGCTTTAATTTATTTATTTTAACCCTTCGCTGATAGTAAAACAGGAAATATTGTTTGACTTACCTTAACGTACAGCATAAATATTTCGTTGTGGAACATTTTACCAAGGAACTGCAGCACACTTTCAAAATATTGAAACATACCATCACATGCTTTATAGGATGAGTAATTTTTTTTTCGTACGAACAGACTCAAATAAACGCGTAATGCATTGTATACTATGCATATATTGACATTTAAAAGAATAAATCATGGCAGCGCATTCTATATCAGTCATTACACAAAACTGGATGTGAATCTAAGCTGCAATCGCAGAAAGACTCCACCGACAAATCAGTAAGCAGTTCGAAATCCACTATTCATTCACTCAAAGCAAAACAGAAGATAGACAGTAGGCCGAAATACTGAATTCGATCTTCCGAAATAGTTTCACCGCGGTTGGAATACGGTACCTCCTTTTAATCGTAGTACGAGCGTCGATACGGCTGACATTAACCGACGGCGGAACAGAAAAGCAACTATAGTCGCTTCGCAGTAGAAAGGCATCAGGACCAGTCGAGATACCGACAATATTGTACAAAATTATGCGAAAGAACTTGCTCGCCTTCTAGGTGCAGTTCATCGTAGATCGCTGGAGCAACGAAGGGGGCCTAGCGGCTGGAAAAAGCCGCAGCTTATTCCAGTGTGCAAGGAGGACCGTATACAGTCGATGTCAACCTGTTACAGTCATGGAACATATTTTATGCTGAAGAATTATGACTTTTTAAAGAGTGAAAATCTCCTCTATAAAAATCAAGAGTTCCGCAAATAGAGATCTTGCAAAACTCAGTTCTCTCTGTTGCTCCATGAGATCCTTAGGGCAGTAGACAACGGCGCTCAGGTTGTTGCTGTGTTCCCTGACCTCAATGAGGGAACTGACACCGTCTTGCACTGCCGTTTAGTGAAAAAAATACGAACTTACTAAATGTCGGACCAGATTTGCGGCCGGCCGCGGTGGCCGTGCGGTTCTAGGCGCTTCAGTCCGGAACCGCGTGACTGCTACAGTCGCAGGTTCGAATCCTGCCTCGGGCATGGATGTGTGTGATGTGCTTAGGTTAGTTAGGTTTAAGTAGTTCTAAGTTCTAGGGGACTGATGACCTAAGATGTTACGTCCCATAATGCTCAGAGCCATTCGAACCATTTTTTTTTTAACCAGATTTGCGACTAGATTCCATACTTCCTTGCAGGCAGAACTCAATTCGTCGCTCTTAACGGAACAAAATGGATAGATATCTATAAGAAATTAGAAACGCCAGAAGAGAGTATCGATCTGCAGAACGACCTGCAAAGGATTGATGAATGGTGCAGATTCTGGCAGTTGACTCTAACGTAAATAAATGTAACATATTGCGCATACAGCTATCAAGAGCGACCTTAAGTGGAATTATCATATAAAACAAACAGTATGAAACGCAGATGCTGAGATTCATAGGAAGAATCTTAAGAAATGTAACTCATCCACGGAGGAAGTGGCTAATCTCCAGTGGCCAACGTTACAAGAGAAGCGATATGCTTCACGGAGAGGTTTGCTTCTGAAATTTCGAGAGAGAACTTTCCAGGAAGAGTCAGACAACATATTACTTCCTCCCACATACATCTTGCGAAATGACCGAGACGAGAAAAATCGAATAATTGGATCTAATACAGAGACTTACCGACAATAAATCATCCAACGTGCCATTCTCGAGGGAAGCAGGGTATCAGTTAGTGATACCACAAGTACCCTCCGCCACACACTGTTAGGTGGCTTGCGGACTATGATGTAGATGAAGAGGAATCCTTACGTCACCTTGTGTTTATAAAGATGCGTATTTAGTGTGAAGGATGCACTTCCGAACTTATCTTAGACATCTTTAAAAGTATTAACTAACTCACGCAGAAACTGTAACGATGTGGTGGCCGCTTTTCGAAGTCCGGTTCAAGAAATATCCTTGCCGTGGTCAACTTCGCCCTAAGCCAATAAGCAATAGGAAGATTTTCAGGTCAGCATTTCCCGAAGGGGATCGTTCGTGCGTCAATAAAAAAACTTTCGATACCTCACTGCTAACAGAATTTCGCCCTCATGAAGTTCCGAGACGAACGTGTAATTGGGTTCAGGACTTCCCACTGAGAAGAACCGATTGACCACCCTAGAGACCAGTCCTCGGTCCGGAATTCAACGGCGTATGGAGTAATGGGTCGGCGGAGAAGTTACAAGACTTCAGTGTTCTTTCGTAAATAAAAGGAAGAATAATACTTTTTTATTCATTTATCCGCGTCAAAAGCACAGTTGAAATTTCGTACTTCTAAGACGTGATACGCTAAAGTAAATAATGATGGCTATGAAAACACTTTTCTCAGATGATCGTGTGGATTAAAAAAAAAAAAAAAAAAGAAAAATAGAACAGCAGAGGTTATAAGCAAATAGTAAACATAACAGGATCAAACTATAGAAAGAGAAAAGAAAATAAAGAGGAATAGTAGCCAGTGCTATAAACTCGTCACTCAGATAGTGTTCACTTACCTTCTAATGGGCCACAGCTAGCACGTTTTCGCTTGCAGTCATGAGTTCACACTGAGCACAAGGGCAAACGCCCCTTGGTAAATCTAGCTGTCTCATTCAGAGCAACGTCTACCTGTTTTGTGTGCATAGATTTGACGTCATCAGTGCATATGGCAGAGCGCCCCACTCGGAGGCCGTCAGCTTCCAGAAGATGCTGTTCCTCGCCGATATTTTCTGCTTAGTAGTGACACAACGAAGCCATAAAGTCGACATGCTGTCTGTAATTACCTTCCTGATGGATTGGTATGAAGTACTACTCCAGATTTGTGTCCCAATTTCTCAACTGGTAATGACTAACTTGTAATTTTTTAGTAGTCATAATACAGGTAATTCTTCCTATAATACGCTGGTATAAAGTTGACAAGTTTTAAAACCATTATCCGTAAGTCCTCCGAGCGTGGAAAGATGAATACAGCAGAAGACCGATTACCACAACGAGACCTAGTTAGGATCACCAAACACTAAGGCAGGACTCAAGAATGTGTCGCACTAGTGTTCTATACTAGATCTCCTTAACATATGAGCTACAGAATTCTCCCATAAAACCGAAGTCATCCAATCGCCGTGCCTACTACCGATACAGACCTTCCGCGCTTTTTCCATTTCATATCGCTTTGCAACGTTACGTCTAGATATTTCATCGATGTGACTGTGTCAGGCATCATTAGTAATGAGGTTTTCGAACATTATAGAAATGTTTTTTCCTACTCATCTGCGACTGCGTTACGCCATGCTGCTGCAGTTATGCAGGGTGTTTCAGTGATTCTGCTAAAAACTTTCAGGGATGACGGAAAATGGTAAATGTATCTCTTTGATTGTGGGGGGGGCTAAATACACTAGAAAATTATATGTATAACCTAAAGCGCTTTTGGAGCCGTTATTCAACATTTTCCCAATAGTGGAGATGAATCTCTGCGATTCGCAGCTACCACTCTGACGAGCTTAATCGAACTTCTTAGTGACGTCAATTCTCTCGTACGCGAGCGTCCCACGTTTTCCACTTTGTGTATTGTAACAGTGTTATTCCCCGTATGTACTGCAATCTACGCGACAAAATTATGGATGCAGTCCGTAATGCTCTAATATCGTAGCACTGTCTATGTGGATAGTTATATTGTTGCAAGAAGACGATTTCCCGACTCAAGGGAAGCGATGTGGCTGTATGATCCTGCATGGAAGAGCAAAAAAAATGTCTGTCCTCTCGGGCGCTAGTCCTGTGGATCCGCCGCGGTCCACTGTGCTGTGGAGTTCGGCCCTCCTGAGCCCATATTCAGCTGACAGTCGTGACATCCGACCAATGCAAGCGACAATCAATATCGCGGAATGAAAAACCGCATTTTCTATACGACACGATCCTACTACTGTTGAATTCAGACATTCTAGCCATTTCTCCTTCTTTCACGACGCATCAAATCATCCTCTAAAAGCCGGCCGCTGTGGCCGAGCGGTTATAGGCGTTTCAGTCCGGAACCGCGCGACCGCTACGGTCACAGGTTCTAATCCGGCTTGGGGCTTGGATGTGTGTGATGTCCTTAGGTTAGTGAGGTTTAAGTAGTTCTGAGTGACAGCAAGGTGACTGCTGACCTCAGATGTTAAGTCCCATAGTGCTCATAGCTATTTGAACCATTTTGAGGCATCCTCTCATAAACATTCAACATTCAAATGCCATTTTTGAATGAGTCATCAGCTGCGTAATTTTTCTTTATGTGGATAATGTAGACGGTTTACTCTTACGTGCCCGCATCTCGTGGTCGTGCGGTAGCGTTCTCGCTTCCCACGCTCGGGTTCCCGGGTTCGATTCCCGGCGGGGTCAGGGATTTTCTCTGCCTCGTGATGGCTGGGTGTTGTGTGCTGTCCTTAGGTTAGTTAGGTTTAAGTAGTTCTAAGTTCTAGGGGACTGATGACCATAGATGTTAAGTCCCATGGTGCTCAGAGCCAGCCACTCTTACGTGCTTTGTGCGACTGCACCGTGTATCCAAGCTTCATGCCAGTTTTACGCTTGTTCAAAACCAGCTTCACGGTCTTGAAGTTTAATGGGCAGCATTATAGTGCAGGGTGGTTATTATTAAACATTCGCTACCGGAGCCAGTATACACGAAAAACTATCTATCGGATGGGTACCCAACTTCATAGGATTGATGTTGAGACTGTGCGCTACAGGATTTGCATTGTTAGTGTTGTTAGTGTCTTAACTTGCAGTTAGGCGCCGGTACTGGTAAAGCGACGTAATGTTGAACACAGTCATCAGTGTGAATTACGTTTCCAGACAAAGAGAGCAGGCCTTTACTCGTAAAGCTGTTTTATCGAAACAAGAGCAATAGTGCTGCTACTATTCCAGATTATTGACGTATAAAAGGAATACGGAGAGGTCCTCTTTCCGCATTGGGGTTGAAGAATATTACTGAAAAGTTCGAATGAACTGGCGGTTTGGGAGTTGCTCCTGCTAGAGGCTGATGGCCAATGGTCCCATAAATTGTTGAAGAAGTTACTGTTTACATGGCTGAGAATGCTTGACGCAATGTGCAAACTGTGCACGAGATGTCACAGGAGCTGAACATTCCATAACCACCGTCCAAAAATGCTGAGAACAGTTTTGAAATGGTATCTGTAGTGCATTTCCAGGCTGCCGTGGATGCAGATGCCCGTCACACTGAGCAACTTTTATAACATGGATCTTAAAAATGGTACGCAGTTAACAAATGTTAGCCGGCCGGTGTGGCCGTGCGGTTCTAGGCGCTTCAGTCTGGAACCGCGTGACCGCTACGGTCGCAGGTTCGAATCCTGCCTCGGGCATGGATGCGTGTGATGTCCTTAGGTTAGTTAGGTTTAAGTAGTTCTAAGTTCTAGGGGACTGATGACCACAGATGTTAAGTCCCATAGTGCGCAGAGCCAGCAAATGTTACCCTCTCATGTGGAAATTACATCTTTCAATGATTTATTCGTTATTTATCTTCTGCATGTCCTTATAAAAGGTTGCGCAATGTATCATTGTTCTACGAGCGCTCGTTTTTCATGGCGCCGTCTCAAGTGGCGAAAGTTTAATTACAACCACCCTATACTTATTTAAGCCATCGATGTGGAATTCCTCCGCTGCTTAGTGGGACGATAATATCTCTTCAGCTAGGGGCAGTACGTGCACTCGCAGTGTTCCGATATACCTCAGCTACATTTCATTGACTGAAGTGTAAGTTATCGACCAGCTGATCAACATAGTCTACTCCGACAGTCAACGACGACCTAACAGGACGTCACGACCTGCAAACTGTAATTATTTGCATCAGTAGAGGGAGAGCACTAGACGCGCAAATTAAGTTGACATTCGGCGCTGTGGCTGATCAGAGCGACTGCAAATGGGAAATGCCTTTACAGTCGCTCCCATCAGCCACCGCGCCGAGTGTCAATTTAGTCTGCGCGGGTGCTTCCAGCAACGACACGTGGCTTTCCACATCTGGAGATTGGATGTAGCGAACTGGTGATCTGGAGCTATTGAGACAGAGCGCTAGATACATCACTGCCTGGTCAAAGGAGACAGCGCAGGTATCTGCGGCTGACAGCCGCTTACGGGAACAGATGAACGCATCGCGCACCGGTCTAGTATGCTGTAGTGCAGTGCGACGCAGCTGCGCCAGCCAATTCTCTGCCGCATGAATTCAACAGCGAGTAGCTACAGCCGGCCGACGCATCTCTAGGCAATAAAATAGTCGCTGATGTAGTCATCATTTCTGTAAATAGGATGTCATTTTCGATTTTTATCTCTTCATTCGCTGTGAATTTCTTTCTACAGAGCAATTTCTTCAGGTCAGTGACAAGTAACTCGTCGTTAACGAACGAACCTACAGAGTAGAATTGATGAAGTGTAAGTAGCGGTGGTCAAAATGAGGAATTAGCACATTTCGAGGGAGACATTAAACGGTTATATAACTAACGAGGGAGAGACTGGCTGGGTAGGTAATTACTTAAAGTCTTTCTTAAAAAATGGTGATAGCTAATACAGCGAAAAGCGTTTAACAGGCTAAAGCTTAAGATGAAAAATCGGTTAAAATGAAATAATATTGCGATCCAGACAAAATACTATGTAATTTCATACTTTTTTGTTTTAGTACGAAAAAAAATCGTTTAACAGGAAAAGGTTGCCCTACTCGGACGACGAAATATACCAGTTTTCTGCTGTCGCCTAGATTTATTGTCCATTTCTTTTTTCGTTGTTGCTGTTGCTGTGTTACCGCTTGCCTTACGGTACTGTCATTGTCAAAACAATTCAGTCAGTTTTCGAGCTCGCTGATTTCTTACGTGCAATCGTAGAGGAACCGAGATGAAAACAAATCACTATTTGACTTAAAGATGAATCTACATGAAGCATTTGATGAAAAATGGAGTTTGAAAACGGAAACGCCGGACGATGTGGCCGAACGGCTCTAGGCGCTTCAGTCTGGAACCGCGCGACCGCTACGGTCGCAGGTTCGAATCCTGCCTCGGGCATGGATGTATGTGATGTCCTTAGGTTAGTTAGGTTTAAGTAGTTGTAAGTTCTAGGGGACTGATGACCTCAGATGTTAAGTCCCATAATGCTCAGAGCCATTTGAAAACGGAAATCTGTAAACAATTTGGCAATGGCTAACTCCACACGGTACATGAGAATTAAAAACAGAGAACCAATGACGGCAATTTCTGAGCGCAGTATGTTCGAGCCAAACAGAACACGTAAGAGAAAGCAAACACGAAAATGTTGAGACTAGTAATGCGGGTTAGTTTAAAAAAGCAAGGTTCCAGATCGCTCGCATATTACGACCTTTATTACTGCAGACAACTTATGAACTTGAGAAACAAATGGATATTGAATTGTCTTCATACCTAGGCTGGCTGGAATGTTCCAATAAAATCAACGAATCAATGTTAAGAAATATTTGCGGTGAATGCAGATTGGTTGCAGTTTATATTGCCTTCTGTACTTGGACAGTATGACGCATATGATGTCTACAGAGCCGAATAAACTGGCTTGTTTTACCACTGCTTACCCAACAAAATTCTGCAGCTTGAGGTACAACCGTCTTCAGGGGGGAAAGTCTCGAAAGAAAGAATTACAGTAATGGTAGGAGGCAATTCGGATGGCTCTGAAAAACTACCCTTTTGTCACAGATAAAGTTTTAAAACCGAGAGGTTTTAATAATGTTAGAGTTAGCAGTCAACTATGAGGCGAAAGAACATGCGTGGGTAGTGAGAGTCATAATTATTCAGACTCTGGAGTCTCAGTTTCAGTAATAGACTATTACGAGAAAAGCGCAAATTCGTCATTATTGGTGATAATTTTTCGGGACACGCGGTATCAACTGAAAAGCTATGTAACTTATATTTTTGCCTGTCAATACCAAAAGTTTCCTTTTTTTTCCATTTTTCAACTGTGAGAATAAGCCAATATACAACACTTCAAATTCCACTATCGAAAACCATTGTTCCGAAAATTTACTTCAATCGAAGAAAAAGAAGATTTCTCCATTAGTTTACGCCGCACTCGGCAAGAACTATGATACACCTAAAAAATTCGATACTTGAGAAAAATCGACAAAAGATCTATAACACTTACACTGAAATATTACAAGCTTCTTTTAAATTTTAGTAAGTATTTTTGGCAGTAAATTCCGTTATATTCCATACATTAGTAATATGGACATAGTTCTGTTCTCGTCGAATATGAGTTGTTATCAGGTAATTATTAATTAGTTCTTTGAGTTGTGTCGCTTTTCTTAATTTCCTAAACATCTGCTTCTTTTTAAAATAACCCTCATGCAATGCCTTTGTCACTTTTCCATCGCAAATAATATTTTTTTAAATTTATTGTAATATGATACGACATTCGAAACTCATTCAAGCAAAATTAGTACATAAGTTAAAATAAAAAATGAAAAACAAGTAGAAATTGTTTTATTAGAAAAATACAAAATGCAGTCTTATTAGAAAAATACAAAACGCAAAATTATAATTTATGAAAATTAATACAATTTCATAAGGAACATCAATTATGTACAATTTTCAAAAACAGAGAATCGTACATGAGCTTGTATAAAATAGGAACACATTTCTCCGAGAAAAGGGAGTCTGTGTGGAATTTCTTTACAGCAGAAATGTCCATTTCTTTTTTTCTTGTATGCCGCAACACACAAAATTTCTTAATATTTACAACAGCTGCACTCGACAAAAGTGTCTGTTGCTTCAGATATGCATGCATCTCTGAAATAGATTGTAATGTAAGACACAGACACTGTATAAACACAGTCACTGGAATAATCAATGACATTATACATTATATTCCACTTACCTTACACATGAAAAATTTCACCACTCAAGATGTGCCGCTCTTCTTGAACGTCCCATGCACACCTGTGCGACACCTCTCTTGCCAAGGTGGATCATGAAGTAGCATACAATAATCCTGACAAGTTCCCTGAAGCGGACAAATTGCGAGATAGAGACGTGAGGTTTTTCGTGCACATTGCGGCACTTCATATGGATTTTTCAGTGATATTAACTAAAAATTGGAATTCCTTGAGTTGTGTGTCTTTTCTCGCCAGAGTGCGATACGACGCATTACATACACTGAATTCTGCGTAAAATTTCAAACTGTATCGAGATTTAACGAAATGTTTTGGAAAATTTTGTACATCATTGCACTGTCCTACTATATCACCGCTCGAATTTGTTGCAGTCGACGAAGATGTGTATTCAGCGCCTATCATGAGAGACGAATACATTTTAGACATCGTTCGGAGCTCGAAAGACCGTGATGTGGACGACGAGCACGCACGACAATTAATCCAACACTGCAGTTCTCGCCCCCAACTACAGGTTGTTCCATTTATCTGATGACCGGATGACCGCACGCGCGGGGTTGCGTTTGCCGGCCACCGCAGCCGCGCAGGCCGGTCGAATGGGTCCCGCGTTTGCCAGTAACTGCCGCGTTATGCGCCTTTCCGGCCAGTGTCATTAAAACAGTGAAACAAACATCAGGAGTGTAACAGTGAAGTCTGCGAACACAACAACGCCAATACTGATTTATTCCATTCCACAACGAGTGTTTATTTACGATTCGTATGCACGGGCACAGAGTCCGCTCGTGTTGTCCGGAGATTGTTTGAACAGAAGTTTCCAGGTGCTCGAATTCCCGAGTCGTGACGTAGTTCACAAATTAGTGAATAAATTTTGTGTAACGGGAAGCATCATGACAAGAAGCGGAAATGATGACACGAAATACTGTCTGTAAAATTTCCCTAAAAGGTCTCTTAGACATCTTTCACAGCAAACGCATAGTTCTTGAACCTCTGTACAAAAAGCTGTTAAATTACTTTGGCTAAGGTCCTATAAAGTAACTGCAAGAACGCAAACCTGGTGATTCTACGCACAGAGTCAGGTTTTGCAAATGGGTTTTCAAACAATTGCATTCCGTTTCAGACGAGGCTTGGTTCCATTTACACGGGTATGTTAATTCCCAAAACTGTCGACATTGGAACGCTGATAGACCTATTGTGCTTCATAGGGAAACCCTTCACGATCAGAAAGTAGGAATTTGTTGCGCAGTTAGTGATGACAGAATAATAGGCCCAGGTTTCTTTATGACACAGTTAACAGTGAAAAATCTGTGCAAAACATTTTGAAGCAGCTTTTTTAATGAACTGAGTGGAAGAGAACGGAGCTTCGAGTTTTTCCAACAATATTCGACAAGGGTTTATATGGCCAATGTTTCTTTGCGCACAATCGTCCCACGACAGAGTATTTGGCCTGCTCGAAGTCTCGAGTTAACCACGTGCGATTTCTATTTGTGGGGAGCACTAAAGGATAAAGTGTGCACAACAAATCCGCACCCGTTACAGGAACTGCAGGGTAATATCCGCGAGTCAATTAATTCAATTTCTCGAAGCGAATTACATCGTGTGATGAATAATTTCTTAAACAGATGTCAGAAATGCGTGGAAGACAATGACAGGCACTTTCAGCATCTCCTTGCGTGACATGGGGGAGTATAAAATTTATTTGTATATATTTTAAGTTTAGTACTGCGCTAGTAGACGGGCAACACGGCATCTGATTCGCCGGGCAACGGAGTGCTCGTTCGCCGCCATCTTGTGCGCCGTGTTTGCGGTCTTCAGATAAATGGAACATCCTGTACTTCATAAATGCGGAACATCATGAAAAGTGTAACAGCTATTTAGATGCGCATGCGAAGCGAATGGAATAAATCTATGTACGATATCCAATATCTGTAGAAAATCTGATGCCGTAAAAAGTCAATCCAAAAAACAATTACAATAGACGTTGAATACAGTCTGTACTTACAAGAGTTAATTTTAGCAGGAAGTCGAGCCACCGTACAGTAATCAAATTTGACGAGGCCGAACGTACGGTAATGTTTTTCGCATGCATCGTTTGACACGAAGTTTTTTTTAACGTGTAAAAATATTTCACTCTATTTCATTTGTTGTTGAACGTTTTTCATTGTACAATAATTCTTATGTCATTAAGCCACTACGTTCACGTTTATTAGCACACTTCTAATCTGAATTAGTCTATATAAAGTCTGCACGCTTTGGTGAACGTAGTCACTGATGATAAAATCTTGTGGGCCATGAGGCCGTATCAGGTTCCTCTCCAAATTTCTTCACTGCATGACGTTTCAGTTAGTTAGTTCATATTAATTATTTCGATTAGTTAGTTCATAAATCACCTGACTGCACTCCTCTAGGGGCGATTATTTGTCTCCTTGCTTGTACGTCTCACTATCAAACAACCTGTCTGCCAAAAAAAATTGAACAACTTATTATACAGTCCACTACTAACTGAATATGTGGTGCACAAGAAAGAAGATGTTCAATCACGATTCAACCCATGATTGTTTTGCACATTCTAGTGCGACGTGAAAAGTATTAAGTGTTTTAATCAGGGAAAGAAGTCGTTGACACTAGCTGTGACTGGATTAATGTTAGGCACGCTGGAAATGTTCAGCGAATGAATAGCCCTAAGTGGCTGACACGTTTCTTACTAAAAAAGCAGGTGTAAAACGTTGATTTCCGTAGATACAGCGGGAGACGAATGGAATCGATACGTGAAAAAAAATTGAAACACTGATGGTGGTATGGATTTGTCTCTTATTGCAACACGCAATTAAAATTGCAGAATATGGATCTTCACGTAAGCAGTAACAATGAAAACTACCGAATGAATAATGTTTCTTCTCACACTTGCTCGCAGATCAAAATGACTGGGAGGAAAAGCTTAAGTTTTGGAGGTCGTTTCCAGTACTTCATAGCCTGAGGTTCGATGTGCTTTACAGTGCTAGCTTTTTAGTAAAACCGTAGCACATTTTTAAGTCAACGTACTACAGAAATAATAATAATCCTGTTCTTTGTCTATAGAATCTGAGAATTAGACCCATCTCCCTGCACAGTTGGTACCTACAGAGTGATGAAATTATAGCAGTGAAGTTGTCTTCTGAGTTTGTCTGCCTGTACTAAATGTTTCTGTGTTAGAACCCTAAAATTTGTCTTCTATACACCATAGAGAGCTTTTATTGTAAAACATGGTAAACTAAATGGTTTACGACATTTAGACATGAAAACGATTATATATTTCAGGATTTGGAAGTACGGTACATAATAGGCAAACCGAAAGAACGTCTGATACAAACACTTCTTTATTCTGAATTAAAATGAAATATTTCAGTTTAAAGAGGATTTTCACATCTACTTGTTAGCTTTCGGAGCATCTCACTTGGATGCACGTTTTTCTTGAAGTAAAGTTTCTAATTGCTCACGCGCGTTGGTGACGTGGGAGGAGTGACTAACGCAAGCGAGGAAAAACCTCTGAGTAAATATTCTGAGAATCACGCAGGACGACTTGTCGATACGAGATGCTGCCTGCGACAGTTTCGCGTTAAGTGGACCAGTCATTTCCTTGCCGTGTTGCCGTGGGGGAGAACAATACAGTTTTATGCGGCGCATCAGCTGTTCTCATTATTGGTTTCCCATTTGTATTGCACCAGGTGACACACGAGGCAGCGTTCATTAGCGCCGCGAGGAAGGTTGGCGAAAACATTGTATTATAATTATGAATGCAAACAGAAGAGTATGCAGAACATCTAAAAAGCTTTTCATAGTCACCTATCGCGTAGATAACAAATCACAGGAGGTGTATCGAGAGTAGACAATAGTTCTCTGGTAGACAAGCATTGTAGGGTGCGTGCTTGCGTGTGAATCAATGTCCGAAATATAGGAAAAGAGGCAGAGAAATTAACTGTATCTGCTTTAAACAGAAGTAGAGAGTCGCCTTCAAAACGAACTAAAAATAATACAATGTAGCACATTATCCTAAACGCAAGGAATTCACACAAACAGAAGTAATTTTGGGTGTGCCCAAGTGAAATACAAGGTGAACATTAGCGTTCATGATACACAGTACCATTCCTGAAAACTGCAACGCTCATAGACTCGTCCATACGAATCCAAACTCGGAGGATGCGTAGAACAGGGTACCAGCAATAGCTGATTAAGATTCCCAAGAGACAGAATGCAAGTGGGGAGAGCGTCGCCACAGTTACGTCAGTGAAACGATGTGAACGAATATCTGGCAGTCGACGTCAAAGGATGTAATACCAGCGTTCTAATAGGGCAGAGCAATGGGACTTTCAGACTGCCGCTTCGGCTCATACTGTAAATGCTGCAACAACAGTGATGAGTGTCGAAGCAGTAGATAGGAGAGGATCGTACGCATCGATGTACCGGTACTGGATCACGCAATGTGATCACAGCGCTAGATGACGGCCACGGTCACAACGGATTAAAAAAAAAAAAACTGTCGTGTGGCGTTGTTGGTTGGAAGTCCTTGAGAGGTAGTGTCAGCTCTCTAGTCGGAAAAAAGTGTGTCTTCCTCCGCGCAAAACAGCGCGCAGTGTGAGAAAGTTGTGAGGTGCATCTGCTGAGTGTAGCTGAATGAAGTGGATGCGTATATAGTTGTGGTGTCATGTTGGTGTCGCGTGATGACGAGAGAACGAAGACGGTGAAACGTAGTGTCGGCATTCAGCCTACTCCTCCGGTATAGCAACGAGCTTAACTGCTCCATCCGACGCACGGATCATCAACAGCACTGCAAAGAGGTCTGGAATATGGTCCACGACATTGGAGCGAAGTGTGGTGAACACGAACTTTACGCTATGGCAGTGATTTCTTCCTAAACTGGAAGTCTAACTCCTGCTGTCATAATGTGCTGGCCAAATATCATTCTATTTCGTTTCTTGCCTGACTAACAACATAGTAGCCACAGACGTGGTATGTGTCGACGATGCAGCACTCTGTTGGCTGGTTTATTGGCTTGCATGCTATCAGGTCGGCTTTCATTAACTAAACAACGGAAACGTCTCTGGTCGTATAGCATCGCCGGCGTGATGAGTGGTGAAATGCATTTTCTGGACGAGATTCCCTTCATCCTGTCTTAAGATGACAGCCGCACAGGAGCTGGAAGCTACCATGATGGCTTGAATCTAACAGCTTACATATTTGAGCGGGGTACCAGACAAAAGCCAAATGGTACGGCTTAGGACGCCATTAAATACAGCATAGTTTTTGCCTCCTGCGTATTAAGACCAATCTTAACTGACGTTGGAGATCGAGGAGACTGTGATCCTGAGGTGCCGTCCTTTAGATGCTATATTTCAGCAGGACAATGTGTTGAGGAATTAATACGTCTCTTCGAAGGAGATGCGTGGAGATACCAAGTACTGTTCAATTACACCACTGGCCATTAGTTAGTGGATACGGTAATAACCTTAAAATAATTAGCAGTAACCGCTCCGAAAACCAGCTGTCAGTCTGAGATTCACTGGAAGAATCTTAAAGAAATGTAAGTCATACACGAAGGAAGTGATTTACAGAAAAAACTCTTCAACCAGTTGCTTAGAGTTGCCCATCAGTGTGGGACACTTACCAGACTGCATTGAACAGAAGATGTAGCGAAGGTCCAACGAACAGCGGCGCATGGAGTGGGCTGGAGAGGATTACTGAGAAGCTCAATAAATCCAGTGGCAGATGGTACAGGGAGGCGTTATGCATCACGGAGAGGTTTACTATTAAAAGTCCGAGAGCGTACTTACCAAAAATGGTCAGGGAACATATTAATTCCTCCCATACACGTCTACGAAATGATCACGACGAGGAAATCAGTGAAATTAGATCTTATACGGAAGTTAGCCGTCAGCCGTTCATTGCGCACTGCATTCTCAAATAAAACAGTTAAAGGCGGCGGAGGAGAATAACAGAGGTACCAGCAATACGCTCCACCACACACACTAAGGTAGATTGTAGTGTATAGACGTAGATATAGAAGAAAGTCGGGCTCGTCTGAATCCGTAGCTTACACGTTCTCGTGATATGTTATTTATCAAACCCGTCTGGGACACACTGAGTGCCGGCCGATGTGGCCAAGCGGTTCTAGGCGCTATAGTTTGGAACCGCACGACCGCTACGGTCGCAGGTTCGAATCCTGCCTCGGGCATGGATGTGTGTGATGTCCTTAGGTTGGTTAGGTTTAAGTAGTTCTAAGTTCTAGGGGACTGATGACCTCGGAAGTTAAGTCCCATAGTGCTCAGAGCCATTTGAACCATTTTGAACACACTGAGCCGGCAACTGGTTCTTATGGTCCACCACTAAACACTGTAGATGTTTTGCGTATTCTCGCAAATGGCATGATGGACGTGTTGTGCGCTAAAATTGTAGTAACGTGCAATTGGATCGTGGCAAAATATCAGGCTATTGCAAAAACTAATTCTCAATCTAGAGAAACGTTAAGTTTTGCGTTTCACCAACATTAACGTATAACAGCCTTTGAAATAAGGAAGAAAAGAAGGAATTAGAGTCTCATTGACGACGAGGCCGTTGCAGGCTGAGCGTGAGTTCGGAAATCGCTTGTGTCCTTGCCACCAACGGAAAACCTAAATCTTGACGAGTAGGCGGGGATATGAATCCCGTTTTCGCGAATGCGATTCCAGCCAGTCGCTACTGTGCCACCTTGATGGATGGTGGCCTTTGCTTACGCAATTAATTACTCCTACAATAGCGTACAAATATCTGGGAGTAAAAAATGTGAGGATACGACGTACAACGATTACGTAGTCTCAGATGTAGTGGTAGAAATGACGGTTCCGATTAATTAATTGGATTCAGGGAATCGCGCCTGTCTTTCAAGAAGTTTGCATACGCAATACGATTACAACCTATGCTTGAATCCTTCTGGGTTGCATTACTGCTTTTTTCGATTAATGAGTTCCCATAGAAAGTACATGTATGACTTTCGTAAGGATACTGGTCAGCTGTGTAGCAAAAAGGTTAGACTGGGGCAACGGGAGAAACGGAACTGATATAAAGAAGACCGGCGAACTGTCATAGTCTTCCTTGACCGACGGGAGAGGCAACCCTCTTCCAAGAACTTTTCAGTGTGTTGAAGTACAGTATATGTATGAGGCTAATTTACAGGTGCCAATCATTTCTCGCTTCGCTGAGTTCTTCAGTGGTTTCGTAGACTATACTAGACAACGAGGCAAAGATAAACGTCTACAGCGATACGGATAACATTTCGTACATAATTTAACATCAAAGAACACACAACAACACAAAAGGTTGCGTAGGATGAAATCCAGCTAACTAAGTTCAGCTGGTCTTGAACCCAGACTCGCTGGCTAATGGCCGTCCGTCGTAGCTGACGCATTTAACTGAGCTGATCTGCGAATGGAGCACTTCAGTATAATTATTTAGTTTTTTTACATGTTTTGTGTTTTATGATGCTGAAAGCGATCTTGGAAATCGCCATTGTAGTACCTTATCCGTTGTAAACGTGTCATACGATTAATAAGCGATTTGCTGTAGACAATTGAAGGTTAGGTTAAGTAATTTTTCAGTTGCAATAAATGTATCAAAAATGCGAGCAATTCGAGAACCATGGTTTTAGGTCTACATTATACGCGATACCTACACTTCCCATAGCAATAATTGTAATGGGGCGTGGTAATAAATAATTACATGAGACAGTTCTATCACTGAAAAGTTAGAAAAATAGGAAGTTTCAAGGAAGTACGTAAGTCTTACGTTTAAATCTATAAATTAAGATTCGTATGTGGTGGGGTGACGGTTACGAAACGTGAATAATCAATCACGTTCTTAAGAAAAAAAAATGGCTTAGACTGTGATTAAAGGTGGCGATACACTAAAATTAAAACACGCAAGACTTGGCGAATATTAGAATTCGTCGTTTTTACCAAATTTGACAGTGTCAACATTTTCTGGTATAACCAGGAAAGCGATATTAATTTTTAGTAATTAGCAGTATTAGATCTGGCGATGAAGAAGCGGCTGAGCCCACGAAAGTGAGGCTTTTTGGCCTGCAGTATCAACATTATCAGCTCTTACGACGATAGAATGAATGACACTATACCCAAAATTGTCTGTCAAGTAGCTTAGCAACTTTAGTTACAATTTTCAATATTGTACGAATGAGAGAGTTAAATAGGTACCACAATGTACCCCCTTCCGTTCATTTGAAACTGATGTGAAAAGCCGTAAAATTCTCCAAATTTCTTATCGCCGCTCTCTACATATATGTAGTAAACAGTTCCCAGTAAATGTTCGTAATTAGAGAAGGAATATAGGCGAAATTCTGTCCCGCTTAACGAATCCAATATTATCAGCACTGCTCCTGAATAAGAAATTCTCTCAAATTAAAAATTTAAAAACATATGTAGGAAAAAAAAGGATAGATGTTCGTCAGAAAACAACGCTAAAATTGTGTACATTTTCTAAAGCTTTTTCATACCTCGGTTGTCTCACTGAGGACCTGATCGTATAGCGTAACGCGGATAACGCATGCTTGCGCAACAGGGACAACTGTGACGTCAGCAAGTGAATCCGTCCACTTAGTTAAGTAATCAGTAAAACTTGCCAAATTCAGAAAAATTGGATCCCGTGCTAGGCTGGACAGACGCTTGGGAAAAGAAGAAAGAAAGTTAGCCTCACTAAGATATCTGTTTCAGATAGTGGTACCGAAAGTACCCTCGGCCACACACCATTAGGTGGCTTGCGGAGTATGATGTACATGTAGATTTTATATATCCGGAGAGGCATTTTAATTACAGTTTAGGGTTTGTTCGTCTACCAGTAATGCATGAGATTCTGTGCGACTTGCGCCGCTACAGGCATCTTCTTGTTACCTTTGGACAATTGTGCTCAGGAAATAGTTCACTGGGTATCGAATACATCCCTCTCAGTGTTTATCCAACTTCACTCTACTCACTCATGGGGGAGGAGATTAGGAGGAGATTAGAGTTTAACGCCTCGTCGACAATGCGGTCATCAGAGACGGAGCACAAGCTCGGACTCCTTTTCAAAGGAATTATCCCTGCTTTTGCCTGTAGCGATTTACAGAAATCACCGAAAACCTAATTCTGGGTGGTCGGACGGGGATTTGAACCGTCGTCCTCCAGAATGCGAGTCCAGTGTGCTAATCCCTGCGCTACCTCGCTCGGTCTACTCACTCATAAACTAGTAAGTGTGTGAGCACCGGTAAGAAACAGCGAAGTTTCGTGGCAGTCAGTGAATCCAATGAACATATTTAAAGAATAATATTTTACTGCCTGCGATGTAAGATCGTGTAATGCAACAAAGTGCAAATAACTCTGCAAAACTGACGTTCCGACCGGTGTTGGTATCAATGCGTAATATATAAAAATTATTTTCCTTGTTTCTGAAGCATATCTTGTCCAGTACACAGTTAAGATTAATAGAAACGTATAAAAGGAACGAAGGAATTGTTTTCACGGACGTGTTGTGAATATTTTCTGTATGGGGAGTTAGCAACACTATTCCAATTCATTGCTCGTGTACTTACCATTATGACAGAGTTACCGCACCGCACAGACCAAAGATAATTTGAGCTGAAAATATATCTAAAATTTCAGAACTTTTTGCGTCCATTAAAAACCATTAAGATATTACCCGCCTAGAATTAACAGTAAGCTACTTTTCTCCACTGTATGGTACAAAGTAATCTGTTCGCTGAAGCCATAATACCTGTAACCGCGCCGTCTGGCGGACACCTGTGTGTTCTTTGTGTTCGCAGCCCGTCTCTCAGCAGGAACCTGTTGCACAGCCCGAGAAGCCTCGTGCTCCGTCAGATCCTCTCCTGCTTGTAATGTGGAGTAGGGCAACAAGTGACGATATTTCGGTCGCCAGCTGTCGGATTCGTAGGCTTACAATGCTCACTCCTTATACATAATCAAACTATGTCCCCTACCATTAGTGAAATTTAAAGCTGGTTTGTAACGTTAGTGGCGTTTTATTATATTTATGGTTTAATAACGAAATTTTTAAAATTTCTAGTAAGAAAAGACCATTGCAGTCTCTGTTCAAAAGAAAACGCGCAAATGACGACAGGCAAAAGTTAGACGAGATTCGTGCGTCTGTAAAATCATCGAGGGGATTCGTGTGTCTGTAAAAGGATCAATGCGAAAAACATACAACTACCACCCCCAAACTTTCGCAAGATGGTTCAAATGGCTCTGAGCAAAAATGGTTCAAATGGCTCTGAGCACTATGGGACTTAACTTCTGAGGTCATCAGTCCCCTAGAACTTAGAACTACTTGAACCAAACTAACCTAAGGACATCACACACATCCATGCCCGAGGTAGAATTCGAACCTGTGACCGTAGCGGTCGCGCGGTTCCAGACTGTAGCGCCTAGAACCACTCGGCCACCCCGGCCGGCCTTTCGCAAGAGATCTTCCCGAGAACACGAGAAAATTCTGGTTCTACGTAAATTCGCCAAACGGGTCGAATGCTTCTATCTAGTCACTCGTTGACCAGTCTGGGGTGGCAATGGAAGCTAGCTAGCACATGTAAAGCTGAGCAGTTAAAGCGTTTAAGAAATCGTTCGCGATGGTAAATCGTACAAACAAGCCGTCGTTTGACCACCGCACAGATTCTCGTATAGAGGACACAGTAGTAGGTATCCCTGGCGCAGAGAGCCGGCCGCGGTGGCCGAGCGATTCTAGGCGCTTCAGTCCGGAACCGCGCGTCTGCTACGGTCGCAGGTTCTAATCCTGCCTCGGGCATGGATGTGTGTGATGTCCTTAGGTTAGTTCGGTTTAAGTAGTTCTACGTTCTAGGGGACTGATGACTTCAGATGTTAAGTCCCATAGTGTTCAGAGCCATTTGAACCTGGCGCAGAGAAGCAAGTGAAAGAATTGAAAACAAGTAAATCGTCAGGTCCTGATGGAATACCAGTTCGGTTTCGCAAAGAGTACTCTACGGTATTTGCCTCTTACCTAGTTTGCATTTATCGCTAATTTCTCGGCCAGAGCAAAGTCCCAAGCTACTGGAAAAAAGCGCTGGTGACTTCTGTATAGCCGGCCTGAGTGGCCGAGTGGTTCTAGGCGCGACAGTCTGGAACCGCGCGACCGCTACTGGCTCAGGTTCGAATCCTGACTCGGGCATGGATGTGTGTGATGTCCTTAGGTTCGTTAGGTTTAAGTAGTTCTAAGTTCTAGGGGACTGATGACCTCAGAAGTTAAGTCCCATAGTGCTCAGAGCCATTTGAACCATTTTTGACTCCTGTAACTATGAAGCGTAAAAGAGCGGACCCGCAAAATTACAGACCAATATTCGTAACATTGGTTGCAGAATTATTGAGCGTATTCTCAATTCGAATATGATTAATTCCCTTGAGACGCAAAAGATCCTGTCCGCAAATGAGCACGGTTTTAGAAAGCATCGCTCGTGCGAACCTGAACTTGCCCTTTTCTCACAGGATACGCTCCGAACCATGGATAAAGGGTAACAGGCAGATTCCATATTCCTAGATTTCCGAAAAGCGTTTGACGCGTTGCCCCACTGCAAATTCTTCATGAAGCTACGAACATACGGAATAGGTTCCGAGGTCGTGATTGGCACGAGGACTTCTCAAATAATAGAACCCAGTACGCTATACTGGACGGCGAGTGTTCATCAGAGACAAGACTATCGTCAGGAACGTCTGGAAGGACCCCTATTATTCTCTGTGAGCATAAACGGTATGACAGACAGGTAATGCTGCAATCTGCGCCTGTTCGTACATGATGCTGTGGCTTACCGGAAGGTGTCGTCGTGGAGTGACTGCATTGGGATACAAGATGACTTGATGAGTGGCAGATACCTCTAAATGTAGGTAAATGTACGTTAATGCAGGTGAGTAGGAAAAACAATCCCTTAATATTCGCATACGGCATCAGTAGTGTGCTGCACGACACAATCACGTCGATTTAATATCCAGCCGTAATGTCGCAATGCGACGTGGAATGGAACGACCATGTAAAGACTGTCGGAGGGAATGTGAATAGTCGACCTCGGTTTGTTGCTAGAATTTTAGGAAAATGTAGTTCAACTGTAAAGGAGACCTCGTATAGAATACTAGTGCGACCTATTCTTGACTACTGCTCGGGTGTTTGGGATCCCCACCAGGTCGGATTGAAGGAAGACATCGAAGCATCTCAGAGGCAGACCAGTTACCAGTGGGCTCGAACAACACACAAGTATTACGGAGATGCTTCGGAAACTCAAATGGCAATTCTGGAGGAAAAGTGACTTTCTTTTAGAGGAAATTTAGAGAACCAGCATTTGAAGCTGCCAGCAGAACGACTTTAGTGCCACAAACGCTCATTTCAAATAAGGAGCACGAAGATAAGTAAAAGAAATTAGGGCTCATACGGGGTATAGAGATGTTTTTCCATCGCTGTATTTGCGAGTGGAAGTAAAGGAAAGGTCTAGTAGCGCTACAAGGTACCCTTCGCCATGCAACATACTGTGGCTTGCGGAGTAAGTATGTGTGAAGATGTAGAAGGTAAGTGCAGTTCAAATCAGAGACTAGAAAATCAACCTGAGATATAAGTTTGAAAAACTGGGTGAAAACCAAGAATTATCAGAATGAAAAGTCTTGTAGTCTCCTGTGGAATGACATAAATATCATGGCTGATTCGTGCTGTACCTGGTACAGTACAATACTATCCGTCGATCTCTGTGCGTGAATAATCCTTTCAGTTTCACACAAGTAAAATCTACAGCCTGTTTAGCAGTTTTTACAGATACGTTAATATTCGGTAAGGGATAATGGTGAAAATGACCGGCGCATTTAACACAGCGTAGAATGCAACATCGAAAAGGAAAATTGTGGCGCTGATTTTTGGCCGTGGCCGTACTGACAGAATGTTCGTGAAAATATAACCCATTTTCATGTTCTCTTGCTGAAAAGGAAGCTTTTTTTGCCGATACCTGCTGTTCTTGCTAATGGAGACGATCTGACTTGCGTGGCACGTAAGTCGTGCGAAAATTCTCGAAATGTAAATGTTTAATTTCATGTATTGCCAACCAACGTAGATTCTGCGATGGGAAATATGTTATTTATTTTATGAGAACGAATAAACGTTGTTTGTTGTAGTAAGGCTCATTTTTATTTATAACAGATGTTTCTAAGCTTCCAAGAGGATATCGTCTCCATGTTTAATTCCCCTAGTGTTTTAAAAACTTGCTAATATACACACAACTCGTAAATGAATTAGTTCATCTAACAATATTTTCATATTGCACGTTGCGGGATTTTTTTCAGTACAGGCCTCGAATTGAAAAATTGAATACCGAGAAAGTGAAATAACGTTGCTTGAAGTCAAGCTAGAATACAGCCTAAGATCTAAATATTTATACAAGTGTTATGCTGCTCGAGCCGGGGTGTATATTTAAACTTTCAAAGAAATAAGTTAAACTTCCAGAATAATATACATTAAGGTGTAAATACATCTTGCGAATGGCGCACTCGCTTCTGACAAGGCACGCAGCTGCTGCGGAGAAATAGTTAATTTTTTCAAAGAATATTATGGATAGTCCATAGCCTGTTTAAGTATAATTACATATGCAAAGCGTACCCATGTGATTGTTAAAATGGAATACTAAAAATTTTGGACTGAATGAGACGAAGTGGAAAATCCCCTTAGGCAGTGAACAATGGCCTGAGTAGAAGTACTGAGAATAGATCATCAGAAAAGCAGTTGAATATAATAATTGTCATGAAAGGAAGCTGTAGGTGTAGCGTAAGTGGAGCAGCAAAAATCACGCATGAATTATGAAATATTTGAGTTTGTGGATGAAAGAAGAATATATAAGAATCGCACGAATGAGGTACAAACGCAGCAGTAAACGTTGCTGAGGAAAAATATTAACTGGAAATGCAAAGAGGCTAAATCGTAATGGATTACAGAAACGTGTAAAGATATTGAGAAATATAAGAGTGGAGGAAAAGTTGACATAACTTGGAAGAGGTGTTAACCTAAGATGTACTTATGGAAAAAGCCTATATTAAATTCGGAAGAAAGGGTAACAAATTGTAGAAGTACACAAAGGCCTGTACATTGGAAAAGGACGGTTGCAAAGTGTTATCGAAAAGGACAGGAAGTTGATTCGTAAGAAATACGTGTGATACAGTTAAGCGATCAGAATTTGACAAGAGGTCATTTATTTGAGCTCAGACAAGTGAGCAGCAGTCGACGATATATCTTGGAAGATACTAAAATCTGGCCGGCCGGGGTGGCCAAGCGGTTCTAGGCGCTACAGTCTGGAACCGCGCGACCGCTACGGTCGCAGGTTCGAATCCTGCCTCGGGCATGGATGTGTGTGATGTCTTTAGGTTAGTTAAGTTTAAGTAGTTCTAAGTTCTAGGGGACTGACGACCTCAGAAGTTAAGTCCCATAGTGCTCAGAGCCATTTGAACCATTTAGCCATACTAAAATCTCTGGGAGTTGGAGGAATTTATGCAGTTGCTGAAATCTGTGGGATATGTGTGACCTATAAGGATACTTGTATTGGTATTGAAAATGCACAAAACAGGAAACAGAAGACTATGGAGTTACAGAAATCTGTGGGATGTGTAGGACCTACATGGCTATTTGAATTGTTGTTGAAAATGCACAAAACAGGGGACTTGCCATCAGATTTACCAAGTTTTATCACCAAATTACCAAAGAAGACAAGTAGACAAGTTCGAATAAACGTGAAAATTATTGTGGGACTGAAACGTCAAATCACGGTTGTGAACTGCTGACCAAAAATAGTATACAGAAAATAAAAAAAGTTGCCTATCTCAAGGGGCACGAAATCTTTTCTGGGGCAGTTGCATTTTGCCCATCCTGTAGAAGGGCGAATAACGGCTTACTTAACGTCAAAATCGGGATTTAGTGAAAGAAATAAATCTACTGTTTAGTAAGCAAGATTACAGAGAATGATCGAAACGCCGAAGATACTGTACCATCAATAGACGGGCATAGGTGAAGAAAGCTTTCTTCAGTAAAACAGTCTTACTGGTAGCAAATATTCGTATGGAACTGGGAAATAAGTTCCTGGTAACGTACATCTGAGGCACTGCATTGTATGGAAGTAAAACGTGGGCCATCGGGAATCTCGAGAAGAAGAATCTGGAAGCTTCTGTGATGCCGTGAAGGCGAAGATTGTTAAAAATTAAATGGGCAGATATCGTAAGAAATGAAGAAATACTAAAAAAATAGGTGAGGAAGGAAGTTTATGGACAACTCTTACCAGGAGAGGGGCGGATTTATGGGGAGATCTGCTGACGCATCATGAAATTCGTATGTCGGCGCTCGAAGTAGCGGTATAGGGGCAAACATACTAAGTATGCCGTTAAAAGTGTTACTGCAAATTTAAAACAATTTTATTTTTTCCACATCTTGAAAGTCGTAGGGTACGTTAAACATGAGTGCAGCTTATGAGAATTAAAAGAAATCATCCTGAAAAACGTTATCAGTTATTTAGATTAAGTTAGAAAATGATAATATTTTATCCCAATATTTTCATTAGAAATAATTTCGGGCCAACTTCCAAAACTTGGTGACCTATCAGTGTAGGAATCGTTTACTTACATCTAATAGTATCTATTCGTAACAGTAGGCTCGTTCAGAATTCTCTATCTTTTGGCCTCTCTTTATTTCTGTGCACATACATTAGGAAGTCAATACCAGTTGCAGAATTTCTTATAACCCTTAAAATATATACAAATCTTAAATTACACTAAAAAAACTTTTAAAATACATTTAAAATCGAAAAAAAGACAACTTTAATAATTAGAAGTAGACTAGACTTTTTTTTTTTAGAAAAGAATCATTGTTAAATTCTAGCGATTTAAAGGAAAAAATGTCAAATTCATATAAAATAACAATGATTAAATTTATTTATTTTTGATACATAAAGCCAAGAGATTGTGAACTAAAACTGCATTTCATACACTAAAATAACTTATTTTTATCGAATATTAAAGAAAAAAGAGCGAAGAAGCTTTAAAATTATGTTTCTGAAGCGGGGAGCAATAAGGAAAATCGTGAAAAGAAGGGGTAGAAAACGGCAGAAATTAAAGGTCGTTTCAAGGAAAAGAAGTGAAATAGCTTGGCGAGAAAGCCACGCAGAAGGCGCGAACGAGGAGACACTTGTTGAGGCGGCCTCGGTTTCGAAGTAACAATAGGTGACCGGAGGGTGAGAGCAGCGAAAAGTCCAAAGTTAAGAGGACGTCACTGGGATAACCAGTCAAAGGATTTAATAGTATACCGAAGACTACGTGCTCGCAGGTAGCCACAGATTTCCTTATCGACCCACACTGCGCGATTGTTAAGTGACGTGGTGAGAGAAGTTTTGTAGAGGTCTCCGGTTTGTCTGAAAGAACAGCATAGGAATAAAGAAAGAAAAGAAAGAATTATGAGAAGGAAGCAGGAATGAGGAGTGCCGTGTGAGTTGTGCGTGGGTGAGGCGCGGGGTGAGCACTCACCGGCGGCGGGTGCCGCTGCGGCGGCGGGGCCGCGACGGCGGCGCTGATGGCGTCGGCTGGTCGGCGCTGGCGAGTGGCGTCTGCTGCAGCTCCGGCGGCGGAATGTCGGCGCGGCGACGCTGGACGCGTCCCGACGCCTCGGCCGTCGCGGGACGCCGACGCCGACGCCGTGCTGCGCGCGCAGGCCACGCCCCGCTCCGCTCCGACGGCGCGACGCTTGCGCGACACACGCGCTGCCGACAGCCGCCTTTCCGCACAAGTCCCTCCTGCGATCCCTCTTCTGCCGATCCAGCTCACTGTCGATTCCACAACTGCTTTGTCACGGGGATCCTATCCTACCAAAAGTATGTGGACACATGTTATTGAACATTAACAGCGGCTGTGACCGTCCTTGTCCTTAACGACGACCAGAGCTATGCTGGGGACACTATCAATGAGGTGTATGAATTTTTGTGGAGGAACGGCAGCCAATTATTGATCGAGAGCCAAACCTAGAGAATGTAGTGACGTCGGGCGCTGGGGGTCTGACGCATCCCAAAGCAGTTCCATTGCGTTCAACTCGGGATACTGGGCAGGCCAGTCCATTTCAGGAATATTCTTGGCCGCCGGAGTGGACGAGCGGTTCTAGGCGTTACAGTCTGGAACCGCGCTACCGCTACGGTCTCAGGTTCGAATCCTGCCTCGGGTATGGATGTGTGTGATGTCCTTAGGTTAGTTACGTTTAAGTAGTTCTAAGTTCTAGGAGACTGATGACCTCAGATGTTAAGTCCCATAGTGCTCAGAGCCATTTGAACCATTTTTGAATATTATTCTCCATAAACCGTTGCCTCGCAGATGCTACTTTATGACAGAGTGCGAGCTCGTGCTAATGCAAACATGGTCGTCTCCAAACTCTTCCTCTACTATACGCAGTACACGATGCTGTAAAGTTTGTTCATATCATTTCGCATTAGTGTGTTCTTAAGCGCGATAATGGTACCACACCCAAACCACCAAAAACACATACCGTAACACCACCTCTTTCGTACTTGACTGTTGGCACTACACATGATGACAGGGATTTGCCAAACGCCGGACGGGGTGGCCGAGCGCTTCTAGGCAATCCGATGGAGGAGTTTCGGTTTGGCGCTGCAGTAATGGACTGTGGCAGGCCGGAGTGGACGAGCGGTTCTAGGCGCTACAGTCTGGAACCGCGCGACCGCTACGGTCTCAGGTTCGAATCCTGCCTCGGGCCTGGATGTATGTGATGTCCTTAGGTTAGTTAGGTTTAAGTAGTTCTAGGGGACTGATGACCTCAGAAGTTAAGTCCCATAGTGCTCAGGGCCATTTGAACCATTTTTGAATATTTGAGCCATTCGCCAAACCGAAACTAATGATGTGCGTGAAATCTTTCGGAACTTAACTGCTAAGGTCATCAGTCCCTAAGCTTACACACTACTTAACCTAAATTATCCTCATGACAAACACACATACCAATGCCCGAGGGAGAACTCGAACCTCCGCCGGGATCAGTCGCACAGTCCAAGGTTCAAATGGCTCTGAGCACTAAGGGTCTTAACTTCTGAGGTCATCAGTTCCCTAGAACTTAGAACTACTTAAACCGAACTAACCTAAGGACATCACACACATCCATGCCCGACGCGGGATTCGAACCTGCGACCGTAGCGGTCTCGCGGTTCCAAACTGTAGCGCCTAGAACCGCTCGGCCACCCCGGCCTGCCACAGTCCATTACTGCAGCGCCCAACCGAAACTCCTCCATCGGATTGCCATAGGGTATAACGCGGTTCGTCATTCCAAATTGCTCGACTGCTACCATCCAGTGTCTAGTGGTGTCGCTGTTTACACCACCGCCAGCGTCCCTTTACATTGACTACAGAAATATGTGGCCTATGAGGAGCTGTCTGTATCCCATTCTTTTTGACGTTGTATGCACAGTCATTGTATCACTTTTGAACCCAAGAGTGGCTCTTTCCGCTGATTTTGTGCCATTTTTACAACCACCCTCTGAGTACATGAAGTCTGCTTGATCTTAGTTTAGCTCTGGGTATTCCTTCGAGTTTCCACTTCACAGTCAGATCACCAACCGTCGATTTGGTCCGCTTTTGAAGGGTTCATATTCCTCTGATTGACTTTTTACTGAGTTGGCATCCAGTGACTAGTCCACGATGAGCTCTCCTGATCGACCAGCCGCGCGGGATTAGCCGAGCGGTCTCGGGCACTGCAGTCATGGACTGTGCGGCTGATCCCGGCGGAGGTTCGGGTCCTCCCTCGGGGATGGGTGTGTGTGTTTGTCCTTAGGATAATTTAGGTTAAGCAGTGTGTAAGCCTAAGAACTGATGACCTTAGCAGTTAAGTCACATAAGATTTCATACACATTTGAACATTTTTGAAATGATCGACCAATTGTCTTCTTACTGCTCCTCTACTGAGAAAGCAATACTCCACGCCCACTTTCACACCGGCGGGCTCGAAAAATGGTTCAAATCGCTCTGAGCACTATGGGACTTAACATCTGAGGTCACCAGTCCCCTAGAACTTAGAACTACTTAAACCTAATTAACCTAAGGACAGCACACACATCCATGCCCGAGGCAGGATTCGAACCTGTGACCGTAGCAGTCGCGCGGTTCCGGACTGAAGCGCCCAGAGCCGCTCGGCCACCGCGGCCGGCCCGGCGGGCTCGCCTCAAGTGAAATGAAGTGGTCAATTCCGTACCATATAGTGATGTCTGAACACTTTCCATAACATTCTATACTCATTATTGCAGGTTTATGAATTTTTATTTCGACAGTGAGCCGAGAGTTGAATAATAAAGGAAGAGAAGTTGGTGTTTAACCACTCGTCAAATCTGATAGCATCACAGACGGCGCACTGGCTGATCCGGAAGCGAAAGATGGACGATCGTGGCCTTTTCAGAGCAGCCTCTTGACATTGGCCTAAACTGACTTTGGGAAACGGTAGGAATTCTAAGCTAGGCTGACGTTTCGGAGAGTCAACTCTCTTTTGGGTATGAGTCCCTTATTGCTCTCATTTTTCCACTTCGTTCCGTCACTGAAGAGATGGTTGTGTTATGTGGCACATAGATTTTGGTACATTCTGACTGTATTATTCTGTAGCACTAGAAAACCACGCAGGCAAAAGTGAAGGTTTCAAGTCAACTAAGTCATTTATTCGCTTCTGAGAACCAGGATCATTGCTGCAAGTCTGCAAGCTCTGGTCAGCAGCCAAGTACTCATCTATATCAGGACCCGTGAGTGGGGAATTAAATCATGCTTCTCCAGTATTTGAGTCCTCCTTCTTAAAAATTACTGCAGCTCGCTTTGTGGTTCACGACGATAATTACAACAATTTTCGCAACGAACATCAAGTAGAGCACGAAAGCCGAGCTTCAAAACGAATTCGACCAGGAATGCGTAGTTAGTACAGGAATAACGATGTTCCTAACACTCACTTCTTTTATCATCTAATAACTTATTTCTTTGTAGCCTATCACCGATGTCATTCAGTCTGTACATAGAGCAAGCAGCAAAGAGCATCGAGGAGAAATTTAGAAGTGGGATTAAAGTTCAAAAAAATGGCTCTGAGCACTATGGGACTTAACTTCTGAGGTCATCAGTTCCGTAGAACTTAGAACTACTGAAACCTAACTAATCTAAGGACATCACACACATCCATGCACGAGGCAGGATTCGAACCTGCGACCGTAGCGGTCGCGCGGTTCCAGACTGTAGCGCCTAGAACCGCTCGGCCACCCCGGCCGGCGATTAAAGTTCAGGAAGAAATAATGTATTTAAGAGTTGATGATGACATCGTAATTTTATCGGAGAAAGTAGAAAGAGTTGGAAGATCAGATAAATTAAATCTTTGTGCGATCTTGGCTGTTGAATGTTTTTTGCAAAGGAAATATTTATGCATTGTTGACGTTGAATGCCTTTAGTAAATGAATAGTGCCTTGAAAAGAGGTTATAAAGTGAACACAACTAAAAGTAAAACAAGGTTAATGGAATGCAGTCGAATTAAATTAGGTGACACTGATGGAATTAGAATAGGAACTGAGTTTTGCTATATGGGGAGCAAATTAACTGATAGAGCAGAAATAAAGATACTAAAAAATGTAGGCCTGCAATAGCAGAAAAAGTTTTTCTGAAAAGAGAATTATGTTAACATTTAATATAAATTTAAGTGTTAGGATGTCTTTTCTGAACAGTAGCCTTATACGGATCTAAAATGTGGGCGATAAATAGCACAGACCAAAAGAAAGTACAAGATCTTGGAATGTGCTTCTACAGAGGAATACTGAAGACTGGATGAATGGAATGGATAATTAATGATGAACTACTGAATCGAATTTTCGAGGAAACAAATTTGTGGCACAACTTGACTAAAAGAGGGGTCGGTTTGGGGGGTGGCGGGTAAATATTCTAATGGTAGTTACTTGGTTACTTAGTTACAAAAAGACACTTAAATTGTGTGTGCGTGCTTTATACCTATGTACTTCCGCCGTTAACAAGAGCCAGAAAACTATTTTTGCGGTCAGCCAGAAAGCGATGGAGTACATACTCACCATAATTTCCAGTTTGCAAGTCCACATTACTCTTCGTGCTCACTGAAAGAAAATGTTCCTCCTTGCTGTTTACCAAGCGGGATCAGGAACTATGAGTACTAATAAATGTTTTGAGTTTTAACTGATTAACATATTCTGTAGTAGTTCACACGCACAAAATATGTCTAAGTTAAAACTCAAAACTTTTATTTATAGTCGTAGTTCCTCCTGAGTAAATAGCAAACAGGAACATTTACTTTCAGTGAATACAATGAGAAATGTGGACTTGCAGACTGGAAATTATGGTCCGTATGCTTTCCATCGCTTTATGGCTGACCGCAAAAATAGTTTTCAGGCTCTTGTGAACGGCGATAGTAGGTGTGAAGTACGCAAAGACAATTAAAGTGTCTTTTCATAACTACGTAACGAAGTAACAACCATTGGGACTGGGATATTAACCCGCCGCCCCACTAGTGGTTTTAATCGGCCGGAAAACTGAATTGTGAAAGTGATCGGTACTAAACGAGGAACTCGATAGGCACTAACAGTGTTAAGATTTGCTCGCGGGTGTGGATACCGAATTGTTAATGTTAGCCACAGTAACACTGGACGTGACGAAAGGACGTAAGAATCGACACTACATCGCGGCTACCGCCGGCGCTGGGTTTAGAAGACCGTGCGTCATCTGCGTGGACCTCCAAGTTAACTGCAAACTACTGCGCGCGCTCACTGGTGCCCCCCCCCCTGCCACCCCCCCCCCCCCCCACCAACTCATGGAGTAACTGCAGTAGGCGGTTCCAGCAGGCATCCTCACCGCCATAGCTGCTGCAGTTGCATTACGTCACAGATCGTCGAGTCACGTTTGCTGGTACACCGCGCCTGCATCGCTCGTCGAGGTCAAGCAAATACACTCCTGGAAATGGAAAAAAGAACACATTGACACCGGTGTGTCAGACCCACCATACTTGCTCCGGACACTGCGAGAGCGCTGTACAAGCAATGATCACACGCACGGCACAGCGGACACACCAGGAACCGCGGTGTTGGCCGTCGAATGGCGCTAGCTGCGCAGCATTTGTGCACCGCCGCCGTCAGTGTCAGCCAGTTTGCCGTGGCATACGGTGCTCCATCGCAGTCTTTAACACTGGTAGCATGCCGCGACAGCGTGGACGTGAACCGTATGTGCAGTTGACGGACTTTGAGAGAGGGCGTATAGTGGGCATGCGGGAGGCCGGGTGGACGTACCGCCGAATTGCTCAACACGTGGGGCGTGAGGTCTCCACAGTACATCGATGTTGTCGCCAGTGGTCGGCGGAAGGTGCACGTGCCCGTCGACCTGGGACCGGACCGCAGCGACGCACGGATGCACGCCAAGACCGTAGGATCCTACGCAGTGCCGTAGGGGACCGCACCGCCACTTCCCAGCAAATTAGGGACACTGTTGCTCCTGGGGTATCGGCGAGGACCATTCGCAACCGTCTCCATGAAGCTGGGCTACGGTCCCGCACACCGTTAGGCCGTCTTCTGCTCACGCCCCAACATCGTGCAGCCCGCCTCCAGTGGTGTCGCGACAGGCGTGAATGGAGGGACGAATGGAGACGTGTCGTCTTCAGCGATGAGAGTCGCTTCTGCCTTGGTGCCAATGATGGTCGTATGCGTATTTGGCGCCGTGCAGGTGAGCGCCACAATCAGGACTGCGTACGACCGAGGCACACAGGGCCAACACCCGGCATCATGGTGTGGGGAGCGATCTCCTACACTGGCCGTACACCACTGGTGATCGTCGAGGGGACATTGAATAGTGCACGGTACATCCAAACCGTCATCGAACCCATCGTTCTACCATTCCTAGACCGGCAAGGGAACTTGCTGTTCCAACAGGACAATGCACGTCCGCATGTATCCCGTACAACCCAACGTGCTCTAGAAGGTGTAAGTCAACTACCCTGGCCAGCAAGATCTCCGGATCTGTCTCCCATTGACCATGTTTAGGACTGGATGAAGCGTCGTCTCACGCGGTCTGCACGTCCAGCACGAACGCTGGTCCAACTGAGGCGCCAGGTGGAAATGGCATGGCAAGCCGTTCCACAGGACTACATCCAGCATCTCTACGATCGTCTCCATCGGAGAATAGCAGCCTGCATTGCTGCGAAAGGTGGATATACACTGTACTAGTGCCGACATTGTGCATGCTCTGTTGCCTGTGTCTATGTGCCTGTGGTTCTGTCAGTGTGATCATGTGATGTATCTGACCCCAGGAATGTGTCAATAAAGTTTCCCCTTCCTGGGACAATGAATTCACAGTGTTCTTATTTCAATTTCCAGGAGTGTAAGTTAAGTCAAGAATATTTAAAGTATTTGTTAACTGCTTCTAACAGCCAATTAAAAAAGGAATCTAATGATAAGGAGGATGTGAAAGTAAGATGCAACCAGTTTCTGACGATGAATCCTCAGAATTAAAAATTCATATTAAGGGGGACGTAGGCAAAATTGGTCAAAAATGATAAAAAAAAATTGCCGCCAGATACTTCTGTAGCATGTTAGAAATACTGCCTCCAATTTTCACAGATTAATTCGAACTACAAATGATAAAAATGCTGTCTTGTTTCAATCACTGCGCATCGCCACGCCCACTTTTATAGACGACACTCTTCTTGTTTCCGATATTTTATTACTTCCTGCTATCATAAAAGCATCGGAAGAGTATAGAACGCTGTTGACCCGTCTACGTCGTGTTATCTTTGCCTTCCGCTAGCTATCTTTGCCAGCTGTTATTGTCTGTGGTGCAGAAATATAAACATTTCATTGCTGCTGTTAGTGTGAGAATTACGACTGTGTCCAAGCTTTTTTTGTATTATTTAGTATCTAAAATGCCAAGATATAGTGGTAAAGTGTTCAAGAAAGTGGCTAAAGCTAGCCATTTACGTGTAAATAAACAGTTTCTACAAACTAGTATAGGGTTTCAGTCTACTAAAGACGAAGTGCATAGTGGTTTTAGGGTAAATGATTTAGAAATTATGTGTTTTATTATTAGAAGTTCCTGTGCATGTGGGAACTGTGGCAATGAATCTTTAAGATTATATGACAGCAATGACAGATACGGTAGTGAGTGTGATATGCACTTGTTTTGTGACAGCTGTCAAACTGACATTCAGTTCAAAACATCAGCTGCTGAGAACTGGGCATATGAAGCCAATATAAGATTCTGCTATGGAATGAGATGTGTTGGTGTTGCAAGGGAAGGTAGCAATTTGCTTTGTGCAATAATGAATATGACATTTCCGTCTGCCTCGTACTCAACACTAAACAATCATCTTCTGAACGCCTTGGAAGCAGAATGTAACAGCAGTTTGTCAGCAGCAGTTAACGAGGCAGGTTTATTTAACAAAGACGTTCAGACAGAAGTAAATGACCCTTTGTCCTCTACAGATCTATGTGTTTCATGTGATAGCACATGGATGAAAAGGGGCCTCACCTCCCGACACGGTGTTTCATCAGTTATATGTGTTGACACAGGAAAAGTTTTGGATTTGCAGATGATGTCCAAATATTGCTTTATTTGTATACAGAGGAAGACTTTAGACGATGAGGAAGAAGAGAGCCAATGGCAAATAAAACACAAAATAATTTGCAGCAAGAATTATGATGGTTCTACTGGTGACATAGAGCCAGCACGAATGAAATTAATATTTCATCGGAGGGAAATGAGGCATAGAGTCAGATATGGGAAATATCTTATTGATGAAGACTCTAGTGATTTCAAATCTGTTGTAGAAAGCAAACCATGTGGAAAAGGATGCAACACTAAAAAGCTAGAGTGTGTGAGGCACATTCAGAAGAGGATGGGTGGGACTCTTCTGAAACTGAAACGAGAACAAAAAGGTGTAAAACCCAGAGATGGAAAGCCGCTGTGTGGACCACAACGCCTGACTGACAAAGAGATCCACAATTTGCAAATATATTATGACAAAGTAATAAGGCAAAACACTGGAGATTTCAAGGCAATGCAGAAGGCAGTGTGGGCAATATTTTTTCACAAGTTGTCAACTGAAGAGAAGCCATGAACTGTGTGATATATCCTGGTGGAAATATAAGCAGGCAAAAGCAGAAAACAAAACCTATTCACATAAACACAGTCTTCCTGAAGCAGTCTTAAACACCATAAAGCCAACATTCCAGTTTCTAGCTCATCCAGATTTGTTAAAGAAATGTACCCACGGTGGAACACAAAACCCGGATAAGATCTTCAACAGTCTCATTTGGGAGAGATGCCCAAAAACAACATTTAGCTCATCTACTGTTGTTAAAATTGCCACATATGATGCATGTCTTTAATGATGGTAACATTGGAAGAATAAGGACCTTTACTGGACTAGTATTTGTTGCAGGTTGCTTCACCGAGAAGCTATTGAAGAAGATAGACACAGCGCGTGTTGCACGTTCTGAACTGTCTATAAAGGAAATAGCCAAAAGGGCACGCCAGAAACATCAGATAAATTGGAGACGGGTACACGAAGAGCAAGAAGACCAAATGTATGGCTATGGTCAACAGTAAGGTACTGGTTTATGCCCTAAATCGTTAGAAAATCTTTTATGTGCATTTCCCGGAACTTTCATTTTTCAGTGTGTAAGGAACATTTTCCCCTGAACCACTGGGGATAGAAAAGTGAAATTTGCTGCAGACTTAGTTCATAGTATAACACAACTTTCTGCAGTATAAGTTTTTTCTAAGTGTATTTCTGTCAAAATTATTTACTTTTCTGTGAAACTGAAATTGCTTTGTTTCATATGAATAATTTTTAAAATAAATTGTAAGAGCTCTAAAACATATTAAAAAACTGTTCCACAAATTTGCTTATCTGATTACTAAGAAATATGAAAGTTGTAAATAAAGTAACTTTGTGAAAATGTGATAGCGTGTGTTGCGAAAATTTCCAACAATACCATGATCAAATTTTTTGAGAAAAAAATTGAAAAATTCCGGAATGTAGCCGATAACATAATTAACTCGCTTGCAAAATTTGGTTCTATTATCTTTCAAACACCAAAAACTGGGTTAGATTATATAAACACATCCATTTTCTCATACGTCCCCTGGGTGGATACGTCAAAGTAATAAATCCGAAATCTGAAGGCGGTTTGTCAAGAGTAGAATCGGAGGTGAATTTCGATGTTAGTGCGAAGTAAGAACGGTTTTCTGATGATGTAATTGAAGTTGAAATCAAGTAACATAAATCAGAATTAAGAGAGTTATCAGATAATGAAACTGAGTTCAGTATTTCTGAAATTCAACCAACTCATGGAATGCTAGAAACTTGTTTAAAACCGGTTGAAATGCCAAGTGGCAAGGTAGAGACACCAAATTGTTTGCAATTACTGTTTTCTAAACTTGAATCGCATCATAAATAACTGAAAAAAAGATTGAAACTCGTATTAAAGAAATAACGAATAGTAGTAAAAAAACTAAAGAGTGAAATGAGTTCAAACTGAATACCTTAAATTATAAAACTGACTCTAACCACCATGACCAGGAAGTCAAAGCAAGGCGAAAGCTATGTAAATTGCTTAGCATTTTCAAAACCGAAATTGGTGAAGTTCGTATGGATTTAAAACACACAAATGATCTTACGCAAGGGAGGTCGTCAGAGAAAATACACAGTGAATCCAAACTTTGCTCTAATTGGTTTGAGGAAGTAATTAAAAAGTAAATTCTTCTCAGAAGGATATTGAGAAAGCAATCTTACTGTGTGAAATTATGTGAGAATGTTGATAAGTTTTCTGACACAGTGGAGACAGTAGAACTACAAGCAGAAGAATTAAATACTAGTATTATCAACATAGAAAATAGGATAACCTCTGGTAGCTCTTGTAATACTACTGTACAGCATGTTGCTTCAGTTGACGCAGCTTTATCGGATGTCGTCGGTTGTTACGTTTTGATCCAAACAAACAAATTCACCGGCTAGAATTCTGGAATGATTTTGATGATGTTGTACCAAGTGCATGGTGAGAACGTGAGAAAATTTCTTTCATAAGAAGTTATTTGTCAGGAGATGCTTTTCGATGGTCAGCTGACGTAGTCATTAGATGCAAAACTTTCTGAATTTAAAATTGCATTTTTTAGCGATTATTGGTCGCACAACAAATAAAAAATGTTTTGAGAGAATTTTGGAGCGGTAAAAAGTATACTCTACAGGTCGTAAATCAATTAAAGAGTTCTCTAGAAAGTGGGTTTCACGGCTGTCACATCTGACAGGCAAAATGAAACCGAAAATGATTATCATGGGAGTAGAAGGTAAACTGCCTTGCTACTGGTAGAAACGAATCTTTTCCACACCTAGAGACGATGTGGATAGGTGGAGCGAATGGAAAGAGTAGTTGCTGTTGAGGAGTAGGCCTAGGTGCAGAATAATAATAGGGCCTCTAACAGTCATATAAACATCCGAAATAACGGTAGTGGAAACGTGAGTGTTAGAATTATAGAGGTTTACAATACACGATCTAATCATCATGATATAGGCCCTGGTAGAGGAACAGGAGTTAGACAGGCACCACGCTTTCGCCGTAATTACTGTGACGAAGCCAGAAATATAAATAATGTACCGTTGAGACAAGACGGAGAGCAGAATGCTACCCGACCTGATTATGAAATGAATGAACACAATAGGCCACGTGTGGGGAAACTAAGTCCCGTCTATGAGGAAACTGGCGCTCATGCCGGCCGCGGTGGTCTAGCGGTTCTGGCGCTGCAGTCTGGAACCGCGGGACTGCTACGGTCGCAGGTTCGAATCCTGCCTCGGGCATGGGTGTGTGTGATGTCCTTAGGTTAGTTAGGTTTAAGTAGTTCTAAGTTCTAGGGGACTTATGACCTAAGATGTTGAGTCCCATAGTGCTCATAGTGCTCAGAGCCTGGCGCTCATCTGGCTGAAACAGTAACACAGCCGGTAACAAAAACACAGACCACAGTCAGCACACGCAAACGGATAACAGGGATGATGAAATAGGAACAGACAGTAACAGTAATGTGCTAAACTACTCTCATCATATAGTTGACAGCATTTTCGACACATTAGAAGAAGGGGACAAGAAGGGGAAAGAAAACGCTTCAGATAATAGGGAAGAACAAATAACCGATTTAAATCAGATGAGGACGAAGATGAAGTAAAGGCTTACGTCTCCGACAATACTCTGAAGTTTCGGTAGAGGAAACAGAGTCATTTTTGCAAAGTTTTGAGGAGTAGGAGTTGTTAGATAAAGAGGGTAGCAATAATAATGAGGTCAGGGAACCTATTAGCTGTACTGACTTGCAACAAACTACAAAATCAGACAACAGCATTATAGATAACAATGTAGCGCAGGGACGTAGTTGCTGGGAGGTAGCGAGTAGCTCAGCTGATGTGCAGCAAACGAAAGTGGAGGAAGTCATCATGTGCTATGATTTAGAATTGGTGGACAGATTGGAAAAGACAGCTGCAGATGCAGAGGTTGATGACCCTGTGAGTCTAAGTATAAATGTACTTGCAACTGAACAAAATTACTTTAGTTGGAGACAGACTGAGAAAGATGTATTAGAAGACTTTCAAGAGTAACCTATTAAAACTAGAATAACTCACCCTATTATAAAAACTAACGTCTCAGGAATAACAGTGCGTTATCTTCTTGATGGTGGCAGCGAAGCAAGTGCTTTGTCCCAAACATTCTTTAATTCTATCCCTAATAAGAATTAATTAACTGTCATGACAGCAAGTGATTTAAGAATAATAGGTGCTACTGGGACAGTTTCTAGACCAACGCAGCACGAAGCTTTGATACCAACTGGTATTGGTAACATGATAATAATCATTCTTGTTTAATCGTGCGCGTTTTAAGCGTCGAAATGTCGACCGGTGTAGACCTTTCATTAAATATCGAGGAAAGACTGACTTCGATCAGGGCCACTTAGTGTTAATTTTACCAGATTCTCGAGTGATTACTGAACCTTTCATTCGAAATTATGTGGGCAGCAATAATGGAATATGGGAACTGCCTATTACAGCAATGAGGAATAAGGAATACTTGCAGGAAGAATCTAAAAAAATTTCAGTGGAAACAAAGAGGTTTACGCACGTTTATCGACGACCATTCAGGGTAATAGATAAACCTCACGCAAACGCACCCCGATTGGAATACCTGAAAAATAAGAGACAACTAGGTCTACGAAACAGCGTAGATCTGACAATAATTAGATTCTGTAGGGAGTCTGCCACTTTTTGGCGGATACACAGTTTGGCATATTGTGCGGTCCCAACTGAATGAAACTTATTTCCCTTTCAAGTTTCGTTCTCTTCTTCTGTTCTGTTTATAGTACGTAATGAATATACGCCTTCAAGTCGTACATATGCTATTAGTTTGTAACATCTTCCTAGTAAGTAAGAATGATTCCCAGAAATGACTGTGCCCGATTGATGACTTATAAGAGAATATGAGAGATAGTACAATAGTAAATTCTTAATGTTAAAATAACAATGGGTAACTTATGAGCGCCAATGATAGAAAAATAATGACTCAAGTAAACGAATAATAAGAAGATCCCCAAAAATTATTAATAACAACAAGGTACAGATAGTTTGGGTTAAGAGAAGTAATTGATGCTAAAATTTCCTAAAATCTGAATGAATTAACTTTTCATAAACTAACAATTTCCATGTTAGAAGTAATGTTGTCTGTAGGTAAGGGAGAGTAATAATATGGCGCCTATAGAGGCAAGCCAAACCGTTTTGATGTTAATCGAAGCAGATGCGTGAAAGTGGTGAGGGTCGCATCAAAAATAAGTGTAAATAATGAATTCAGTAAGCTTACGAAGATATAATGGCGAAACAAGCGTCCAAATTAGTAGGAAAGTGAAATATATGAATAGGGAGAAATAGAAGTAATGAAGTCAGTACGTTGACATGTAAGGCAAGATGGTATAAAAATTTCGTCATGTCTCTTAAAAAGGATTGAGAAACGCGCAATCTTGCTCAAGGCAGATGGTCAATTAACAGATAAATATTGACGCCTACAGACAACAATGCAGATAAACGAATATGTTAAGAAATGGAGATTGTAGAGTATTGATATATTATAATCAAAACGGCTTTTTGATTATGTATGTAACAAAGCAAACTAACTGCAGTCAAACAAATGACTTCTTTAGTATACTAATCCGTATGATAAAAGAGCCATAATGAAGAGAGAGCTCACAAAGGTTATTCGGTTTCCTAAGTAAAGCAACATCTAAGTTAATGAAATAAATTGCGAACTAACAAAAAATGTGACTATTTTAAAAACATATGTTGACTTTCAAAGCATAATAACTATGGTTAAAATAATTGCTTGGTTAGTGATTCAAACTTAATAATGAAGTGACTAGTAAAAGTGAGCTAGAATGACGTCACAATTTTATAAAGCGATGTATTGCCAATAATCATTTTAAAAACGAATTAATAATAGTTTTCCAAATAATAAATTTTTAAATAATAAAATATTGAAAACGAAAAATTCTTTCTGATAACTTCTCAATTAATTACTTAAATTATAGAAGGAAATTTGAGTATAGAATGTGTTTTGTCCTGTTTTGATATAAGCTGAGAACATTTTATAACTGAGTATCGAGAAGGGCACCATCCATAGTGACTTCCCATCCTCTACCCTAAATGCTTTAGTGAAGGTGGTTCGCTAGGACGCACACAACAGTGCCTACGGTTGTGATTAAAGAAATGAACTGAAAAGCTATAAGAGAGATAATGTTTTAGTGTGTTTATCTTTCAGGTTAAGACTGAAAATTCTAAATCACGACATTAATTTTGTAACAATCGAAAATTTTATTGCAGGTTTCTATGTTATTTAATGTACACTCAACAGCATAATTAGTAGGCCAGCCCTAAATTCCAATGAGTAGGCCGTACCTGACTGTATGCAACCAACATATAATAGCTGTGTCGCAGGTCCTCTAAGCGCTCTGCAGTACAGTCGTTTGACTATACACTATGGGTACCACAAGAGACTACTAGGGAACATTACTCTTTGTGGCACCCAGTCCATATGTAAACCAATACCGTCGTACAACAAATATTAGTAAACACATTATTAGAGGGTGAGACAGTTCTTAACACTTATAAATTATACTTCATTATAATAAGAGACACTCCAGATGTCTTATCACACTCATTAAATGACATGATGAGTTGTTGTTCGTGAACAGAACTTGAACCCACTGTTAACCAAACAAAGCTTGTGTGTCTGATCGAGACAGGTCTAGGCATAAAGACACGTAAAATATCGAAGTTTCCACCAGTATCGGTTTACAAACCTGAATGTCCGAACCTGGAAATAAATGACGATACATTTAGCACTGAACCGGGAGCCCCATGAAGCATATATTGCCCCTGAAAGTAACCACAAAAGGTATGTAATAAAGTGCAACGCACAAGTGTGAAACGCCATGAAGAAAAGTTGTGACGATGGACGTGGAGTAGAACCCAGTACCTTTATGAATTGTTAACTAAGCACAATCAGATGTCAGATATTAAATTTATTCACCAATAGAGTGATATTGGAACCTGAAACGACGATACAAATAATTTTTGCCTGGCAGGGATTCAAACCCGGTACTTTTCGCTTCTGTCTTATAGGTACAAATAGACACGAAATATTTACTGTTTCTGCACCAGTAGTGAGATCTGCACATGTTCTTCTAGAGGTAGCGCGACGAATAGTTCTGTGGTGCCTGGGACTCCAACCCCGCGCATATGGTAGTTGTTGACCCCAATCAGAGATGTGTCAACTATCGAATTCCCTTTCAGTAGTAGTTAAAGCGCCGTTCGTAGAGGCCTGGAGGAGTTTGGCATCGTGAGGAAACAACGAAATGATGGGATATTATCATCTCGAAGAGTTCAAATCCAGAGAAAAATTGGAATTGGAGCTCAAATCACAGTCCAGTTCCAATATTTTCAAAATCTCAAGGGCACTTAAAATAAGAAATGACGATAGTTCATGAACTAAAATAACACTACTACTGTAAGAAGGCTTACTAGGGACAAAGTTTCTCAAGCAGCGATTTCCGCTTCCGACACTCAAAAGTAAGCGAACTCTGCTCCAGTCGGTAGCGAATGGACATGTTTAATGTTGGTGTGGAACCATAGTCCTACGTTCTTTGCTTGGAGTTACTGGAGGTGAAGAGGGTGTTGTGGGGCTGTTAAAAAACGGTACCTCCAGCGTGAATCGAACCCACACCTTAGCCATTACAAGCTAGCCTCAGTCAACCCAACCACCGAATTTCACATATGTTAGCATAATGTCTTTGTCATACTAGGATACGCAGCACACAGTGCGAGTAGTGTTAACTTCCACTTGAGCTGATGTTGTGAATAATCTATCCGTAGTCAATGTCAAGTAGTGTGAACGTAAAGCCATGATATCAAATCCATGATATCAAAGCCATTCTCTTCCTTTCTTTTTTAAGCCGTATTCCGTCTTTCTGTTCACAGCGTCAGTTTAACCAAAGGCCAGAGACAGTTTCATTCATTTTCTATCAAGTCAGTAATAGTAAAATCTTGTGGAAACATGTCTGTGAAAGGGTTCGTGGGTATCTGGTGTGGTAAGACCAATTTCAGCGCCGTCAACCAGTGGCGGCTTGATACAGACCCAAGTGATCGCGATGCGTCGGGTATAGAGCTTACGATCTCCAGTGGACTTTCCTGTGCTCGAATCAGCAAGTATAACAATATGTAACATTGCGTATGATATCATACTATGTTTTAGCATGCACCGTGGCGATTTTGTACGGCATGTTGCTATAAGAGTATTTCACTAAAGTTGTTAAAGTTTGTAGTATAGTCGTGCCGTGACAACTTTAACATTTTTCATTTTTGACGTTATGAGGAGTATCGTTTACGCATTAGAAAACGAAGTCTAAAGCGGAATAAAGGTTAACATTCGTGACATTGTGTTCTGATTGTGTTTAATAAAAGGGTGAAAGCAGTGGAGGCAATTCAAAACACCTGTGCCCTATATGGAGTGAGTGCTATCGGGAAAGTCAAGTTGAATCGTTTCAAGTACGATCGTTTTCAGATAAATTAATCACAACAATCAGGAAGACAAACAGCCTTTGATGAAGGACATTTCTGTAATTTACTCCTATGGTTGATGACAGCGTATCCGACAACTGGCAAGTATCACGACCAGTTAACCTTCGTGCGACACTTGCCTTCAGTAGTCATATTGAGGTTAAAAGAAAGATGGAGGATTACGGTACAATGTGTCGTCGAAAACGAGATTAAATGCGAAGTAGATTATCGAATTGGGAAGGATGGGGAAGAAAGTCGTCTGTGCCCTTTCAACGGATTGATCCTGACATTTTCCGTGACAGATTTAAGGAGGTCACTTTAAACCCAAATCAGTGCGGCCTGACGCCGATTTGAAGTACCGTATGGGAACTTCACAAGGAGAAAATAGTGGGTAAGTCATAACAAACATTATCTCAAACTATGTCCTGTATAACCCACAAAATGTATTGTTATTGATATACATCTGGTGGAAAAAAGAAGGTGTTTTGTATTACGAACTGCTTCCCAGGGATGTGTCCTTCGTAACTGACATTTCTTGCCAACAAATCAGATGCGTTGCAGTCGCGGAGTAACAAATGCGACCTGGAAGACAGCACTAAGGCGCTTGGTTGGCAAACATGCGTACCGCACATCTTCTAACCTGTCACCCGCATGTGTGTCTGGCCGGCAGCGGTGGTCTAGCGGTTCTGGCGCTGCAGTCCGGAACCGCGGGACTGCTACGGTCGCAGGTTCGAGTCCTGCCTCGGGCATGGGTGTGTGTGATGTCCTTAGGTTAGTTAGGTTTAAGTAGTTCTAAGTTCTAGGGGACTTATGACCTAAGATGTTGAGTCCCATAGTGCTCAGAGCCATTTGAACCCGCATGTGTTTACCTTTTTCACCCCTTATCGATCAACCGCCAAGAGAGTTAGTTTTTGTTTTCTTTTGTTTGTTTTTGTCTGTTTCGTTTTGGCGATTGTGCTTCAAACGTGGCTTAAATTAGAATTACAAAGTCGCTATATACGTGGGCTCGAAAAACTACATGCGCATCATCAGGCAGTTTCCGATAACGAGGTGGAATACATTGTTGACAATTTCTCTGATGTTTGTGTCAGTTTTGTTCAGTAACTTAAATGGAAGCGCTGTTAATATGCACTACACTAACACGGCTGGTGTCTCATCCTAATACCATACAACAAATGGCAGTCTTAATTAAATTTAAAGTCTTTTGTCATACTCCAGTATCTTTACCGGACTACAACGTTAATACGACAATGTGACTGTGAGCGTAGTTGCTGAATGATACACAGTTAACAGAGCAGTCAGTGATACGATTTCATTAATAGATACGTGTTTTTTCTATAGCAGTTCAGCTGTATTTTATGTTTCTTAACTCTAAATTTGGTTACTGAACAAAGCGAGACGTCTGTTAATGACAAAATTTCCAGCGATGCCGTTCTGAGTTCGATATAGCTGTTTGTAACTCTCTCGCAGGAGGAGGTAAAATATTACTCTCGCGCCAGTTTGCAAACGAGAGCTATTGCCTCTTCTTCTTTACAGTGCGTCGATATTTTTATGGAGCAAGCGAGCAACTGCAGTGTTCATTGCCTCCTCATCGCCCTTGTGATGGGTACATAATTCGCAATGTAGACAGTGAGATTAGTTGTAATTGTTGCGGGAAAGTAATCTCCTATGTCTGTAAACATATATTTGGTAAGTCGATGACACACCAAAATTAAATTCATTCAGAATCTTTGATTGGTATATCAACGAATATACCAAGTGAACCTTGCCAGATAATTGTCTGTCATTCGAGGAAGTAACAAAACTATCACAGCGTCACCAGACGTTTGCCAACAAGTTGCCATGACCCTATCGTAGTCGTAGCAGGACGATTATGTTTCTACAGGCAATGCCTTTCTTGAGTGGGTTAACAATAATTAGGAGTGCATCTTGTACATCAATGGTGCAGCGGCTTAATTAATTTTCCTACAACGTCATGAGTAGATTCTAGTATTTATGATGATGAAGAAGAATGTGAAGTTGCAGAGACCAATGCAATACATACGAAAGAAAATAAACGTAATCCACTGAGTTACAGATCCATTTCATTGACATCGATATGTAGCAGAATGTGTGAACAAATACTTTGTTCCAACATTATGAAATATCTCGAAATATATTAACTGTTGACAACAAACCAGCATGGATTTGGAAAGCATCACTGTGAGACTCAGCTGGCACTTTGTACACATGACGTACAATGTACAGCGGCTCTCAAATCGATTCAGTATTTAGAGATTTCGAAAAAGTATTTTGATATCTTCCTCATAAGCGACTTCCAACCACATTGCTTTCCTATGGACTATCGTCTCATTCTTGCGAGTGAGTTCGTGATTTCCTGGCCGAAAGGTCACAGTTCTTAGTAACTGACGGGACGTCACCTAGTGGAACGGAAGTGATGAGTGTGATTAAGCAAGTAAAGCAATGTCGGCTTCTGCTATTTCTAACACATATAAACCATTTAGCAGACAATCAGAAAATTTCTCTTAGATTTGTAGCAGGTAATGCTGTCGTCTAGTAAACTTCTCAGAAGAGTAAAGCGAATTGCAAAACGATGCTGAAAATATATCTTCACTGTGAAAAACGTGCCAATTGAACCTAAACAACAAAATGTGTGAGGTTCTCAACATGAATACCAAAACAATCCTATTAAAGTTCTAACTTCTATGTCAGGGCACATATCAAACGGACTATTGTTTCCCGTGTAGTACCACATCCACAATCGCTATGTACAGTCACAGACGGTGCAATATAGGACAGAGAAGACGCCTATCAGACACTCTGGAGAGAGAGGCGGGGGAGGGGGGGGGGGGACAGCACAATAAAAATGGAAGCAGGACATTCGCAAACTCATGTGGCTTGATGCCCGATGGCTTAACGTGAATCGTTCTGTTGTTTCTCGAGTGTGGCGACAGTTTAGAGAGACCGAAACTGATCCCGAAGACCAGGCAGAAAGAATGGACCGTTATTTGGCTGTAAGTGCACGACGGTACCCCATTAGTGCTGCGCAGCAACAGGAATCTGACGTCGCAGCATTCACTGGACGTGTTGTATCGATGCAAATGGTGCACGAAGGCTTCGCCAGAGTGGCCTTTGTTGTCGGAGACCTGCTGTATGTGTGCCTCTAAAGTTTCTCACCATAGCAAGTGGTGCGCTCCGTCTCTAATGACCTCGTTGTCGACGGGACGTTAAACACTAACCACCACCACCACCATAGCAAGTGGGGAAGAAAACTTGCAGGATAAATGTAAGTCAGGAGCATTGCAGTATTAACAGCGTTCCAGTCCACGCGACTAATATATCAGGAATCACGCTCCTTTTAACATTACAGCATGCTCAAGTGCAGAACCATGTAGCATTAGGAGTGTGTGTTTATGTTCTACGATCATTTCTCTCTTCCCATTACCTTCTTGGTACGTAATCCAAACATTACAACAATAATACAGAACTGATAGTACAAGCGATTTCTGTCTGGAGGTCCATTATGCGTTGTGGCCGAGCAGTTCTCGGCGTTTCAGTCTGGAACCGCGCGACCGCTACGGTCGCAGGTTCGAATCCTGCCTCGGCCATGGATGTGTGTGACATCCTTAGGTTAGTTAGGTTTAAGTAGTTCTAAGTCTAGGGGACTGATGCCCTTAGATGTTAAGTCCCATAGTGCTCCGAGCCATTTGAACAATTTTCCATTATGCATAAATAATATGTTTCTTCTTCTTAATCGTGTGTTATATCACCACAGTACTCTCAAACGCATCAGACTCGTATCTACTATACATCAATAAGGAGTGCTAAACTTCTCAGCATGCATACATCTAGAGAGATCGTGTGTAACTGGTCGGATGACGGCAGTAAGATTGGTATGGAGCTGTCATCACAGAATGACAGTTACAGTATTAGAATGAGAATACCGCTATATGTTACTAGCGCTATTCAGTACAAGTTTGGAACACGTGTTACACTTTTTGGGAAAACAGGTTATCAAAGTGTATTGATTACGTGGAACTCAGCTCATTCTGAGGGTTCTAACAAGAGGACACTAACAAGGTTCGCTGCTAGAAGATACACTACTGGCCATTAAAACTGCTACACCAAGAAGAAATGCAGATGATAAACGGGCATTCATTGGACACATATATAATACTAGGACTGACATGTGATTACATTTTCACGCAATTTGGGTGCATAGATCCTGAGAAATCACTACCCAGAACAACCACCTCTGGCCGTAATAACGGCGTTGATACACCTGGGCATTGAGTCAAATAGAGCTTGGATGGCATTTACAGGTACAGGTACCCATGCAGCTTCAACACGATACCACAGGTCACCAAGAGTAATGACTGGCGTATTGTGAAGAGCCAGCTGCTCGGCCACCATTGACCAGACGTTTTCAATTGGTGAGAGATCGGCAAAATGTGCTAGCCAGGGCAGCAGTCGAACATTTTCTGTATCCAGAAAGGCCCGTAAAGCACCTGCAACATGCGGTCGTGCATTATCCTGCTGAAATGTAGGATTTCGCAGGGATAGAATGAAGGGTAGAGCCACGGGTCGTAACCCATCTGAAATGTAGCGTCCACTGTTCAAAGTGCCGTCAATGCGAACAAGAGGTGACCGAGACGTGTAACCAATGGCACCCCATACCATCACGTCGGGTGTTACGTCAGTATGGCGATGACGAATACACGCTTCCAATGTGGGTTCACCGCGATGTCGTCAAACACGGATGCGACCATAATGATGCTGCAAACTGAACCTGGATTCATCCGAAAAAATGACGTTTTACCATTCGTGCACCCATGTTCGTCGTTGAGTACACCATCGCAGGACCTCCTGTCTGTGATGCAGCGTCAAGGGTAACCACAGCCATGGTCTCCGAGCTGATAGTCCATGCTGCTGCAAACGTCGTCGAACTGTTCGTGCAGATGGTTGTTGTGTTGCAAACGTCCCCATTTGTTGACTCAGGGATCGAGACGTGGCTGCACGATCCGTTACATCCATGCAGATAAAATGCCTAATATATAGACTGCTAGTGATACGAGGCCGTTGGGATCCAGCACGGCGTTCCGTATTACCCTCCTGAACCCACCGATTCCATGTTCTGTTAACAGTCATTGCATCTCGACCAACGCGAGCATCAATGTCGCGATACGATAAACCGAAATCGCGATAGGCTACAATCCGACCTCTTTTCAAATCCGGAAATGTGATGGTACGCATTTCTCCTCCTTACACTAGGCATCACAACAACGTTTGAGCAGGCAACGCCGGTCAACTGCTGTTCGTGTATGAGAAATCGGTTGGAAACTTTCGTCATGTCAGCACGTTGTAGGTGTCGCCACCGGCGCAAACCTTGTGTAAATGCTCTGAAAAGCTAATCATTTCCAAATCACAGCATCTTCCTCCTATCGGTTAAATTTCGCGTCTGTAGCACGTCATCTTCGTGGTGTACCAATTTTAATGGCCAGTAGTGTAGTTACGGTCCACATTGGACCTCTGTGAGTAGCTGCACTTTAATTACAACCACCTGGTATCTGAGGCACACAAAAGTCTAAGGTCTTGTCCGTGATTCCTAACCAAGACATCCACTACCAGCGAAGTAAAAACGCTGTACTGCAGGTGATTTCGTGTCTTGTAACGAAAGGCACAGACTTGTATTTTACGAATTTACATTTCCAGTGGCAGTTTGGCCACGGTCTACTGAAATATTGCCCTTGTAGAACAGAAGTTAACATTTCTTTGAAGTTAAGAATTATGCATGGCAACGTAACACTTCTGGAATGACAGAAAATTGTAACTACTGAACCAGCATTGGATAATTTTTTCTCAGATAATTTACTAGCGAAACAGTATGCCCCTCATGGTGCTTACATTTATACGAAGAGCTACGAAGTACTGTAGATGACAGGGTATCCACGAGCACCCGCTCTCTCTTGAAACGCCTTTCAGTATTTAATACAAAATCTCATTTCCTTCCTTCATGCGTGCAGTAACAAGTGCAATAATCTTTTTATTCAATGCAAATTACAGGTGAATATTCGACGAACGATCTAAATTCGACTCTTACTGGGTCCTATGAAAGTAAAATGCGTTTAGTCGAAGATATACGCTTACTAGTTGAGTTAATCCATCCAAAGTAGCGAGTAGCACGTTTTTTTGCTCTGATAATGGTGGTGAAGCGGCGTAGGAGGGACTCCATCTGACACTGAAAGAGTTACAAAGTCGTCGTAACCCGTGACTGTTAAACCGCTACCCGAACATCTCTCTTAATGGCGACCAATGTATGCCCAATAGGAATGAAGTCAGATGAGCGGTAAAAGAACTCTCATACCCGTGTTCCTCGAAACTTTCTGAATGATGGGGCAGTGCACTGTGTTACTGAAAGGTTCAAATGGCTCTGAGCACTAAGGGACTTAACATCTGAGGTCATCAGTCCCCTAGACTTCGAACTACTTAAACCTAACTAACCCAAGGACATCACACACATCCATGCCCGAGGCAGGATTCGAACCTGCGACAGTAGCAGCAGCTCGGTTGCCGGCCGGTGTGGCCGTGCGGTTCTAGGCGCTTCAGTCTGGAACCGCGTGACCGCTACGGTCGCAGGTTCGAATCCTGCCTCGGGCATGGATGTGTGTGATGTCCTTAGGTTAGTTAGGTTTAAGTAGTTCTAAGTTCTAGGAGACTTATGACTACAGATGTTAAGTCCCATAGTGCTCAGAGCCATTTGAACCATTTTTTGAACCATTTGAACCAAGCAGCGCGGTTCCGGACTCAAGCGTCTAGAACCGCTCGGCCACAGCGGCCGGCTACTGAAAGGTAGCTCGTATGTAGAGTGTAGCGGGTGACGCCAATGATAGGCCAGTCTGCTCACAGGAGAGAGAATGACAGATGTATTAACAGATCCATTTCATCCGTCCAACACCTGCCTGAACGGAATGCAGTTAACGTGATTTCTGACGCATCTACGTGTGTTAAAGGTCGATTCACACTTGACGAAACGGAGCGAAACGTTACGTCACGTCAAAACATTCCACAACGCATTTCGAAATGATGGCTCTCACGCAGTCCGTCAGTGGTACGGAACGGGACGAGAGGGAACGGGACGCCACCGTCAAGGCTCCTCGGGGAAAAAAATTTGACATTAACTTTGGTGTGAGGGAACGGTGTCACCGTCCGCCAAAATCGGAAGTAAATCTATTTCCGCTGCGCTCACTAGCGCTACAGCAGGGGATTTCATGCTTTTGTACCTTCTTAGTCTTTATTTTATTGTTTTGCGTTGTTTTCATTACAAATTACACATGTTTTATGAGAACTTTGAAGTCTTTTTTCTTCTGAGTGTTCTTTCATAAGAGGCCAATTACTTGAAAACGAAAAATGATTTAGGTATTACACTACTGGCCATCAAAATTGATACATCAAGAAGAAATGCAGATGATAAACGGGTAGTCATTGGACAAATATATTACACTAGAACTGACATGTGATTGCATTTTCACGCAATTTGGGTGCATAGATCCTGAGAAATCAGTACCCAGAACAACCACCTCTGATCGTAATAACGGCCTTGATACGCCTGGGCATTGAGCCAAACAGAGCTTGGAATGCGTGTACAGGTACAACTGCCCATGCAGCTTCAACACGATACCACAGTTCATCAAGAGTAGCGACTGACGTATTGTGACGAGCCAGTTGCTCGGCCACCATTGACCAGACGTTGTCAATTGGTGAGACATTCGGAGAATGTGCTGACCAGGGCAGTAGTCAAGCAATTTGTGTACCCTGAAAGGCCCGTACAGGACCTGAAAACATGCAGTCGTGCATTATCCTGCTGAAATGTAGGGTTTCGCAGGGATCGAATGAAGGGTAGACCCACGGGTCGTAACACATCTGAAATGTAACGTCCACTGTTCAAAGTGCCGTCAGTGCGAACAAGAGGTGACCGAGACGTGTAACCAATGGCACCCCATACCATCACGCCGGGTCATACGCCAGTATGGTGATGACGAATACACGCTTCCAATGTGCGCTCACCGCGATGTCGCCAAACACGGATGCGACTATCATGGTGCTGTAAACAGAACCTGGATTCATACGAAAAAATGACGCTTTGCCATTCGTGCACCCAGGTTCGTCGTTGAGTACACCATCGCAGGCGCTCCTGTCTGTGATGCAGCGTCAAGGGTAACCACAGCCATGGTCTCCGAGCTGATAGTCCATGCTGCTGCAAACGTCGTCGAACTGTTCGTGCAGATGGTTGTTGTGTTGCAAACGTCCCCATTTGTTGACTCAGGGATCGAGACGTGGCTGCACGATCCGTTACATCCATGCAGATAAAATGCCTAATATATAGACTGCTAGTGATACGAGGCCGTTGGGATCCAGCACGTCGTTCCGTATTACCCTCCTGAACCCACCGATTCCATGTTCTGTTAACAGTCATTTCATCTCGACCAACGCGAGCATCAATGTCGCGATACGATAAACCGAAATCGCGATAGGCTACAATCCGTCCTCTTTTCAAATCCGGAAATGTGATGGTACGCATTTCTCCTCCTTACACTAGGCATCACAACAACGTTTGAGCAGGCAACGCCGGTCAACTGCTGTTTGTGTATGGGAAATCGGTTGGAAACTTTCTTCATGTCAGCATGTTGTTGGTGTCGCCACCGGCGCCAACCTTGTTTGAATGCTCTGAAAAGCTAATCGTTTGCATATCACAGCACCTTCTTCCTGTCAGTTAAATTTCGCGTCTGTATCACGTCGTCTACGTGGTGTAGCAATATTAATGGCCAGTAGTGTACAATAACTGAACAGAACTTATACCTAAATTGCGTAAAAATAACAAAATAAATTGATGTAGCAGTTTTGATTAAGCAATCTTTTATCAACAGAAGAAGCTCTATTAAAGGAGAAAAATACAGCTGTTTACATGATTATTTGCTATGTAGGAACAAAGAGTAGAATGGATCAGGTGAGCAGGCTCTATGTTAGTAGTAGGGCAAATCATGTTCTGGCACACTTTTAATATCAAATTGATATGCAAATTAATTATATTGTGACAGCTGACTGATTTATGACCTTAACCTACTGTTCTGCTAATTGGTTTATGACCCCCTGAGGGTTCATTTACGACCCACTGGGGATAATACGTCCTTCTGAGAAACCCCTCCCTCCACCTCCACAACCCCTTTGGGAAATCTTCAACGCTTCCCCTCCCCCTCCCCCCTCTCTCTCCCCATTGTTTTTATGACCTCCAACAGAGTAAAATTACTAACTATATAATCTTCACTAATGTCACCTGATAGAGAACTCAATAAGATATTATCACGTCCCTCTCTTCCAATATATTGAAAACGAATACCATTTGTGTGTTGACATAGAGCATATGTTGTAATTTTATTAAATATACATGGATGTGTCCACTAGAGCATGTGGACAATGATCGAAGTCGCTTGCACAGACGGACCTGTGTAAACTTTCATCGCCTATACTGTAGGAGAACCATATCCCACAGACTAGCAGCCACGAGAAATTGTTCCTGTACTGCTCTTTTATAAGCAGTTTGATACACTGTTTTTCTGCTGAAACATATCCAGGTAGTGTATGACTACAGCTTTTTACACTGTCATACAGTTTGTTTTCTCAGGATGTGTTAAGTGCTACACTGGCATTAACATGTTTCAAACCATTGGCTCTCAAAGAAAGCTGGACACTCCATGGCGTAAGTTACGCTGCTCCAACAAAACACAGGATGGTTGAAATAAAAGACAGAGACAGTGTTTCTTATTGACAAAAATGTAGAAGACATCGCAACATATGGAAACTTGAAGAGTTTGCAGCATTGTGGATTGTCTCCAAACAGCTCTCCGAAGGTGATGACCTCCACATTTAAGCTCCTGTTCAGCAGTGATGGGGTAGCAGATGTCTTTGTGTTAAATTCTCAAAGAGAGAAAGAGCAGTGATTCCTCATATTGGCATGTCACATCGCACCAAGGTTTATGGTCACTGTTTCGGTATCCTAGGTGGGTTGAACGTGTGTGACAAACACGTTTATTTAGATATCCCCAGATACAAAACTCACATGCATTCAGATCAGGTGATCTTGCACGCTAATTCATCTGGAAAATCTCTGTAGATAATATGTTCCTGGAGCGAGTGTTAGTGGTTTCCACACAGCTGCGCTCTTCCAGAGCAAGAATGACATGCTGTACAAGGAAATCTTGATAACATGCAGACATCGCGGTACACCTGACCAATCCTTGCAGAAGAATGGACCCATATTAAAGGTGCTTGTGAAACCTCACCAAATCACAACATACGGCGAAGTGGTGTAATACACTCCTGGAAATTGAAATAAGAACAACGTGAATTCATTGTCCCAGGAAGGGGAAACTTTATTGACACATTCCTGGGGTCAGATACATCACATGATCACACTGACAGAACCACAGGCACATAGACACAGGCAACAGAGCATGCACAGTGTCGGCACTAGTACAGTGTATATCCACCTTTCGCAGCAATGCAGGCTGCTATTCTCCCATGGAGACGATCGTAGAGATGCTGGATGTAGTCCTGTGGAACGGCTTGCCATGCCATTTCCACCTGGCGCCTCAGTTGGACCAGCGTTCGTGCTGGACGTGCAGACCGCGTGAGACGACGCTTCATCCAGTCCCAAACATGCTCAATGGGGGACAGATCCGCAGATCTTGCTGGCCAGGGTAGTTGACTTACACCTTCTAGAGCACGTTGGGTGGCACGGGATACATGCGGACGTGCATTGTCCTGTTGGAACAGCAAGTTCCCTTGCCGGTCTAGGAATGGTAGAACGATGGGTTCGATGACGGTTTGGATGTACCGTGCACTATTCAGTGTCCCCTCGACGATCACCAGTGGTGTACGGCCAGTGTAGGAGATCGCTCCCCACACCATGATGCCGGGTGTTGGCCCTGTGTGCCTCGGTCGTATGCAGTCCTGATTGTGGCGCTCACCTGCACGGCGCCAAACACGCATACGACCATCATTGGCACCAAGGCAGAAGCGACTCTCATCGCTGAAGACGACACGTCTCCATTCGTCCCTCCATTCACGCCTGTCGCGACACCACATTAGGCGGGCTGCACGATGCTGGGGCGTGAGCGGAAGACGGCCTAACGGTGTGCGGGACCGTAGCCCAGCTTCATGGAGACGGTTGCGAATGGTCCTCGCCGATACCCCAGGAGCAACAGTGTCCCTAATTTTCTGGGAAGTGGCGGTGCGATCCCCTACGGCACTGCGTAGGATCCTACGGTCTTGGCGTGCATCCGTACATCGCTGCGGTCCGGTCCCAGGTCGACGGGCACGCGCACTTTCCGCGTGTTGAGCAATTCGGCGGTACGTCCACCCGGCCTCCCGCATGCCCACTATACGCCCTCGCTCAAAGTCCGTCAACTGCACATACGGTTCACGTCCACGCTGTCGCGGCATGCTACCAGTGTTAAAGACTGCGATGGAGCTCCGTATGCCACGGCAAACTGGCTGACACTGACGGCGGCGGTGCACAAATGCTGCGCAGCTAGCGCCATTCGACAGCCAACACCGCGGTTCCTGGTGTGTCCGCTGTGCCGTGCATGTGATCATTGCTTGTACAGCCCTCTCGCAGTGTCCGGAGCAAGTATGGCGGGTCTGACACACCGGTGTCAATGTGGTCTTTTTTCCATTTCCAGGAGTGTAGTACCAAAGATTTGTCAGTCCTATGGAACACTGCACCCTGTAGTGTAAAATGTGCCTCGTCACTCCATATAATTTTGCCCCGACCACATGGCATCAACTTCGATCTGAGCCAGAAACCAAGAGCAAATTCAGAACATTGCTACGAATTAGGAGATTTCATTTGCTGCACTGTCTGGATCAGGTACGATTACCAGTGCAAAATAGTCCCAGAATTTTTCGTTCTGTTGAAAATGGGGTGAGCAATTCTTGTGACATCGCACGAGCACTAGCATTACCCTGGGTGAGCAATTCTTGTGACATTGCACGAGCACTAGCACTACCAGGGCTGAGCAATTCTTGTGACATTACACAAGCACTAGCACTACCCGGGGTGAGCAATTCTTGTGACATTGCACGAGCACTAGCACTACCCGGGGTGTGCAATTCTTGTGACATTGCACGAGCACTAGCACTACCAGGGCTGAGCAATTCTTGTGACATTGCACAAGCACTAGCACTACCCAGGGTGAGCAATTCTTGTGACATTGCACGAGCACTAGTACTACCCGGGGTGAGCAATTCTTGTGACATTGCACAAGCACTAACACTTCCCGGGTTGAGCAATTCTTGTGACTTGCACGAGCACTAGCACTACCCGGGGTGAGCAAATCTTGTGACATTGCACGAGCACTAGCACTACCTGGGGTGAGCAATTCTTGTAACGTTGCACGAGCACTAGCACTACCCGGGGTGAGCAAATCTTGTGACATTGCACGAGCACTAGCACTACCCAGGGTGAGTAATTCTTGTGACATTGCACTAGCACCAGCACTACCAGGGCTGAGCAATTCTTGTGACATTGCACAAGCACTACTACTACCCGGGGTGAGCAATTCTTGTGACATTGCACAAGCACTAGCACTACCCGGGGTGAGCAATTCTTGTGACATTGGACTAGCACTAGCACTACCAGGACTGAGCAATTCTTGTCACATTGCACAAGCACTAGCACTACCCGGGCTGAGCAATTCTTGTGACATTGCACGAGCACAAGCACTACCCTGGGTGTGCAATTCTAGTGACATTGCATGAGCACTAGCACTACCTGGGGTGAGCAGTTCTAGTGACATTGCACGAGCACTAGCACTACCAGGGGTGAGCAATTCTTGTGATATTGCACGAGCACTAGCACTACCTGGGGTGAGCAATTCTTGTGATATTGCATGAGCACTAGCACTACCCAGGGTGAGCAATTCTTGTGACATTGCACAAGCACTAGCACTACGCGGGGTGAGCAATTCTTGTGACATTGCACGAGCACTAGCACTACCCGGGGTGAACAATTCTTGTGACATGGCACGAGCACTAGGACTACCGGGAGTGAGCAATTCTTGTGACATTGCACAAGCACTAGCACTACCCAGGGTGAGCAATTCTTGTGACATTGCACGAGCAGTAGTACTACCCGGGGTGAGCAATTCTTGTGACATTGCACAAGCACTAGCACTTCCCGGGTTGAGCAATTCTTGTGACATTGCACGAGCACTAGCACTACCCGGGGTGAGCAAATCTTGTGACATTGCACGAGCACTAGCACTACCCGGGGTGAGCAATTCTTGTGATATTGCACGAGCACTAGCACTACCCGGGATGAGCAAATCTTGTGACATTGCACGAGCACTAGCACTACCCAGGGTGAGTAATTCTTGTGACATTGCACTAGCACCAGCACTACCAGGGCTGAGCAATTCTTGTGACATTGCACAAGCACTAGCACTACGCGGGGTGAGCAAATCTTGTGACATTGCATGAGCACTAGCACTACCCGGGGTGAGCAATTCTTGTGACATTGCACGAGCACTAGCACTACCCGGGGTGAGCAATTCTTGTGACGTTGCACGAGCACTAGCACTACCCACGGTGAGCAATTCTTGTGACATTGCACGAGCACTAGCACTACCCGGGGTGATCAATTCTTGTGACATGGCACGAGCACTAGGACTACCGGGAGTGAGCAATTCTTGTGACATTGCACAAGCACTAGCACTACCCAGGGTGAGCAATTCTTGTGACATTGCACGAGCACTAGTACTACCCAGGGTGAGCAATTCTTGTGACATTGCACAAGCACTAGCACTTCCCGGGTTGAGCAATTCTTGTGACATTGCACGAGCACTAGCACTACCCGGGGTGAGCAAATCTTGTGACATTGCACGAGCACTAGCACTACCCGGGGTGAGCAATTCTTGTGATATTGCACGAGCACTAGCACTACCCGGGGTGAGCAAATCTTGTGACATTGCACGACCACTAGCACTACCCAGGGTGAGTAATTCTTGTGACATTGCACTAGCACCAGCACTACCAGGGCTGAGCAATTCTTGTGACATTGCACAAGCACTAGTACTACCCGGGGTGAGCAATTCTTGTGACATTGCACAAGCACTAGCACTTCCCGGGGTGAGCAATTCTTGTGACATTGCACGAGCACTAGCACTACTCGGGAGTGTGCAATTCTTATGACATTGCACGAGCACTAGCACTACCCGGGGTGAGCAATTCTTGTGACATTGGACTAGCACTAGCACTACCAGGACTGAGCAATTCTTGTCACATTGCACAAGCACTAGCACTACCTGGGCTGAGCAATTCTTGTGACATTGCACGAGCACAAGCACTACCCTGGGTGTGCAATTCTTGTGACATTGCATGAGCACTAGCACTACCTGGGGTGAGCAGTTCTAGTGACATTGCACGAGCACTAGCACTACCTGGGGTGAGCAATTCTTGTGATATTGCACAAGCACTAGCACTACGCGGGGTGAGCAAATCTTGTGACATTGCATGAGCACTAGCACTACCCGGGGTGAGCAATTCTTGTGACATTGCACGAGCACTAGCACTACCCGGGGTGAGCAATTCTTGTGACGTTGCACGAGCACTAGCACTACCCACGGTGAGCAATTCTTGTGACATTGCACGAGCACTAGCACTACCCGGGGTGAACAATTCTTGTGACATTGCACAAGCACTAGCACTACCCGGGGTGAGCAATTCTTGTGACATTGAACGAGCACTAGCACTACCCGGGGTGAGCAATTCTTGTGACATTGTACACTCACTAGCACTACCCGGGCTGAGCAATTCTTGTGACATTGCATGAGCACTAGCACTACCTGGGGTGAGCAATTCTTGTTGCATTGCACGAGCACTAGCACTACCCTGGGTGAGCAATTCTTGTGACGTTGCACGAGCACTAGCACTACCCGGGGTGAGCAGTCCTTGTGACATTGCACGAGCACTAGCACCACCTGGGGTGAGCAAATCTTGTGACATTGCACGAGCACTAGCACTACCCGGGGTGAGCAATTCTTGTGACATTGCACTAGCACTAGCACTACCCAGGGTGAGCAATTCTTGTGACATTGCACGAGCACTAGCACTACCCAGGGTGAGCAATTCTTGTGACGTTGCATGAGCTCTAGCACTATTTGGGGTGAGCAATTCTTGTGACATTGCACGAGCACTAGCACTACCCGGGGAGAGCAATTCTAGTGACATTGCACGAGCACTACCACTACTGGGAGTGAGCAATTCTTGTGACATTGCACAAGCACTAGCACTACCCGGGGTGAGCAGTTCTAGTGACATTGCACAAGCACTAGCACTACCCGGGGTGAGCAATTCTTGTGATATTGCATGAGCACTAGCACTACCCAGGGTGAGCAATTCTTGTGACATTGCACAAGCACTAGCAGTTCTTGTGACGTTGCATGAGCTCTAGCACTATTTGGGGTGAGCAATTCTTGTGACATTGCACGAGCACTAGCACTACCCGGGGAGAGCAATTCTAGTGACATTGCACGAGCACTACCACTACTGGGAGTGAGCAATTCTTGTGACATTGCACAAGCACTAGCACTACCCGGGGTGAGCAGTTCTAGTGACATTGCACAAGCACTAGCACTACCCGGGGTGAGCAATTCTTGTGATATTGCATGAGCACTAGCACTACCCAGGGTGAGCAATTCTTGTGACATTGCACAAGCACTAGCACTACGCGGGGTGAGCAAATCTTAGGACATTGCATGAGCACTAGCACTACCCGGGGTGAGCAATTCTTGTGACATTGCACGAGCACTAGCACTACCCGGGGTGAGCAATTCTTGTGACGTTGCACGAGCACTAGCACTACCCGCGGTGAGCAATTCTTGTGACATTGAACGAGCACTAGCACTACCCGGGGTGAGCAATTCTTGTGACATTGCACACGCACTAGCACTACCCGGGCTGAGCAATTCTCGTGACATTGCATGAGCACTAGCACTACCTGGGATGAGCAATTCTTGTTGCATTGCACGAGCACTAGCACTACCCTGGGTGAGCAATTCTTGTGACATTGCACGAGCACTAGCACTACCCAGGGTGAGCAATTCTTGTGATGTTGCATGAGCACTAGCTCTACTGGGGGTGATCAATTCTTGTGACATTGCACGAGCACTAGCACTACCTGGGGTGAGCAATTCTTGTGACATTTCCCGAGCACTAGGACTACCCCAGGCACGTGCTGCATGATCAACTACAGCAACAGCACCCTAGACAGTAACTTCCACTAAGATTGGACGCCTTCCTCTTCCAGCTACCACACCATGCTCACCCGTGTTTCCGAATTTCATTATCATCTTCATGAAACCATTTAATAACATTGGACCCCTCCCCAGACCTTACATACGCTGACACTCTCAGTGCAACACTGTAATTGCTGCCGTTCACATAAAACAGTTTCACCAACAGTGTACGGTATCTCTTCTTGATAACCATACTGTTTCCTTGCATTATGGCTGGTCAAGCGACAGCGTGGATGTCATACCGTCATACAAACAGTGTAAAGTGGCAGATTGTCACCTTGCAGCCCACACTGGACCTCAGCGAGTAGCTGATCTTTAATTATAACCATCCTGTATAATCAAGAGCCTACACAGATTGGTTTTGAATTCGTAGGCGTTAACATAGTCATTCAGACCATCAAAATTTAGACAAATCTTAAGATTCACACGAGACTTCGAGTCCACCACATTTATTTAATATTCGGCAGATGGTTGAATGCATCCACCATAAATTCAGTCATCACATAGCTGCAAATGCTGTGTTAGTTGAGAAACCATTTTGTTAACTACTGCTAGTATATGTGTTTCATGTTGGTTCAGCGTGATGCCTGACAAATGTTTTAGTTTCGCCAGAATGCTCTTTCAGCGAGGGTTGGTTATTATGTGGCCTTCGACTGTAAGAATTTCGTGGCAGGAATGTTGCTTCATATTGAAGGTGCGTGAAAATACACTCCTGGAAATGGAAAAAAGAACACATCGACACCGGTGTGTCAGACCCACCATACTTGCTCCGGTCACTGCGAGAGGTCTGTACAAGCAATGATCACACGCACGGCACAGCGGACACACCAGGAATCGCGGTGTTGGCCGTCGAATGGCGCTAGCTGCGCAGCATTTGTGCACCGCCGCCGTCAGTGTCAGCCAGTTTGCCGTGGCATACGGAGCTCCATCGCAGTCTTTAACACTGGTAGCATGCCGCGACAGCGTGGACGTGAACCGTATGTGCAGTTGACGGACTTTGAGCGAGGGCGTATAGTGGGCATGCGGGAGGCCGGGTGGACGTACCGCCGAATTGCTCAACACGTGGGGCGTGAGGTCTCCACAGTACATCGATGTTGTCGCCAGTGGTCGGCGGAAGGTGCACGTGCCCGTCGACCTGGGACCGGACCGCAGCGATGCACGGATGCACGCCAAGACCGTAGGATCCTACGCAGTACCGTAGGGGACCGCACCGCCACTTCCCAGCAAATTAGGGACACTGTTGCTCCTGGGGTATCGGCGAGGACCATTCGCAACCGTCTCCATGAAGCTGGGCTACGGTCCCGCACACCGTTAGGCCGTCTTCCGCTCACGCCCCAACATCGTGCAGCCCGCCTCCAGTGGTGTCGCGACAGGCGTGAATGGAGGGACGAATGGAGACGTGTCGTCTTCAGCGATGAGAGTCGCTTCTGCCTTGGTGCCAATGATGGTCGTATGCGTGTTTGGCGCCGTGCAGGTGAGCGCCACAATCAGGACTACATACGACCGAGGCACACAGGGCCAACACCCGGCATCATGGTGTGGGGAGCGATCTCCTACACTGGCCGTACACCACTGGTGATCGTCGAGGGGACACTGAATAGTGCACGGAACATCCAAACCGTCATCGAACCCATCGTTCTACCATTCCTAGACCGGCAAGGGAACTTGCTGTTCCAACAGGACAATGCACGTCCGCATGTATCCCGTGCCACCCAACGTGCTCTAGAAGGTGTAAGTCAACTACCCTGGCCAGCAAGATCTCCGGATCTGTCCCCCATTGAGCATGTTTGGGACTGGATGAAGCGTCGTCTCACGCGGTCTGCACGTCCAGCACGAACGCTGGTCCAACTGAGGCGCCAGTTGGAAATGGCATGGCAAGCCGTTCCACAGGACTACATCCAGCATCTCTACGATCGTCTCCATGGGAGAATAGCAGCCTGCATTGCTGTGAAAGGTGGATATACACTGTACTAGTGCCGACATTGTGCATGCTCTGTTGCCTGTGTCTATGTGCCTGTGGTTCTGTCAGTGTGATCATGTGATGTATCTGACCCCAGGAATGTGTCAATAAAGTTTCCCCTTCCTGGGACAATGAATTCATGGTGTTCTTATTTCAATTTCCAGGAGTGTACAAGGTGGTCCATTGATCGTGACCGGGCCAAATATCTCACGAAATAAGCGTCAAACGAAAAAACTACAACGAGCGAAAACTTGTCTAGCTTGAAGGGGGAAACCAGATGGCGCTATGGTTGGCCCGCTAGATGGCGCTGCCATAGGTCAAACGGATATCAACTGCGTTTTTTTTTTTTTTAAATAGGAACCCCCATTTTTTATTACATATTCGTGTAGTACGTAAAGATATAATAATGTTCTAGTTGGACCACATTTTTCGCTTTGTGATAGATGACGCTTTAATAGTCACAAACATATGGATCACAATTTTAGACGAACAGTTGGTAACATGTAGGATGTTTTAAATTAAGATACAGAACGTAGGTACGTTTGAACATTTTATTTCGGTTGTTCCAATGTGATACATGTACCTTTGTGAACATATCATTTCTGAGAACGCATGTTGTTACAGGTTGATTACCTGTAAATATCACATTAATGCAATAAATGCTCAAAATGATGTCCGTGAACCTCAATGTATTTGCCAGTACGTGTAACGACATTCCTCTCAACAGCGAGAGTTCGCCTTCCGTAATGTTCGCACATGCATTGACAATGGGCGCTACAGTCTGGAGCCGAGCGACCGCTCCGGCGCAAGTTCGAATCCTGCCTCGGGCATGGGTGTGTGTGATGTCTTTAGGTTAGTTAGGTTTAATTAGTTCTAAGTTCCAGGCGACTGATGACCTCAGAAGTTAAGTCACATAGTGCTCAGAGCTATTTGAGCCAATGCGCTGACACATGTCAGGCGTTGTCGGTGGATCACGATAGCAAATATCCTTCAACTTTCCCCACAGAAAGAAATCCGGGGACGTCAGATCCGGTGAACATGCGGGCCATGGTATGATGCTTCGGCGACCAATCCACCTGTCATGAAATATGCTATTCAATACCGCTTCAACCGCACGTGAGCTATGTGCCGGACATCCATCATGTTGGAAGTACATCACCATTCTGTCATGCAGTGAAACATCTTGTAGTAACATCGGTAGAACATTAGGTAGGAAATCAGTATACATTGCACCATTTAGATTGCCATCGATAAAATGTGGACCAAGTATCCTTCCTCCCATAATGCCTCACCATACATTAACCCGCCAGGGTCGCTGATGTTCCACTTGTCGCAGCCATCGTGGATTTCTCTTGTGCCCAGCGGCAGAACTGTACACGACGTTCAAAGTCGTCACCATGCAATTCCTGGTGCATAGAAATATGGTACGGGTGCAATCGATGTTGATGTAGCATTCTCAACACCGAAGTTTCTGAGATTCCCGATTCTCGGAAATTTGTCTGCTACTGATGTGCGGATTAGCCGCGACAGCAGCTAAAACAACATCATTTGTTGCAGGTTCGTGGTTGACGTTTCACATGTGGCTGAACACTTCCAGTTTCGTGATATAACGTAACTATCCGGCGAACAGTCCGAACACTTGGATGATGTCGTCCAGGATACCGAGCAGCATACACAGCACACCCCCGTTGGGCATTTTGATCACAATAGCCACACATCATCACGATATCGACCTTTTCCGCAATTGGTAAACGGCCCATTTTAACACGGGTAATGTATCACGAAGCAAATACCGTCCGCACTGGCGGAGTGTTACATGATACCACGTACTTATACGTTTGTGACTGTTGCAGCGCCATCTATCACAAAGCGAAAAAAGTGGTCCAACTGAAACATTCATATTTCTTTACGCTCTAACCGAATATGTAATAAAAAATGGGGGTTCCTATTTAAAAAAACTCTGTTGATATCCGTTTGACCTATGGCAGCGCCATCTAGCGGGCCAACCATAGCGCCATCTGGTTTCCCCCTTCAAGCTAGACAAGTTTCGTTCTATGTAGTTTTTTCGCTTGATGCTTATTTCGTGAGATATTTGGCCCGGTCACTATCAATGGCCACCCTGTAGATAGTAGTTCGGTGATCACGATGTTCTAACTGATCAGTGTATTTGAGTGTAGGAAACAGAGGAATAGGGCTGTTATACGTAATGACAAGCATGACATGACTTTTCACATTTGGTATGTCCTAAGTCATTATAAAGTTTTCAAAATGCACTAGGTCCAGTGAGAAGAGTTCGTCAATAAACAAAAGTTGTTGCAGTAACAGAGAAAGGACATAAAACATACTGCCGAGATTTACGTAGTAAAAAGCAAAACAAATCTGAAGTTGAGATGGCGGTAGGCGAGAAAGGAAATAGGGCACCAGGTTACGGGCGGGGAGAAGCCATCTGGCGGGCCACACCGAATAGCCGTGCGGTGGCCCATTCAGCTCTTCGCCGGTAGAAGAGGCTGGCTACGTGTTTACGACTTGGAGCGAAAGTGACGGACCCTTTGTCCCGTTAAGCGAATGTAGGGCAGTGGGTCAAGAAACAGCTCAAGACAGCGAAACAGACCAAGTCTAAACCCATCATGTTTCCAGGAATGCAGGTAGAAGGAACAATTAAAACAACAGTCGTAGTAGATGAGGAATACGCATATTAGAGAACTAAATATCATCTTCAGCTTCAGAAGATACTTAATGTAGGGTGACCAGACGTCCCGTATTTTACGGGAGCGTTCATTATTTAGCTCTAGTGTCCCATTATGCCGAAAAATATACACGGGACGTATATTGTCCCGTTTTTCGTCAACTGTACCGTGTTCTTCGTAATAGCATGTTTTAAAGTAAAGTGTACTGTAACCAAGTGGAGAACGAACGTCGTCATACCCCAAGAATAAAGAAAATACACTCTTTTACTAAACCAAACTCAACGACGCAAGATTTTTTGAACTACTTTGGTTGGTACTATGTAATGCTTTCACATGGCGAACAGATTCGTCACTTACCATTTCTTTGTGCATTGCCAACTGCTTCAGGTCACACTTTTAGAAGTGTGCTTTTAAACCGTTACAGGTAACGTTACTTAATGTGATATATCAAAAACTTTTCACACAGACGTCAAAAAGAAAATCTGTAGTTACTGACGAAAGTAAGCTCAGTTTCCATTTCTGAAATTAGAACAACAAAGAGAGAAAATATCTTGCACGTAGCGTAAAAGCACTTTTTCAATCGACCATGGAGGTCGATCTGATTGCTGTGCAACCTGTTTGAAACAAAACATCGTCACGAAGTGTGGTGTCTTTTCTTACAAAATGTGGGAATAGTGCCATTATAAGTGATGACAGAAAGTGTCTCGTTGCTGAGCAAGTTTTGATAGCTTTCCATGCAACGAAATACAACCCACTTCTTTGGGTCAACAGACTGTAGTGAGGAAGTGAACCATGTTAAAAATGTATGTGGAATGAAAAACCATCAACTAAAAACTGTTAACTGTGTTGGTGAAAAATGGTCCATTATTTTCGTCTTCCTTGAATCTCAAGATATCTGCTGCAAAATTTGTAGCTCATTACTGTATTTGTGCTAGCACTACCTCGCAGTAATACCGCCGCAGAAACAGTGTTCTCTATCACAGAAGTTTTATGGACTGATGCAAACAATAAGTTTAGTGTGGAAGCTGTTACGAAAGAAGAGGGTTGGAACATTAATAGTGCCAACTATTTACTTACCGCTCGTACAAAATAGATACGTGTTTCAAAGTTTTACTGACCTTCAGAGTAGTCACCAGCACTGTGTATAACCCGTTACCAGCGATGTGGAAGTCGTAGGATACTCAAAGCAGTGCCAGTTGTGTTGACAGTTCGAGCGGCGCGGTCTGTTGCCCGATGAATCTGTAGCAGTTCTGCAGGACCTGACCATCATACTGCAGGACAATACTCAAGCACGTACAGTGCAAGCTGTTACTGATTTGTTTGACAGATGGGGCTGCTAAGGCTATACCACTTATTGCACTCCGCCGGCTGGTGCGGCCGAGCGGTTCTAGGCGCTTCAGTCAGGAACCGCGCGATCGCTACGGTCGCAGGTTCGACTCCTGCCCCGGGCATGGACGTGTGTGATGTCCTTAGGTTGGTTAGGTTTAAGTAGTTCTAAGTTCTAGGGGACTGATGACCTCAAATGTTAAGTCCCATAGTGCTCAGAGCCAGTTGAACCAGTTATTGCACTCCTCTGACTTAAGCCCTCTTGAGTTCAACTAGATTTCTAAATTGAAGGAAACACTTCACGGCATTCGCTTCAGAACTGCTACAAAGTCGTCGGGCAATAGACTGCACCGCTCGAACTGTCAACACAACTGGTACTGCTAAGAGCATCCTACGACTTCCACATCGTTGGCAACGAGTTAAACACATTGATAGTGACTACTATGAATGTCAGCAAAACTTTGAAACACGTATCTATGTTGTACGAGCTGTAAATACATAGTTGCTACTATTAAAGTCCCTCGTAATTACAACTAAGACTCATTCTCAGGATAGCTCCTGTGTTAATTTTTATAAAACTCTGTTTGAAAATATCAAACTTCCGAATGGCATACATTTCTCTGCAAAATATAAATGAGAGTGAAACACAGGTAACCTATGTAATCATTGTCTATCGTAGTTAAAACCGAGAGAAGTGGTGCAGTGGTCATCACATTGTACTCACATTCTGGAGGACGACGGTTCAAACCCGAGGGCGGGCATCCTGATTTAGGATTTGGGTGATTTCTCTAAATCGCTTCAGGCAAATGCCGAGATGGCTTCTTTGAAAGGGCACGGCCGACTTGCTTCCCCATCCTTCCTAAACCGATGGGACCAATAACCTCGCTGTTTGGTCCCCACCTCCAAATCAACCAACCAACCCTAGTTAAAGACCTCCTTACTTTAAGGTGATATATTGTGTTTGAATCTGACAACAATAATATATTTACTCTATTAGTAACGTAAGGTATTTTGATGCCTTTTCGTTAGAGTTTTAACAAAAAGGTAAAATGATCTATGTAGTTGTAGCATAAAGCAAGTATTTTAATACTATCTATATAGGTATGGTATTAACGGAAGTGCCCATTAATTTCAGCTTCTTATTTCTGTCACATATTTTAATTTTGGAAATCTAGTCGCTCTAACTTAATGACATATCTACTGAATCAAGAATGATAACTAACATGGTACCTATACACAGTCTTTACTCCTATACATCCTTCTTTCCAGCCAGATTTGCCCCATTTCCCTGCATTCTTAGCTGGTGCAGTATCCTTAAAATACCTTTCCACAGAACTCGCTTTATTAGAAAAAATCTGTTTTATATGCCTATAATTTTTTTCACATATACCATTATCATTACTGATGTTATTATAATTCTAGTTATTACTGTTATTATTATTATTTCTTTCTTTTCTCAGACGTTATGTCTGGTCAAAAATGGAAAGTGACGTGGACCTAGATCAAGCGTGACTTCCTTTTCACTGTACGGTATATGTTATATTGCACTTAGGAACTTTCGGGTATTTGAACATGTATCAATAATTACGGATTTCTGTAGTCGTATATATAAGTTTGGATGTAGCTGTATTGCATTGATGTACTGGTGGATATTGTGTGGTATGACTCCTGTAGTTGATAGTATAATTGGTATAATGTCAACTTTATCCTGATGCCACATGTCCTTGACTTTCTCACCCAGTTGGATGTATTTTTCAATTTTTTCTCCTGTTTTCTTTTGTATATTTGTTGTATTGGGTATGGATATTTCGATTGGTTGTGTTAATTCCTGCTTTTTATTGGTGAGTATGATGTCAGGTTTGTTATGTGGTGTTGTTTTATCTGTTATAATGGTTCTGTTCCAGTATAATTTGTATTCATCATTCTCCAGTACATTTTGTGGTGCATACTTGTATGTGGGAACGTGTTGTTTTATAAGTTTATGTTGTAAGGCAAGCTGTTGATGTATTATTTTTGCTACATTGTCATGTCTTCTGGGGTATTCTGTATTTGCTTGTACTGTACATACGCTTGTTATGTGATTTACTGTTTCTATTTTTTGTTTGCAAAGTCTGCATTTATCTGTTGTGGTATTGGGATCTTTAATAATATGCTTGCTGTAATATCTGGTGTTTATTGTTTGATCCTGTATTGCAATCATGAATCCTTCCGTCTCACTGTATGTATTGCCTTTTCTTAGCCATGTGTTGGATGCGTCTTGATCGATGTGTGGCTGTGTTAGATGATACGGGTGCTTGCCGCGTAGTGTTTTCTTTTTCCAATTTACTTTATTCGTATCTGTTGATGTTATGTGATCTAAAGGGTTGTAGAAGTGGTTATGAAATTGCAGTGGTGTAGTCGATGTATTTATATGAGTGATTGCTTTGTGTATTTTGCTAGTTTCTGCTCGTTCTAGAAAGAATTTTCTTAAATTGTCTACCTGTCCATAATGTAGGTTTTTTTTATATCGATAAATCCCCTTCCCCCTTCCTTTCTGCTTAATGTGAATCTTTCTGTTGCTGAATGTACGTGATGTATTCTATATTTGTGGCATTGTGATTGTGTAAGTGTATTGAGTGCTTCTAGGTCTGTGTTACTCCATTTCACTACTCCAAATGAGTAGGTCAATATTGGTATAGCATAAGTATTTATAGCTTTTGTCTTGTTTCTTGCTGTCAATTCTGTTATCAACATTTTGGTAATCTTTGTCTATATTTTTCTTTTAGTTCTTCTTTAATATTTGTATTATCTATTCCTATTTTTTGTCTATATCCTAGATATTTATAGGCATCTGTTTTTTCCATCGTTCCTATGCAGTCCCTGTGGTTATCCAATACGTAATCTTCTTGTTTAGTGTGTTTTCCCTTGACAATGCTATTTTTCTTACATTTGTCTGTTCCAAAAGCCATATTTATATCATTGCTGAATACTTCTGTTATCTTTAGTAATTGGTTGAGTTGTTGATTTGTTGCTGCCAGTAGTATAGCAAATGTGTGATTTTGTGTGGGTATGTTCCAGTAATATTGTATCCATTTTTTTTTTTTTTTTTGTCATCAGTCTACTGACTGGTTTGACGCGGCCCGCCACGAATTCCTTTCCTGTGGTAACCTCTTCATCTCAGTGTAGCACTTGCAACCTACCTCCTCAATTATTTGCTTGACGTATTCCAATCTCTGTCTTCCTCTACAGTTTTTGCATTCTACAGCTCCCTCTAGTACCATGGAAGTCATTCCCTCATGTCTTAGCAGATGTCCTATCATCCTGTCCCTTCTCCTTATCAGTGTTTTCCACATATTCCTTTCCTCTCCGATTCTGCGTAGAACCTCCTCATTCCTTACCTTATCAGTCCACCTAATTTTCAACATTCGTCTATAGCACCACATCTCAAATACTTCGATTCTCTTCTGTTCCGGTTTTCCCACAGTCCATGTTTCACTACCATACAATGCTGTACTCCAGACGTACATCCTCAGAAATTTCTTCCTCAAATTAAGGCCCGTATTTGATATTAGTAGACTTCTCTTGGCCAGAAATGCCTTTTTTGCCATAGCGAGTCTGCTTTTGATGTCCTCCTTGCTCCGTCCGTCATTGGTTATTTTACTGCGTAGGTAGCAGAATTCCTTAACTTCATTGACTTCGTGACCATCAATCCTGATGTTAAGTTTCTCGCTGTTCTCATTTCTACTACTTCTCATTACCTTCGTCTTTCTCCGATTTACTCTCAAACCATACTGTGTACTCATTAGACTGTTCATTCCGTTCAGCAGATCATTTAATTCTTCTTCACTTTCACTCAGGATAGCAATGTCATCAGCGAATCGTATCATTGATATCATTTCACCTTGTATTTCAATTCCACTCCTGAACCTTTCTTTTATTTCCATCATTGCTTCCTCGATGTACATATTGAAGAGTAGGGGTGAAAGGCTACAGCCTTCTCTTACACCCTTCTTAATACGAGCACTTCGTTCTTGATCGTCCACTCTTATTATTCCCTCTTGGTTGTTGTACATATTGTATATGACCCGTCTCTGCCTATAGCTTACCCCTACTTTTTTCAGAATCTCGAACAGCTTGCACCATTTTATATTGTCGAACGCTTTTTCCAGGTCGACAAATCCTATGAAAGTCTCTTGATTTTTCTTTAGCCTTGCTTCCATTATTAGCCGTAACGTCAGAATTGCCTCTCTAGTCCCTTTACTTTTCCTACACCCAAACTGATCGTCACCTAGCGCATTCTCAATTTTCTTTTCCATTCTTCTGTGTATTGTTCTTGTAAGCAGCTTCGATGCATGAGCTGTTAAGCTGATTGTGCGATAATTCTCGCACTTGTCAGCTCTTGCCGTCTTCGGAATTGTGTGGATGATGCTTTTCCGAAAGTCAGATGGTATATCGCCAGACTCATATATTCTACACACCACCGTGAATAGTCGTTTTGTTGCCACTTCCCTCAATGATTTTAGAAATTCTGATGGAATGTTATCTATCCTCCAAAGCATTTTTAAATTCCGATTCTAATACTGGATCCCCTATCTCTTCTAAATCGACTCCTGTTTCTTCTTCTATCACATCAGACAAATCTTCACCCTCATAGAGGCTTTCAAAGTATTCTTTCCACCTATCTGCTCTCTCCTCTGCATTTAACAGTGGAATTCCCGTTGCGCTCTTACTGTTACCACCGTTGCTTTCAATGTCACCAAAGGTTGTTTTGACTTTCCTATATGCTGAGTCTGTCCTTCCGACAATCATATCTTTTTCGATGTCTTCACATTTTTCCTGCAGCCATTTCGTCTTAGCTTCCCTGCACTTCCTATTTATTTCATTCCTCAGCGACTTGTACACTCCTGGAAATTGAAATAAGAACACCGTGAATTCATTGTCCCAGGAAGGGGAAACTTTATTGACACATTCCTGGGGTCAGATACATCACATGATCACACTGACAGAACCACAGGCACATAGACACAGGCAACAGAGCATGCACAATGTCGGCACTAGTACAGTGTATATCCACCTTTCGCAGCAATGCAGGCTGCTATTCTCCCATGGAGACGATCGTAGAGATGCTGGATGTAGTCCTGTGGAACGGCTTGCCATGCCATTTCCACCTGGCGCCTCAGTTGGACCTGCGTTCGTGCTGGACGTGCAGACCACGTGAGACGACGCTTCATCCAGTCCCAAACATGCTCAATGGGGGACAGATCCGGAGATCTTGCTGGCCAGGGTAGTTGACTTACACCTTCTATAGCACGTTGGCTGGCACGGGATACATGCGGACGTGCATTGTCCTGTTGGAACAGCAAGTTCCCTTGCCGGTCTAGGAATGGCAGAACGATGGGTTCGATGACGGTTTGGATGTACCGTGCACTATTCAGTGTCCCCTCGACGATCACCAGTGGTGTACGGCCAGTGTAGGAGATCGCTCCCCACACCATGATGCCGGGTGTTGGCCCTGTGTGCCTCGGTCGTATGCAGTCCTGATTGTGGCGCTCACCTGCACGGCGCCAAACACGCATACGACCATCATTGGCACCAAGGCAGAAGCGACTCTCATCGCTGAAGACGACACGTCTCCATTCGTCCCTCCATTCACGCCTGTCGCGACACCACTGGAGGCGGGCTGCACGATGTTGGGGCGTGAGCGGAAAACGGCCTAACGGTGTGCGGGACCGTAGCCCAGCTTCATGGCGACGGTTGCGAATGGTCCTCGCCGATACCCCAGGAGCAACAGTGTCCCTAATTTGCTGGGAAGTGGCGGTGCGGTCCCCTACGGCACTGCGTAGGATCCTACGGTCTTGGCGTGCATCCGTGCGTCGCTGCGGTCCGGTCCCAGGTCGACGCATTCCGCCGACCACTGGCGACAACATCGATGTACTGTGGAGACCTCACGCCCCACGTGTTGAGCAATTCGGCGGTACGTCCACCCGGCCTCCCGCATGCCCACTATACGCCCTCGCTCAAAGTCCGTCAACTGCACATACGGTTCACGTCCACGCTGTCGCGGCATGCTACCAGTGTTAAAGACTGCGATGGAGCTCCGTATGCCACGGCAAACTGGCTGACACTGACGGCGGCGGTGCACAAATGCTGCGCAGCTAGCGCCATTCGACGGCAACACCGCGGTTCCTGGTGTGTCCGCTGTGCCGTGCGTGTGATCATTGCTTGTACAGCCCTCACGCAGTGTCCGGAGCAAGTATGGTGGGTCTGACACACCGGTGTCAATGTGTTCTTTTTTCCATTTCCAGGAGTGTATTTCTGTATTCCTGATTTTCCCGGAACATGTTAGTACTTCCTCCTTTCATCAATCAACTGAAGTATTTCTTCTGTTACCCATGGTTTCTTCGCAGCTACCTTCTTTGTACCTATGTTTTCCTTCCCAACTTCCGTGATGGCCCTTTATAGAGATGTCCATTCCTCTTCAACTGTACTGCCTACTGCGCTATTCCTTATTGCTGTATCTATAGCGTTAGAGAACTTCAAACGTATCTCGTCATTCCTTAGTACTTCCGTTCCCACTTCTTTGCGTATTGATTCTTCCTGACTAATGTCTTGAACTTCAGCCTACACTTCATCACTACTATATTGTGATCTGAGTCTATATCTGCTCCTGGGTACGATTTACAATCCAGTATCTGTATCCATAATTTGTATTATTTAGCATGTTTGATAGTGGGTTCAGAGCAAGGCAGAACCAGAAAGGACTTAATGAGTCTCCTTGGTATATTCCACGCTTAATCTGTATTGGCTGTGATGTGATATTATTTGAATTTGTTTGGATATTAAGTGTGGTTTTCCAATTTTTCATTACTATGTTTAGGAACTGTATCAATTTAGGATATACTTTGTATATTTCCAATATTTGTAGTAACCATGAGTGGGGTACACTATCAAAAGCTTTTTGATGATCAATGTATGCGTAGTGTAGCGACCTTTGTTTAGTTTTAGCTTGATATGTCACCTCTGCATCCATTATCAGTTGCTCTTTACATCCTCGTGCTTCTTTGCAACAACCTTTTTGTTCTTCATTTACAATTTTGTTCTGTGTTGTATGTGTCATTAATTACTGTGTAATGACTGAAGTTAATATTTTTTATATTGTTGGTAGGCATGTTATGTGGCGATATTTAGCTAGGTTTGCTGTGTCTGCTTCATCTTTAGGTTTCAGATAAGTTATTCCATGTGTAAGTGTATCAGGGAATGTGTATGGGTCTGCAATGTAACTGTTAAATAATTTAGTTAGTTGTGAATGTGTTGAGGTGAACTTCTTTAGCCAGAAATTTGCTATTTTATCTTTTCCAGGGGCTTTCCAATTGTGAGTAGAATTAATTGCTTGGGTGACTTCATGTTACAAAATTATCACTTCAGGTATTTGTGGTATCATCTTGTATGTGTCTGTTTCTGCTTGTATCCACCGTGCATGCCTGTTATGTTGTACCGGGTTTGACCAGATGTTGCTCCAGAAGTGTTCCACGTCTGTTATGTTTGGTGGATTGTCTATTTTAACGTGTGTGTTATCTATTGTCTGGTAAAATTTCTTTTGGTTTGTGTTGAATGTTTGGTTTTGTTTCCTTCTATTTTCACTTTTTTTGTATCTTCTAAGTCGTTTGGCCAATGCTTGTAATTTCGGCTTCTTTTCGTCTAATTGCTCTATCGCTTCTTGTTGTGAGATTGTACCTAACCTTATTCGTTTTTTTTTTTTTTTTTGACATTTCATTTCTTATAAATTGTGTTAGCTGTCCAATGTCTGTTCTCAGTTTTTCTATTCTGATCTGTGGCCTGTGTTGCCATGCTGGTTTCGTGGGTTTCTTCTGTGTGTTGGTTGGTTCTGTTCTCTCCCTAGTGTGTATATTTAGTGTAGTGAGTGCCCCTATAGAAACCAATAGTTGTAACTCTTCCATAGTTGTGTTTTCATTTAGTTTGTTGTGTATGATTGTGTTGATAGTTGTTATTGTTGTTTCGACTTGTGGGTTATTTGGCGGTCTATTCAAGAATGGTCTAATCTCTTTATTTGTATCTTTGTATTCTATATATGTCAGCTGAAATTTTTCTTCTATATCTAACATGTGTGTCACTTCGTGTTTTATTTGTGCTTGTTCTTGTGGCTGTCTTAAGATTTCGTTTTCCTTTGATTGTTTAATTGATGCATGTTGTCCTTTGTTTGTTTGCTCTGGGATGTTTGGGTCCATTACTGTATTTTCGTCTTCTTCTGATTGCACATTATTTTGTTCCAGTATTTGTTGTACTTGTTGTTTGATGTTTTCTAATTCTGACTGGGGTATCCTGTTATTTTTGATTATTACACGGATCTGATCAGCTAGTCGTTGTTCTGCTAAAAATTTTAATTCTGGGTATCTGGTAATAAATATTGTGTATACTTGTGATCTGTATCCAGTTGTGTTGGTTCCTAGGTTTGTTGCTTGGTAATAACAGAACATGAGGTGTCGATTAACTTCATCTGACCATCTCATCCTCTGTCTTTGTTTTCCTTCTAGAGAGGTTGCAGGAAGCATATCCTGCAAAACACCTCTATTTGGATTTAAATCATTTTCCAGTTGGCTAGCAGTGTCGTTACCATTGTGGGCGGGCATAGGGTTCAAGCGTCGTCCCCGACCATGACGGCGCTTATCCGAGGCTTCTTTAGTTCTGTCCTGAACCAACTAATCACACTAAAAGGGGGGTTAACCCTATTAGTGGTTTGTTCTTTCCGTCGCCTTTTACGACTGGCAGAACATACCGGAGGCCTGTTCTTTCATTGTTGTTTTTACTATTATTAGTGGCGGCAGGACCAATAGTAGACGTACTGCTAGTATTAATTTTATTAGTTCATACGATTATTTACTTAAATTGTCTCTATAAACACTCAAATCCATTCAATACTAGTTGTCATACTAAAATTCTGTTTCTTAGGTAACTGTGATGTAGGAAAGGTACTGTATGTGTGAAACCCTGGTTAGATGTAAGAGAGGGCCAGATTTCCCTAATCAGATCACTTTAAATAAATAATGGAAAAGTCAACCAAGATAGCAAAACTTATCAGCCACCGTTGAACACACAAATGTTGTTAACGCTACAAAATATTTATAATGCTATTGCACAGAATATGACTATTATGGAGAATAATTTCGCAGGTAGTCTGACACAATTACTGAAAGATTTCTCTGGTAACATATCAAAACTGGCTAATAAGTTAAGTAAGATGGAAAAGAACCAGACCGATCTTTCGGAGACTAATAAGGAACTAAAGAAAACAATGAAAGACACAAATACTCAGTTAGCTAGTAGAACTGAAAAGCAAGACCAAGAGATAAGTAAGATACGTGTTGCCGTGGTTTCTCTTCATAATGATGTACAACGGTGCAAAAACAGGTTACTGAAATGAACGAAAGGTTTGATGCTGAGCTACAAAGAATTACTGCGATATTAAGTCTGTGACTGACAAGAAAGTAAGAGAATCAGTAGGTAGCACAATGATCAAGTTTGACTGTGAAATGTAGCACATCCCCAGAATGAAATAACAACTCTCAAGAAAATTTTCTGTAAGGGCAAGTTAAATAGTACTTCAGCAAGCCGGCCAGTGCGGCCGAGCGGTTCTAGGCGCTTCAGTCTGGAACCGCGCGACCGCTACGGTCGCAGGTTCGAATGCTGCCTCTGGCAGGGATATGTGTGATATCCTTAGGTTAGTTAGGTTGAAGTAGTTCTAAATTCTAGGGGACTGATGTCCTCAGTGCTCAGAGCCATTAGTACTCCAGCAACCTCAGCAGTGACTTATCAGGCTAAATACTAATGAGTAGTCATCGTTAAATTATACTGTGTAATACAACACAGCAGCAAAATGACAATAATCACTTTTAATAAAATTTTCCTTAAGGCAGGTTAAACAGTACCTTGGCAACCTCAGCATGACTTATAATAATTAGCACTCACTGCTAAATTGCCAAAAGCAGACACTGCGCTAAAATGACAATAATTATAATTTTTAAAATGGATATTTGTTTACGTGAGTTTTCATTGAACGCGAAATCAATTGACTTCAGGAGTTATTTATCACATTACCTACTGCTAAGTACTTATAGGCAAACCGCTCAATATGACACGCCACCAAAACGCCAAAAACAGATTTTTAACAATTATTTTAAACTTCCTTAAATACCGTACATGAAGTAAGTAAAAATGACCGTAGGGCCTACCAATACATACGGCCACATGTTGACTGGATTATGCAATATCTACTTAATATCAAAATTATGACGATCCAAAACATAAATACTGACCAATAGGCCATCACGTGTTTACACACTAAACAAGTAAAAGTTCGTTAAACATTCGACGCTATTTCAATAGATAAATCCGCCATTAGTTACAAGCAAATAATCAATCTTAAACAGGACTACAATCGAAAATTTTCGCGAGCAAATGGATGCAGCTAGTAAACGATGAAGAAGAAACAGAATTAGATAGTGCAAATGCAGTTATATCATTTTGCAATGTTGAAACTCGTCCACTGGTAAGGGACTGTGAACGTTCGTCATGGCAGAGCATTATAATTTAAATTCAACAGTCACTTGGAGCCACACAAAAAGTGTTGGAACCTTCGGGCAACGAAGAAAATATTCACGTTCCGAGAACACGTCAAGTATTCAGCTTTTGCTCACCATAAGGTTGCAAGATCAACGGCATGAGGGTGCATAAGGCAATGGAAACCACTGCATTAAAGACAGGTAACGTGTATCCACAGGACAAGTGGCCTGTAATTGAAGAAGTGTCATGATGATCTCTCCATTGGCAAAAGGTTCTGGAATAGTCCCTCATTCGGAAATTCGGGAGGGGACTGCCATGGGGGAGGTTACCATGAGAAAGAGACTGAGTAATCAACGGAAGGATAGCGTTCTACGATTCGGGGCGTGGAATGTCAGAAGCTTGAACGTGGCAAGAAAAATAAAAAATCTGTAAAGGGAAATGCTACGGCTCAATCTAGATATAGTAAGGGTCAGTGAAGTGAAGTGGAAAGGAGACAAGGATTTCTGGTCAGATGAGTATAGGGTAATATCAACAGCAGCAGAAAATGGTATAACGGGAGTAGGATACGTTATGAATAGGAAGGTAGGGCAGCTGAGGTCAGCAGTCCCCTTGAACTTAGAACTACTTAAACCCAACTATCCTAAGGACAGCACACACATCCATGCCCGAGGCAGTATTCGAACCTACGACCGTAGCGGTCGCGTGGTTCCAGAATGAAGCGCCTAGGACCGCTCGGCCACAACGGCCGGCCACTCTGTTCAAGAATCACAAGAGGAGGAGGTACACTTGGAATAGGCTGGCTGATACGGGAAGATTTCAGTTACATTACATCATGGTCAGACAGAGATTCCTAATCAGATACTGATTTGTAAGGTTCAAATGGTTCTGAGCACTATGGGACTTAACATCTGAGGTCATCAGTCCCGTTTGTAAGGCGTACCCAGGAGCAGACATAGACTCAGATCACAATACAGTAGTGATGAAGAGTAGGCTGAAATTTAAGACATCAGTCACGAAGAATCAATACGCAAAAAAGTGGGATACGGAAGTACTAAGGAATGAAGAGATACTGTTGAAGAAACCATGGGCGACAAAAAAAAATACTTAAATTGATCGATAAAAGGCGGACGTACAAAAATGTTCCGGGAAACTCAGGAATAGATAAATACAAGTCGCTGATGAATGAAATAAATAGGAAGTGCAGGGAAGCTAAGACGAAATGGCTGCAGACAAAATGTGGAGACATCGAGAAAGAAATGATTGTCGGAAGGACAGACTCAGCATACAGGAAAATCAAAACAACCTTCGGCGACGTTAAAACCAAGGGTGTTAATATTAAGACTGCAACGGGAATTCCACTGTTAAATGCAGAGGAGAGAACGGATAGGTGAAAAGAATACATTGAAAGACTCTATGAGGGGAAGATTTGCCTGATGTTATAGAAGAAGAAACAGGAGTCGATTTAGGAAAGATAGGGGATCCAGCACTAGAATCAGAATTTAAAATAGCTTTGGTGGAGTTAAGAACAATAAGACAGAAGGGATAGATAACATTCTATCAGAATTTCTAAAATCATTGGGGGACGTGGCAACAAAATGACTATTCACGTTGGTGTGTAGAATGTGTGGATCTGGCGACATACCATCTGACTTTGGAAAAGCATCATCCACAGAATTCCGAAGACGCCAAGAGCTGACAAGTGCAAGAATTATCGCACAGTGAGCTTAACAGCTCATGCATCCAAATTGCTTACAAGACTAATATACACAAGAATTGAAAGGAAAATTGAGGATGCGCTAGATGACGATCAGTTTGTCTTTAGGAAAGGTAAAGGCACGAGAGAGGCAATTCTGACGTTGCGGTTAATAATGGAGGCAAGACTAAAGAAAAATCATGACACATTCATAGGATTTGTCGACCTGGAAAAAGCGTTGGACAATGTAAAATGGTGCAAGATGTTCGAAATTCAGAGAAAATTAGGGGTAAGCTATAGGGAGAGACGGGTCATATACAATATGTACAACAGCCAAGAGGGAATAATAAGAGTGGACGACCAAGAAGGAAGTGCTCGTATTAAAAAGGGTGTAAGACAAAGATGTAGCCTTTCGCCCCTACTGTTCAATCTGTACATCGAGGAAGCAATGATGGAAATAAAAGAAAGGTTCAAGAGTGGGATTAAAATTAAATGTGAAAGGATATGAATGATACGATTCGCTGATGACATTGCTATCCTGAGTGAAAGTGAAAAAGAATTACATAATCTGATGAACGGAATGAACAGTCTAATGAGTACAGAGAATGGATTGAGAGTAAATCGAAGAAAGACGAAGACAATGAGAAGTACTAGAAATGAGAACAGCGTGAAACTTAGCATCAGAATTGACGGTCACGAAGTAGATGAAGTTATGAAATTCTGCTACTTAGGCAGTAAAGTAATCAATGACGGACGGTGCAAGGAGGACATCAAAAGCAGACCAGCATTGGCAAAAAGGACATTCCTGTCCAAGAGAATTCTACTAACATCAAATATCGGCCTTAATTTGAGGAAGAAATTTCTGAGAATGTACGTCTAGAGTACAGCGTTGTATGGTAGTGAAACATGGACTGTGGGAAAACCGGAACAGAAGAGAATGGAAGCATTTGAGATGTGGTGCTACAGACGAATGTTGAAAATTAGGTGGACTGATAAGTTAAGGAATGAGGAGGTTCTGCGCAGAATCGGAAAGGAAGAAGGAACAGGATGATAGGACATCTGTTAGGACCTGGCTGAATGACTTCCATGATACTAGAGGGAGCTGTAGAGGGCAAAAACTCTAGAGGAAGACAGAGACTGGAATACATCTAGCAAATAATTGATGACGTAGATTGCCAGTTGCAAGTTCTGCTCTGAGATTAAGGGGTTAGCGCAGGAGATGAATTCGTGGGGACCGCATCAAACCAGTCAGAAGACTGATGATCAGAAAAAAAGGTTGCTCTCTGTTCCACAAATTCCGTACAGACAACGAAGTTCGGCCAACATAAATTAGAAAGCAGGTGCTGAGGGTGTGAAAGTTACAGAACTGTCAGCTTAATAAGTCATAATAAGCCATGGTTACAAAATCTGAACACAAATTCCTTATAGACGAATGGAACAACTGGCAGAAGCCAACCTCGGACAAGATCAGTTTGGATTCCGTAGAAATGTAGGAACATGTGAGGCAATACTGACCCTACGACTTTTCTTACAAGACTGGTTAAGTAAAGGCGAACCTACGTTTATAGCATTTGTAAACGTAGAGAAAGCTTTTGACAATGTTCACTGGAATACTTTCTTTCAAATTCTGAAGGTGGTAGGGGTAAAATACTGGGAGCGAAAGGCTTTTAGCCGGCCGCTGTGACCGAGCGGTTCTAGGCGCTTCAATCTGGAACCGCTCGACCGCTACGGTCGCAGGTCGAATCCTGCCTCGGGCATGGATGTGCGCGATGTCCTTAGGTTAGGTAGGTTTAAGTAGTTGTAAGTTCTAGGCGACTGATAACCTCAGATATTAAGTCCCATAGTGTTCAGAGACATTTGAACCATTTCAAAGGCTTTTTACAATTTGTGCAGAAACAGATGGCAGTTATAAGAGTATAGGGGCACGAAATGGAAGCAGTGGTTGAGAACGGAGTGAGACAAGGCAGTAGCCTATCCCCGATGCTGTTCAAACTGTATGCTGAGCAAACAGTAAAGGAAACAAAACAAAAATTTAGAGTAGAAATTAAGATCCAAGGACAAGCAATAAAAACCCAGAGGTTTTCTGATGCCATTGTAATTCTATCAGAGTCAGCAAAGGACTTGGAAGAGCAGATGAACGGAATGGACAGTCTTTTGAAAGGAGAATATAAGATGAACATCAGCAAAAGCAAAAGGAGGATAATGGAATGTTCTCGAATTAAGTCAGGTGATGCTTAGGGAATTAGATTAGGAAATGAGGCACTTAAAGTAGTAGATAAATTTTGCTATTTTTGCAGCTAAGTAACTGATGGTGGTAGACGTAGAGAGGATATAAAATGTAGACTGACGATGGAAAGGAAAGCGTTTCTGAAGAAGAGAAATTTATTAACATCGAATATAGATTTAAGTGTCAGGAAATCTTTCCTGAAAGTATTTGTATGGAGTGTAGCCATCTATGGAGGTGAAACATGGACGACAAACAGTTTAGATAACAAGAGAATAGAAGTTTTCGAAATGTGGTGCTAGAGAAGAATGCTGAAGATTAGATGGTTAGACCACGTAATTAATGAGGGTGCAGAAGAGAAATTTGTGGCACAACTTGACTAGAAGAAGGGATAGGTTGGTAGGACACTTTCTGAGGGATCAAGGGCTCACCAATTTAGTAGTACTGGAGGGAACCGTGGAGGGTAATAATCGTAAAGGGACACTAAGAGATTAATACACTAAACAGATTCAGAAGGCTGTAGGTTGCTGTAGTTGAGATGAGGAGTCTTGCACAGGACAGAGTAGGATGGAGAGCTGCATCAAACCAGTCTTTGTACTGAAGACGACAATAACAACAAGGATCTTTCCTCGCTGAAGTCCAAAATGGTTCAAATGGCTCTGAGTACTATGGGACTTAACAGCTGAGGTCATCAGTCCCCTAGAACTTAGAACTACTTAAACCTAACTAACCTAAGGACATCACACACATCCATGCCCGAGGCAGGATTCGAACCTACGACTGTAGCGGTCGCGCGGTTCCAGACTGAAGCGCCTAGAACCGCTGAAGTCCAGATCCCTTCCGTTTCCGCAGCAGGTACTGTAACATTCCATATACACAGTCGCCTCGTGGCTCTTGCTTCCTCGTTCGCCCCACACCGCCAGCAGGCGGAAAAAGCCCCAACTCACTGTAGCGCCGTCGTCCTAGCTCTCTCGCTGCAACCCATCTTTCAAAAGCGCTCACACTACCCAGTTTCTACAAACAGAGATATTCCATTTATTGATCGGTAAAGATAACCGAGCGTTAATAGATCGATGCACGGACTCGCACGGCTCACAGAGTATGAGCACCTCTTGTTAACTTTCTTATTAGATTTACAGTTTACAAAACCCGTAAACGTTGGCTCCTAGCTTCAGTTCTGAGACAGGCTGTAGCTGGGCGAAAGGAGACTGGAGGCATGTCTCCGTCCCACCGAAGCACGACTCAATGCGGGACCACTCGGTGACAACAGCCACGGGCTGCGCATTCGATGTGAGTCGCTCCTGTCGAGGTCGAAAAGATAAATCCTTTGGCGACGCTTTTACGAGCTGTCAAACTGCCGTAAAGCAGTCTGTTATCCACTAACAATGGGATAACGTCGTCGTCCGCCCTAGTCAAGGTCGAAAGGAGAAATCCTCTGGCGACGTTTTGACGGGCCACTAGACAGCAGTTAAGCAGTCTGTGCATCCACTAGCAATAGAATAACATCGTCTTCGGCCCTAGCCAAGGTTGAAAAGAAAAATCCTCTGTCTTCGCATTGATGGGACACCAGACAGCATTTAAGCAGTCTATGTATCCACTAACAATGGGATAACAGCGTCGTGCGCCCTCGCGAAGGTCGAAAAAAGAAATTCTTTGATGACGCTTTGACAAGCTGCCAGACTGCAGTTAAGTAGTCTGTGTATCCACTAAAAATGGGAACCTTCCATACAGCATCGTTCGCTGGAGCCAGCAGAGGGGGCATCAAAACAAATATTTTTCCCACAAATAGGTACTCAGACACGTCTCTCTCAAATAATGGAAGATAGACTCTCATGGAAGCTGTGACGCTGGGAATTTTCTAAGAGAAGGTCGTTTTCTTCCTCCAAGTTGGCACCCGACTCTGGTGTCGCAAACAAGCGCGCGCTCTCTCTCATTCATTATTGTCTTATTCTCTTTGGTCTTACCTCGTAATTTTCCATTCGAATGTTCTAGGAGGGGAGACTAGGATTTCTACTTCTCTCCACCTCACTGGACGGACACTAGAAATTAAGGTGGAGGAGAGATAAACGACAAACTCTCAGTCATCCAATTGGCGCAGCAGTTGTTCTTCTTGCGCCATTGACCAGCGAATGACCATACGCTTTTCTTGGGCAGAGCCGAAGTGGAACTCAGATCATACGTGGAGAAGGACATTCGGCTTCAGTTTCGGAAGAGGAAGGACTTCGGAGCTGGGAGCAAGGGCCGCAGGTGCAAGCCTTTTGTATGACGAACTTTCTGATGACCATAACTGGACTTAGAATATCACAGGTCCGGATGATGAGAGGCCACGCTGATCACAGAAGCGATCCTGACTACTTGGTTGTAAGCATTGCTCTGCCGGTGGCGTGATAGGTTTAACTAGGCGTTGCTCACTCTGATAAGCTAACCTTCATAAATTTTCATAATACCAGTAAATTTAATTCTTAGTTCACTAATGGACAGCAGATTAGTTTCACGAATCTTGATACTTTTCTCATATGCACTGGTCATACGAACGCTTAATGTATGGTTTTGACTCCCTTTTCAATACCTGATTATCCGTTTGGTTGTCTAATATGACGATCTCTGCAGCTCTTTCTGGCTTTATCTGATTATATGAGCTTAGAGCCTCAACTATTGGAGTGGAATGCATACAGGTTTACTTTACCGCACCTTCCCCACGGTCCAGACACGTGATAATTGTACAAGCAGTATTAGCGATCCCCTAATGATGCATCATTTGATACTGTGTTGTGCATGGGCAAATGTTACTTAAACTGTTTTGACACTGTAAATCCTGAAACAACATTAAATGACTGTTGCATATGTGGATTAACAGTTTCCCTTATATAATCATTTCACTTTATTTCATAACCGATTAGTAGGGTTTACAGGTATCAATATTTGCAATTTCAATTTTATTTAAATGTCGAGTTACTTCTGCGCCAAATTCACAATCCAAAATACATACATCCATCTCGACCCCAACTGCCCCCCACGCCTACCCCCTCACGGCAACACTTAACAATGTTTATTGAAATTGGTTAGAAGTGCTTTTAGACAGACACCCACAGATTAGTGTGCTGTCGAGTGTGTTCTGTGAATTCATCAAGAACCAAGATGGGGTACTGATTATGCCAGTAGAAAATGTTAAATTAATAGGTGCTGTGAGTAAAGCAAGTACGACAAATTAGCACACGACTATTATGTAAATGTGGAAAAACTGATAAATATACTTTCCGATAATGGTTATCAACTTTGTCCCAAAATTTGGAAGGAAGATATGGAGGAGAACAAAATACAAGATACTTATATTTCAGCATATCATACTGCCAGAAATCCGGCGGCGAGGTACATGCAGGAAATCGGTAAGTTTTATCATACCTACAATAATAATAACCACAGTGTATAGGGAAAATTTGTATTGACTTTTGAGGAAACTATGAATTCTATAAAACACGAAAGCACTGGGTTTACACCAGACGAAATATTATAGAGCAGAAAGACGAAAAGCCTAATAGAGGAATTGACAGACTTTTATGAAGTAAAAGAACTGTCTTTATTAGAACAGAAAGAAATGCTTGAAACCAAAATGAAACCACAAAATGAAGTAAGAATTAAGAAACATGTTAAGAATCGGAAGAATAAGAAGTTCAAGATTGGTGATTTAGTCCTAGTGAGACCTCACGAAATACCTAGTGTAACAAACAATGAAACAAGTAAATTTAAGTTTATATACAGTAGGCCCGTCGGAATTCAATTCTGGACATATCGCACGCAAATGCTTTTTAGCTAGAGCTTCCGAAATCTGGAAAGAAGTAGGTTCAATGAATCTTTAAGGAAGTCTGTTAACATTAAAATGATTTAGATACCATGAATATATTTTTATGTTTATTATGTATACGAAAATGTGAATACCGTGATCTATCCTTTATAAGTTTCAGAAGTTCCTAAATACATGAAAAACTGTTAAAAACCTGTCTAAGACAGAAAACTGTCTGTTACAAAAGTGATGATTGTGAAACGTATAACACTAAATTAACCAAAGTGATCACAAAGTGATTATACAAAAGGACGTTTATTAAAAGGATCTGCCTGAAAGGAGAGGTACATATTTACATTTGTGTTCAAAATGGAGTAACGTAAGTAACAACTGTGTTTCTCAAACGCAGAGATGAGACTTATTATCATGCCGGAAAATGCAACTTTTGTATGAGTGGAAACAAATGTCCAGATTGCTTTTTTATGTCGAGTTAAGTAAGGTAATATGTGAATACTAACGTAATTAAAGAAAATGAATAATTTATGTGATAATATGATGCTAATTTACAAAATGCTACACTGACTTAAAAATTAACAAATGCTCATTTGAACGTTGGGGTATCGTATAACAGACAGCAAGATCCGAACAATTACAGAGGGTATGATTATTGGTTGTTGTTTGGAGCACCAATGTTAGGCGCGTTAAGGGGCCCCTTAGGGACATGGCTGCCACGGAGAGAGTTGGGGGGATGTTTTGGGGAAGGAGACCAAACAGCGAGGTCATCGGTCTCATCGCATAATGGTAGTACGGGGAAGGAAATCGACCGTGCCCTGTCAAAGGAACCATCCCGGCATTTGCCTGGAGCGGTTTAGGGAAATCACGGAAAACCTAAATCAGGATGGCCGGACGCGGGATTGAACCGTCGTCCTCCCGAATGCGAGTCCAGTGTGCTAACCACTGCGCCACCTCACTCGGTCGCCACGGAGAGAAAGAAAGCCTATGTGCACTCCGTGTGCATACCGAATAGAGTCATTTCAGACGTGGAAAGGGTCCTTCCGGATGTCATGAAGAGCACAAGATGCAGCCATTTGCTTGTGGTGGCTCACGTCGGTATCAGTGATGTTTGTCGCTTTGGATTGGAAGAAGTGGTAAAGGCTGGAAGTCTTGCTTGCGAGGTGAAAGCAAAGCTCACCTCATGGTGAGCATGGTGAGCATAGTCGACAGGACAGATTGCGGACCTCTGGTACAGAGCCGAGTGGAGGGTCTGAATCAGAGGCACAGACGGTTCTGCGACCGTGTAGGCTGCAGATTCCTCGACTTGCGCCATATGGTGGTTGGGTCTCGGGTTCCGCAGATTGGGTCAGAGTCCACTACACACAGGAGGAGGCTACACGGTACCAGGGGCTGTGTAGCGTGAACTGGGCGGTTTCTTAGGTCAGAAGCTCAAATGGTTAAAATGGCTCTGAGCACTATGGGACTTAACTTCTGAGGTCAACAGTCCCCTAGAACTTAGAACTACTTAAACCTAACTAACCTAAGGACATCACACACATCCATCCCCGAGGCACGATTCGAACCTGCGACCGTAGCGGTCGCGCGGTTCCGGACTGAAGCGCCTACAACCGCTCGGCCACACCGGCCGGCTGTAAACTGTCGTAGCTGTGTTGGGAAAGTGCCTGAGTTCCAAGCGCAAATAGGAAGCATTGGTGCTCAAATCGTCATAGGCTCTGAAAACTGGCTAGAGCCGGAGGTAAGCTCAGCCGAAATTTTTGCGAAGAACCTAACGCTGTTCCAAAAGGATAGTTGGCGATGGTGTGTTTGTTGGTGTTAGGAGTAGTTTATCTTGTTCCTGTGAGTTAGTATGGGCAGAGGTCGTTGTTGTCAATCGCAATAAAATAATAATTGGATCCTTTTACCAACCTCTCAACTCAGATGATACAATTGCTGAAGAGTTCAGAGAAAACTTCAAATTAACAATGTAAGTGTAGACCAGATGTGTCTTGAATTCAAAGAAATAGTATTGATAGCAACTGAGAGATTTATACCTAATAAATTAAACGACGGAGGTGATTTCCCTTGGTACACAAAACGGCTCAGAACACTTTTGCAGCCGGCCGAAGTGGCCGCGCGGTTCTGGCGCTGCAGTCTGGAACCGCGAGACCGCTACGGTCGCAGGTTCGAATCCTGCCTCGGGCATGGATGTGTGTGATGTCCTTAGGTTAGTTAGGTTTAACTAGTTCTAAGTTCTAGGGGACTAATGACCTCAGCAGTTGAGTCCCATAGTGCTCAGAGCCACTTTTGCAGAAACAACATGATTGGCGATATTTTACAGAAGCTCGAAATTTAGCACAGACATTAATGCAAGTTGCTTATAATAGTTTCCACAACGAAACTTTGTCTCAAAACCTTGCAGAAAATCGAAAGATATTTTGGTCGTATGTAAAGTATGCTAGCGGCAAGACACAGTCAATGCTTTCTCTGCGCGATAGTAATGGAAATACTATCGGCGAGAGTGCTGTGAAAGGAGGGTTACTAAACACAGCCTTTCGAAATTTCTTCACCAAAGAAGACGAAGTAAGTATTCCAGAATTCCAATCAAGAAGAGCTGCCAACATGAGTGCCGTAACTCAGCAGCAGATATCCTTGTGGTCTAGTGGATTCCCGGCAAGGTTGGTGATTTTCTCCGCCTGGGGACTGGGTATCTGTGTTATCCTCATCACTTCATCGTCATTCGTGAAAGTGGCGAGACTGGACAGTGAAAAGATTCGGAATTTTTACGGACATTGATAACCGCGTAGTTGAGCGCCCCACGAACCAAGCATCAGTAACTAATGGAAAATTGTCGTGTAAAACGGAAGAGATTTCAGGCGTTCCCCAAGCTGGTGTTATAGGCTCTCTGCTATAAAATAAAAAATTTAAAAAAAGTGGCTAGCGTTGCTGCCTCTCGATCATGGGGTCCCGTGTTCGATTCCCGGCCGGGCTGGGGACTTTCTCTGCCCAGGGACTGGGTCTTTGTGTTGCCCTTATCTTTTCATCATCGTCATTCGTGATAGTGGCTCGATTGGATTGAGTGAAACTTGGCCTATGTAAAAATTGGGAATTTGTACCGGAGGTGATGACCACGCAGTTGAGCGCCCCACAAACCAAACATCATCATCATCATCATCGGAGTAGTGAAGCAACTTAAATCACTTAATAAAAGCAAGTCTTCTGGTCCAGACTGTAGAACAATTAGGTTCCTTTCAGAGTATGCTGATGCAATAGCTCCATATTTAACAACCATGTGCAACCGCTCGCTAGAACTAAGATCTGTACCCAAAGACTGGAAAGTTGCATAGGTCACACTAATATTCAAGAAAGGTAGAGCTAATCCACTATCATTAACGTCGATATGCAGCAGGATATTGGAAATTATATTGCGTACGAACATTATGAATGACCTCGAAGAGAACGATCTATTGACACACAGTCAACACGGAGTTAGAAATCATTCTTGTGAAACACAAATAACTCTTTACACACACGAAGTGTTGAGTGGTACTGTCAGGGAATTTCAAATTGATTCCGTATTTCTAGATTTCCAAAAGGCTTTTGACCCTGTACCACACAAGCGGCTTGTAATGCAAGAATTACTGTTTTTTGCCGATGGATATAACTTACATAAGGACAACACTGTATCTGAGTATAGGAAAGAGGGATATGCGGTCTTTATATTTTCCTTCTTTCTTCAGATACAATTCATCATGATTAAGCAGTAGCCGTTGCGACAATTTTTCGATGGAGCGCTTCCTGTAGTTTTCAGAAGCCTACTACACGAAAATTACAAGACAGACAGAAAAATGCAACATTTCAGGCGATAGTGCAACTCTCCAAGTTTTGATTCGTAATAAACGCCGTGACGTAGTTACAAAGCGCATCATTAGGGAAACAGGCGTGATACAAAACTATATACTCGTTTTCAAAATATACTTCGTACATTTGGCTTCATTTTATGGGCTAAAATAACTAATTATGAAATGTTTCCTGTTGTAGTAAATAAAAGGATCATTCAATACTTACCATGCAATAGCAACAACAACAACAACAACAACAGTGAAATGTAACCAAGCAACTACAACAATGTATGCTGGCGGTCACGAGCTGCTGCGCAGTGCTACATTGATTTGCTGATACTTTCATAGAGATGCCCAACACCTGGCAAGCACCTGCGCATGATAACAAGGTTGAACTTCCACAAATGTACACATAAGGTTTCCATTGCGGAAAAATAACAGTAAAAGTTAATGTACACAATTGTAACCAATGGGTCTGAAGGAGTTAAAATATGCAGGCAAATCATCCACTTCCTATTTCTGAATGGAATTAGTTCGCGCCCGCAGATGGCAAGTGAGTGAACAGTTTTCCAGGGAGCGCTGTTGTTGTTGCACAAGCACGCACGTCGCACCCATATATTCACGTTTGTCGCGTCGCAAATGGTTTCCATATTGACCACCTGTAATGAGTTACAACTTGGACAGATTGTCTACCAGCTGACTGTGTCTGTTTCTTGTATGTCTTGTAGTTATCGTGTAGTCGTTTTCTGACACCCCGGAAGGTGCTTATAAATAACCCAGTACTTACGTCTCGTGGTACTAGATCCTTGTATGATCTACTTGTGAGCTATCAACATCCGCGCTCAGTACAGTAGTCAGCTTGTAAAATTAGAGAGGCTGTGGTGATGGCATATTGGATGCCAAAAAAGAAAAGAAGTTGAGAGCATATTGAGATATACAAGGAACTTTGCGATGTGTCCGAAAATTAGTACAACGTGGACGATATGCTGATAGTAATCGAAAAATTATATTTAACGCAAATTAGTATTTACGGACCTATCGCTACTTTTGTGTAGTTCACAAACCAAAGTTCGAATAACATAAATGTAACTAATTCATTCTACATATGATCACATTATAAATATTTCATCGAACTACTAAGTCTAAATGTATCATATTGCTCGCAAATTTCATGGAAGCTTTTGTAGTACACTAACGGACAGTGGACTGTAGCTGCGGAAACATTGTACTTGCTCCAGGCTTGGGTAGCAGAAATACTTGGCGAATATCGTAGAGCGAATGTGCTACGCCGGCCCGGCCGCGGTGGCCGAGCGGTTCTAGACGCTATAGTCTGGAACCGCACAACCGCTACGGTCGCAGGTTCGAATCCTGCCTCGGGCATCGATGTGTGTTATGTCCTTAGGTTAGTTAGGTTTAAGTAGTTCTAAGTTCTTGGGGTCTGACGACCTCAGAAGTTAAGTCCCATAGTGCTCAGAGCCATTTGAACCATTTGAATGTGCAACAATATTCCTTTTACGTGTCCACCATGTATCCTCAACAGGAACGGGGACGCCCCCCGCGTGGATGTTTATTTCTGTCACAAGCAGTTTCCAAAAGCGGTTCCTATAAGCAAATAACTTTGATGTTAATGTCTTTAAGTTCTGTTGTCCTGTCATCCACAGTTGAGTCTAATGTTATACTATCAATAGTCGGGTTGGGTCCGTCTATGTGCAACTGAATAAAACAAATTTAGTCATGTTATACGGGTTTCGAGTTTAGTTTTTTAAAGGCGTCATCAATGGCCTGAAATACATACGTATTAATGCATATACTGTTTTACTTTTTCGTAGAAAAAATTCTGACGCTTTCTGACTTTTTACGACACTTTCACACACACACACACACACACACACACACACACACACAAAGAGGGAGAGAGATAACATTGAAATCACAAATGCATTCGACAGTTGCCAACAACATTAGTAGATGGCAACAACATTCAGAACAGAACATGAAGCAAATGTTTGTGCTGTGCTAGTGATTATTCGAAAGACAGGAAGTATAAGATCATCTTCAAAATCAGCAAAGCAAGCACATATGAAGAGCAGCATCTACAAACAATATAAGTCAAACATTTGGACGATTATTACATTACAGGAAGTCAGAAATGTTTCTAACCTGAATGTACAGTCTCTAGTATGCAAAGCAAAACAGTATACACACAGATATGTACATATTTCAGGCCACTGGCGATACATTTCAAAATAGAAATGCGAGACGCATATGGCACGATAAAACGTATTTCATTTATTTGCACATAGACAGAAATAATCTGAAAATTGTCAACATAACAAATTACTAACCAAATCGTTGGCCAAACAAAGAAGAAGAGAAATTCTCTAGGAGACGTTTCCATATGTGCTGAAAAGTCACCCTGTATAAAAAGTAATTGACGCTGAGCAAAAATGCATAAATGCATTACGTGCCAAAGACATGTCAGGTAGTATAAGGACTTTGGAGAGGACTGCTTTTCAGTGCTGATTGTGCTAAATAGGCCAGAAAATCAAGAAACAATGAACACATGTGCAATTTTCGAATCTGGGCGCGAATGTTTAGTTTAATTTTGTAAATTCTTACTTAGCCAACCGTTTACTATTATTTGGTACTTACTTGAACGTATGGAAAATGTATTAGCACGAGAGGAGGGGCTTCTGAAGTATCAAAAAAAGAAAAAGTTTTCATAGAGTGATAGCAAAAGTACGAGTTTTTTGTGATATGATCAATGCTTGAGTTTCTTATTGTTTACTTTCAATATATACAGGGTCTCAATGCATAACGTAACGTACCTATCACTTTAGATCAGCAGTAGTTGCTGTACTTCACCATAAGATATTCTTATACAAAAATAGTTTCTTTCAGAAACGTCAAAACAGGTGAAGGGACAAATTACTCCCGAGGTCTCTTTCAATAATTAAAAAGATATTTGAAGGTATGTTGGGTAATTCATCTAATAGTGGATTATCGGCCATATTGACTGTGATCCAATAACTCTTCTTGTTACGGTCGATTCGCCAGAGCGAGTGGTGAGCATTTTAAAGGGCTTCCAGCACTGATTGCGCCGCTGACCTGCTGGAGTCGATCAACAGAGCTTTCAGCTCTAGGAAACCCTTTAAAACGCTGGCGAAACGGTGGGAAGAAAAAATGTTTGTGAACGATTGCCAATATGTCTGACAATCGACTAACAGGTATATTCAACAAAAAAGGGCCGCAAAATCCTGAACAAATTTAATCATATTTGTGGGTTACTTATCACAAATCAGATTATTTAAAAAAATCAGTTACACTGCCGCAAAAGGATTAACAATGTAGGAATTTTGTACGATTTGACAGACAATCTTGAAGATATTTTAAGTCCAATGAAAGATGAGACCGGTCAGAAGGAGATGGCATAACATTTCTCGATGAGATATAAGCAGAAAAAGAAATCCTAGAGCACACCAGAGCATGAATTTTCTTAGAGGATGTAGATACTGCTTGCTGCGACTGTCCTCGATGCAGGGAAACCGTTGCGTAATTTCCGACTGGGCTGAATGAACATGAGGTTACTTGAACGTTTGTCATTTGCTAAATGTGGTTCCTACCGCAATGGAAAACATTTTCACGAGGTCTACTTTAGCAACATCCACTCAATTTTTTCGAAATAGCAAATATGACATGTTGCATCCCTTTCTTCGTATCATAATAAGAGTGTTTTGACCTTAACCGTCATATAATTTGCAAATGACGCTATCTTATTTTTCTAGGAGCAGCGTTTGTCCGGAGTTTTCGCAGCAGTTTATTATGGAAAGGACAATATTTCGGAAGGCCAGTAGGTACTGATCCATTCTTCATGATGAACTTGTGTTTCGGTACACTCTACAGCTTTTTCTGAATCCTTGATGATCAACAACCATTTCCATCTGAAAAATGAATGCACAAACAATAAAAAATAATGAGCGGTGTTAGAATAAAGCCTCGCGCTGGCTACTGTGTGTAATCCTGTTGTGGCCACCAACAAATTGGTTCAGATGGCTCTGAGCACTATGGGATTAACATCTGAGGTCATCAGTCCCCTAGAACATAGAACTATTTAGACCTAACTAACCTATGGACATCACACACATCCATGTCCGAGGCAGGATTCGAACCTGCGACCGTAGCGGTCGCGCGATTCCAGACTGAAGCGCCTAGAACCGCTCGGCCAGACGGGCTGGCCGGCCACCAGCAGCTAAAGGATCTGTTTGCACCACCCTGTGCTTTTTTCCAAAGAGCGTACAATCAAAGTAAATTCTGCAGTATTTTCCTGGATTTTAACTCTCAATTGTTTTCTAAGAAGACCCCATTCTGGAGTTTCGTTTTAAAAATTATCTGTTAACGAAACTGCACAACTTATTAATGATATTCGGTATTGTATCGCCACTTACTATGTTGAAGTTACCTTTTATTATTATTTTTGGCAGTAATTTATTTGCTATCCTGCGTGTAATTTGTCTTAAGCATGTTTTTTTTTAGTTCTTCAGAGTGCTATACGGAAAGATGTTAGGCGACGGCTACTAATTTTATATTGTGAAACCCAGTAATGTTAGCGGAGCAATTTTTTTTTTTATATCCTACTAAATGTCTCTCCGCAAGTTTGAATGTCCGCGTTGTTAGTTTCTGGTTAACATGGTGAATTTCACTTTTGTTCCCTGATTGGGCAACAGAGAAATTGTTCAATACTTCGGGAGAAGTGAAATATTTTCAGTAGCGAATGATGCCATTTACAACGGCTTCGAGACTATAGCCGAACATCTGTTACACATATTCAAGAAATCAGTAACATTGCTCACTATAAGCAAAACAAACAGAATACACATCCAAGAACCGAAAACTTCGACGTTTACAGCTTGCGTAAGTATTAGAGGCAGGTACACTTTCCCTACGCAGCAGAAGTTTCGTGTCGTCTACTGTGCATCGAAAGTAAATCAAGTAAATCAGGTAACGCTACATCCGTGTGTGAAGCAATTCGGGTAAATTTCTTTCCATACAAATGAAAAACGATGTTTTTGTATTAACACGTTTTCTTTGTTAAATAGTCTTTCCCATGTAATTTTATACGCACTGTTCGGCAAAAAAATATTCTTTCGCTTATTGCAGTGAAAAAAAGTGTTGCATCTGCAACTGGAAACGTGGAGCATTAAAAATAGTAACACATATACGAGTATTTTATGTCATTACGATTTAACTGCGTTCCTTCTCAATTTTTTCATTAGCGGCTAAACGAGCCTCATCTCCCTCCCCCCTCCCTCCGCTCCGCACCACCACCACCCCCAGCCTCTCTCACGCCCTTCGACTAAGATGAGACGAACTTTATGGTAGGTCCCATGAAAACTGATGTTTACTTACACTTAATGTTCAAATTCACAATTTTATCAACGTTTATTTGGAAGGAAAATAAATTGGTGCTCAAAATCTAAGAACTACAGTAATTTTCGCATACTACGTCAGTGGCAACTAACATAGTGTTCGATGAAACTTGGACCATACATAGAAATGACTGCAACCGTATAGTACGGAAGGCAACTGAAACAAATACGCAGTAACACTTGATTCAAAGACAATAATTTTGCTGAAGTCTCTGTTACTTGTAATGGTCCAAGCAAATTAAAAAGGCCGAACATGGTTCTCAATAAAGTGTGTGAGCAGCACGGACGACAATGCTTGCTCTGCGACGTGCTCTCCTGCACGCCGCGAGGTTAGTAATAAGTTCTTGTGTTACGGTGTTCCATTCCTCCACTAGAGCTATTTACACTACTGGCCATTAAAATTGCTGCACCACGAAGATCACGTGCTACAGACGCGAAATTTAACCAACAGGAAGAAGATGTTGTGATATGAAAATGATTAGCTTTTCAGAGCATTCACACAAGGTGGGCGCCGGTGGCGACACCTACAACGTGCTGACATGAGGAAAGTTTCCAACCGATTTCTCATATACACTCCTGGAAATTGAAATAAGAACACCGTGAATTCATTGTCCCAGGAAGGGGAAACTTTATTGACACATTCCTGGGGTCAGATACATCACATGATCACACTGACAGAACCACAGGCACATAGACACAGGCAACAGAGCATGCACAATGTCGGCACTAGTACAGTGTATATCCACCTTTCGCAGCAATGCAGGCTGCTATTCTCCCATGGAGACGATCGTAGAGATGCTGGATGTAGTCCTGTGGAACGGCTTGCCATGCCATTTCCACCTGGCGCCTCAGTTGGACCAGCGTTCGTGCTGGACGTGCAGACCGCGTGAGACGACGTTTCATCCAGTCCCAAACATGCTCAATGGGGGACAGATCCGGAGATCTTGCTGGCCAGGGTAGTTGACTTACACCTTCTAGAGCATGTTGGGTGGCACGGGATACATGCGGGCGTGCATTGTCCTGTTGGAACAGCAAGTTCCCTTGCCGGTCTAGGAATGGTAGAACGATGGGTTCGATGACGGTTTGGATGTACCGTGCACTATTCAGTGTCCCCTCGACGATCACCAGTGGTGTACGGCCAGTGTAGGAGATCGCTCCCCACATCATGATGCCGGGTGTTGGCCCTGTGTGCCTCGGTCGTATGCAGTCCTGATTGTGGCGCTCACCTGCACGGCGCCAAACACGCATACGACCATCATTGGCACCAAGGCAGAAGCGACTCTCATCGCTGAAGACGACACGTCTCCATTCGTCCCTCCATTCACGCCTGTCGCGACACCACTGGAGGCGGGCTGCACGATGTTGGGGCGTGAGCGGAAGACGGCCTAACGGTGTGCGGGACCGTAGCCCAGCTTCATGGAGACGGTTGCGAATGGTCCTCGCCGATACCCCAGGAGCAACAGTGTCCCTAATTTGCTGGGAAGTGGCGGTGCGGTCCCCTACGACACTGCGTAGGATCCTACGGTCTTGGCGTGCATCCGTGCGTCGCTGCGGTCCGGTCCCAGGTCGACGGGCACGTGCACCTTCCGCCGACCACTGGCGACAACATCGATGTACTGTGGAGACCTCACGCCCCACGTGTTGAGCAATTCGGCGGTACGTCCACCCGGCCTCCCGCATGCCCACTATACGCCCTCGCTCAAGTCCGTCAGCTGCACATACGGTTCACGTCCACGCTGTCGCGGCATGCTACCAGTGTTAAAGACTGCGATGGAGCTCCGTATGCCACGGCAAACTGGCTGACACTGACGGCGGCGGTGCACAAATGCTGCGCAGCTAGCGCCATTCGACGGCCAACACCGCGGTTCCTGGTGTGTCCGCTGTGCCGTGCGTGTGATCATTGCTTGTACAGCCCTCTCGCAGTGTCCGGAGCAAGTATGGTGGGTCTGACACACCGGTGTCAATGTGTTCTTTTTTCCATTTCCAGGAGTGTAGAAATAGAAGTTGACCGGCGTTGCCTGGTGAAACGTTGTTGTGACGCCTCGTGTAAGAAGGAGAAATGCGTACCATCACGTTTCCAACTTTGATAAAGGTCGGATTATAGCCTATCGCGATTGCGGTTTATCGTGTCGCTACATTGCTGCTCGCGTTGGTCGAGATCCAATGACTGTTAGCAGAATTCGGAATCGGTGGGTTCAGGGGGGTAATACGGAACGCCATGCTGGATCCCAATGGCTTCGTATCACTAGCAGTCGAGATGACACGCATCTTATCCGCATGGCTGTAACAGATCGTGCAGCCACATCTCGATCCCTGAGTCAACAGATGGGGACGTTTGCAAGACAACAACCATCTGCACGAACAGTTCGACGACGTTTGCAGCAGCATGGACTATCAGCTCGGAGACCATGGCTGCGGTTACCCTTCACGCTGCATCACAGACAGGAGGGCCTGCTATGGTGTACTCAACGACGAACCTGGGTACACGAATGGCAAAAAGGCATTTTTTCGGATGAATCCAGGTTCTGTTTACAGCATCATGATTGTCGCATCCGTGTTTGGCAACATCGCGGTGAACGTACATTGGAAGGGTGTATTCGTCATCGCCATACTGGCGTATCAGCCGGCGTGGTGGTATGGGGTACCACTGGTCACCTCTTGTTCGCATTGACGGCACTTTGAACAGTGGACGCTACATTTCAGATGTGTTACGACCCGTGGCTCTACCCTTCATTCGATCCCTGCGAAACCCTACATTTCAGCAGGATAATGCACGACCGCATGTTGCAGGTGCTGTACGGGCCTTTCTGGATACAGAAAATGTTCAACTGCTGCCCTGACCAGCACATTCTCCAGATCTCTCACCAACTGAAAACGTCTGGTCAATGGTGGCCGAGCAACTATCTCGTCACAATACGCCAGTCACTACTCTTGATGAACTGTGGTATCGTGTTGAAGTTGCATGGGCAGCTGTACCTGTACACGCCATCCAAGCTCTGTTTGACTCAATGCCCAGGCGTATCAAGGCCGTTATTATGGCCAGAGGTGGTTGTTCTGGGTACTGATTTCTCAGGATCTATGCACCCAAATTGCGTGAAAATGTAATCAGATGTCAGTTCTAGTATAATATATTTGTCCAATGAATACCCGTGTATCATCTGCATTTCCTCTTGGTGTAGCAATTTTAATGGCCAGTAGTGTACAACTGCTGATGGTCGTTGGTGCATGTGGACACGCTGCAATATGTCTGCCCAACGGATCCCACACGTACTCGCGGGGAAGCCAGTCCACTCACGGAATATCCTCTCGGCTGAAGAGTTCCTCCTCCTGTATCGATCGATGCGGTCGCGCATTGTCATCCATAAAAAATAAAGTCGGGTCGTAATGCACCGCTGAAAAGACGACGTGAAAAAGGAGTACAGTGTCTCAATAACGCAGACCAGTAAGTGTAGGGGAGAGCGGGCCTACAAATTCCGGTTTTTAGTTATCCTCAAAATCCGTTAAGAATACTTGCTTTTAGTATTCATGCGTTGCAATCAAAATTAACTTATAACTTTGATATTAAGACAATTATTTGGGTCATTTGTTGTGAGATTTCTCAAGTAATAATGTTTTAATATCTAAAGTCGTAAAATAACAACTTACCCCGACTTGAGGTTCAAAAAATGGCTCTGAGCACTATGGGACTTAATTTCTAAGGTCATTAGTCCCCTAGAACTTAGCACTACTTAAACCTAACTAACCTAGGGACATCACACACATCCATGCCCGAGGCAGGATCCGAACCTGCGACCGTAGCGGTCGCGCAGTTCCAGTCTGTAGCGCCTAGAACCGCTCGGCCGGCCCAACTTGAGGAAAATTGTTAACAAGCCGGGGCAAGTTGTTACCATATTTGTTAAAGCTACTGTTTATGAAATAAAACACAATAAACGATTAAACGATATACGTTTATTTAAGTAATAATCAACAGTGTCGTGCGATTCACCAGGTAAACATTTGTATGTTATACAAGAAGTAACTATAATTTGTACTTAAACAATTATGAACGCTTTAGTAAATAACAGCTTATTAAATAACTTGTATCTTCTCAGCCTTGATAATTCAGTCTTCAGTCATATTGGTCTTGTCTTAGGCCGAAAATATCTATCATAATGCTGTCATAGACAGAAAATTGTTTAATTAATATATATCACAATCACAGTTCGGGTATAGGTAGGTTAATAAGACTTGATTCTGCCTACATCTGAAATGGGCCCAGTTTTTACCTTCTTGACATTGAACCCATTCTTCCCCAGAACGTGAATTAGAATAACTGTCACAGCACACTAGACAACAATACTCTAAAGTGACCTCTTCACTCTCAAACCTTTCACTACTCATTTGTAAAACCTGTCGTTTAAGAGCCTTCCCCTTCCCTTTGCCTTTTCCTTTTTCCATTTCCTTGTGTTGTTTTACCTTTCCCTGCTGGTCCCGGCGGAGGTTCGAGTCGTCCCTCGGGCAGGGGTGTGCGTGTTTGTCCTTAGGATAATTTAGGTTAAGTAGTGTGTAAGCTTAGGGACTGATGACCTTAGCAGTTAAGTCCCATAAGATTTCACACACTTTTGAACTTTTTTTTTACCTCTACCTTTTCCTTTATTTTTTCTCACTTTTACATTATTGATGTTCACTTTCCTTGTCTTGCTTTGCTCTTCTGCCAAGATTTGTTTTACTGGAGTAGCGGTTAAAATAGAGGATCTTCTAAGACTTTCTTGTTTGTTCCAATCCTTGGCGGTGCCCTCGGAAGGATGTACTGCATCTGGAGAGAAAGGAACTTAATCTTCGAGTTGTTCTTCTATGACACCAAAGACGCAGGCAGATTAACAACCCCTGATGGCCCTTGCGCATCAACGGTTTGTCTTGTATCGGTACTAATGTTTACAATTTCATATGCATTAGCTTCTATGCTAGTAACAGTCTCTGATACTGCTTCCGACATGTTGGTGATGATATCATGTGAAATGCCTAAAGCCACATCTGATGCGTTTACTAAAGCTAAAGGGCGATGTGTAACATCTGCAGCATAGTCGTTTCCTGTAAAAGCGTCGGGGCCATAAGGCCCAATGCCAACTTTTCTGAAAGCGCTCATTACGTTTATGGGAGTCATTGCACGTGGTAGCACGTATCTAAAAATTTCTGGGATCTCATATATCGACATTGTCTTGCCAGAATTATTGCGTAGCCAATTTTCCTGAGCCTTTGCTCAACAGATTTTGAAAGGTGCATTTACTCCAACATACAATGGTTGTAGGCGGTGTGCACAATGAGGCGGGAATGACAGCATTATAATGGAATTATATTTCGCTTTTCCACCACAGTGATATCAGTATAAGATTGGTGATTATCGAGCAACAACAAAATCGGATCTGCAGGTGATGGTTTAGTATGTTTGATAACATGATCCATATACACTCCTGGAAATTGAAATAAGAACACCGTGAATTCATTGTCCCAGGAAGGGGAAACTTTATTGACACATTACTGGGGTCAGATACATCACATGATCACACTGACAGAACCACAGGCACATACACACAGGCAACAGAGCATGCACAATGTCGGCACTAGTACAGTGTATATCCACCTTTCGCAGCAATGCAGGCTGCTATTCTCCCATGGAGACGATCGTAGAGATGCTGGATGTAGTCCTGTGGAACGGCTTGCCATGCCATTTCCACCTGGCGCCTCAGTTGGACCAGCGTTCGTGCTGGACTTGCAGACCGCGTGAGACGACGCTTCATCCAGTCCCAAACATGCTCAATGGGGGACAGATCCGGAGATCTTGCTGGCCAGGGTAGTTGACTTACACCTTCTAGAGCACGTTGGGTGGCACGGGATACATGCGGACGTGCATTGTCCTGTTGGAACAGCAAGTTCCCTTGTCGGTCTAGGAATGGTAGAACGATGGGTTCGATGACGGTTTGGATGTACCGTGCACTATTCAGTGTCCCCTCGACGATCACCAGTGGTGTACGGCCAGTGTAGGAGATCGCTCCCCACACCATGATGCCGGGTGTTGGCCCTGTGTGCCTCGGTCGTATGCAGTCCTGATTGTGGCGCTCACCTGCACGGCGCCAAACACGCATACGACCATCATTGGCACCAAGGCAGAAGCGACTCTCATCGCTGAAGACGACACGTCTCCATTCGTCCCTCAATTCACGCCTGTCGCGACACCACTGGAGGCGGGCTGCACGATGTTGGGGCGTGAGCGGAAGACGGCCTAACGGTGTGCGGGACCGTAGCCCAGCTTCATGGAGACGGTTGCGAATGGTCCTCGCCGATACCCCAGGAGCAACAGTGTCCCTAATTTGCTGGGAAGTGGCGGTGCGGTCCCCTACGGCACTGCGTAGTATCCTACGGTCTTGGCGTGCATCCGTGCGTCGCTGCGGTCCGGTCCCAGGTCGACGGGCACGTGCACCTTCCTCCGACCACTGGCGACAACATCGATGTACTGTGGAGACCTCACGCCCCACGTGTTGAGCAATTCGGCGGTACGTCTACCCGGCCTCCCGCATGCCCACTATACGCCCTCGCTCAAAGTCCGTCAACTGCACATACGGTTCACGTCCACGCTGTCGCGGCATGCTACCAGTGTTAAAGACTGCGATGGAGCTCCGTATGCCACGGCAAACTGGCTGACACTGACGGCGGCGGTGCACAAATGCTGCGCAGCTAGCGCCATTCGACGGCCAACACCGCGGTTCCTGGTGTGTCCGCTGTGCCGTGCGTGTGATCATTGCTTGTACAGCCCTCTCGCAGTGTCCGGAGCAAGTATGGTGGGTCTGACACACCGGTGTCAATGTGTTCTTTTTTCCATTTCTAGGAGTGTATTTCGCGGAAGTCCGTAGCTGTCATCAATCATCAACTGTTTCCTGCGCCGATAGATTCCGGTGGCCTGCCTTTTATAAACTAATCCTTGTAATTAAGCCTTGGGAAAATAAACATGGGAGAAACTGCATGACCTAATGCATTTACTGCCAGCTCCACTGTAACCAATATCCCTCGTTCAGCGGATGCTATGACTCAAACTTGCTTCATTCCCTTCTTGGCAATAATTTTCCCCGGCTTTAGCACTGTGGTAACGCCTGTTTCATCTAAATTATATATTCTGGATGAGAGAAATTTATATTTATCCAACACTGAGCTCAGCTTTGTAAAAAATTCGGTGACACTGTGTTTGTTAAATGATGTCGCCCTGCTGTCACTCGTTGACTCCGGTGTTCTTATTGGCAGTTGAGGATGTCTTTTTATATAACCAGTCAGCCAGTCTGGACCAGCTTTTCTATTTTCGTGCCACGATGGTGGTATATTGCGAGCATAGTATTTCAGTGCACATTCTTACGCTAACTTTTGACTTCTTCTGGCAGAATACCAAAGAAAATTGAAGCACATTGCAAGAGATATTCTGCTAACGTATCTTCCTGTTCTTCAGTAAAGACCAATCTTACTTTTTTGTAAGCAATCGCGATATTTTCTACCCCAGATCTTAGCTTGTTGACAAATCTGTATAAAGTCATATGACAATTATTTAATTTCTTGGAAACAGTTTTTATTTTCCCGTCATCGTTGAGAACTGCTTCTGCTGCTTTTTGCATCAACTCCTGTGACACAAAACCTCGTCTTGTTTTTCCGGTACACCTCCCCATACTACAAAAGAAAAAATAGCGATATTTATATTCCATTGGTGGTACAAATGAATTGGGGCAAGTTGTTCCGAGGTCACAACGTGCCCCCGAAAACCGGAACATCTGGCCCCAATCACACATGTTGAAATAAAAGCAAGATATTGGTTACGTTACGAAACATAGGTAATTTATGCGTTAGGTACCAAAACAGTAGATAAATCCTTACGATAAAACACTGAAACACTAAAGGCTAAACGTTAAAATTTGTGAGATAGATCATAAATACCAAATACGAAAATATTTACTTACGTGAACCAGCGACGCACGTGCTGTCGCTTCGATGCTCGGCGACCAGAAAGTCAGAGCAAGAAACCTTCTATAATACCGTAACAAAATACGAGGACGTGCTGAAAAATAATGCCTCAGAATTTTTTTCCGTTCCCAGTATCGGCTCAGGTATTACGTGTCATGCATATTACTCTGTCGCCTTTCCCGCTTCGCTGATGCGAGTTGCAACCCTGAGCCACTAGAGGCGTCCAAGTTATATCATGTAACATGACGGTGTATAACGTAACTATATCAGTGCGTGAGAAAAAGCTTGCTCTAATTGAGTTTCTAACCACAGGAAACGAGCCTCCAATTGAAATCCATAGACGAATGAAAGTTGATTGTATCGGCATCAATAATGTGAGATGTTTGATTGTTCGTCCTCGTAATGAAGCAAAATATGGTGCTAATCTCAATGTGTGTGACAGAGCTCGGAGTGGACGACCGTGTACGGCAAACGTTGAGACTCGTCGGAATTGGGTTGATTAATTCATCAGAGAAAATCGTAGCATACCACAGACACAGCTCTCAGGTACGTGTCGCATATGACGAGAGCGTTTACAGACCATCAATGCAGAACTGCGGTACAGGAAAATGTGCGCACGGTGGGTGCCTCAAACGCTCATTCCTAACACGAAACAGGGGAGATTGGACGTCTGTCAACAATTTCTTTTGCGTTTGGAACGTGAGGGTAATGGGTTCATAACAACATTGTGACTTGACAACAAGAAGACGTCAATGGAAAAACTTAAAGAAGACCTTAGAGGACTTCTTTTTGATAAAGATGAAGCAGTGTAAGGAGAGAAAAGGTTGTGGTTCCGTCAGTGAAGTCAGATATTCTACACTGAAGTTATCAACAAACTGGTCTCTCGTTGCGAGAAATGTGTTTATAGTCGGGGTGGTTATGTTGTGAAGTAAATATGCGGACATGAAGAATAAAGATGTAGAATGTTACTGAAGTGAGTTTTATTTCAAAAGCTTTAACAGTTTTCGTATAAATAATTCGGTGACATTACTTTTCAACACGCCCTCGTATTATCACGGGGCTTGTCCCAAAATTTGGAGCAATTTTGGTCATATGTTAAACCTGGAACTGTAATTCTGTCTTTGAATATTCTTTCCCAAAGGCAAATGTTACTTAGGTGAGTGGCATAGTAGTCAGTACTAGTAATATTGGGAAGCAGCTTAATTTACAAGAACTCATTAAGGCCGTTGAGCCTCAAGGACTCTCTGCCAGGTTTGATAATAAATTTGCAAGAGAACTAGCCCCGATCTTGGACATAATTTACCTCAAATTTTTTAGTACAGATACCTAGGTACTCCAGAAAGTAAGTTATGCTTATCGTCGTTCATTGTTGTGCAGCAAGAGAAGCTCATTGTCAGAAGAGTGTTCATGTTACGAGTTTTCTGCAGACGAATTCTGTTACGTAACGGATAACAGGCACACCACAGAGTGCGAGTGAAATGGCAACTTGAAACACACTCCAGAGTTGAAGTAAGCAAGACATTACGATTCTTGTAGGCGAAACGTAAAGAAGAAGACGTGTGGAAAATTAACCAAAGGCACTGTTCTGCACGACAATGCAGCACCCCACACGGCACAACAACACAAGCTTTATCAAAACTAGACATGATTGTCTTAGAGGGAATTCCGCGATCGTTCATTAAATAAAATATTGAGCTTCAGTCTTTGATCGCTATTCTTTATTTTCAATTACCAGTTTCGGGCTAGCTGCCCATCTTCAGATCTGAAGATGGGCAGCTAGCCCGAAACCAGTAATTGAAAAAATAAAGAACAGCGATCAAAGACTGAAACGCCATATTTTAACACAAGCTTTGCTTCAACGTTATTGATGGGAGGTCTGGAAGCATCCACCATACTGTAGAGGTTTTGAACTGTGTGAATTCCATCTATTCGTCAAGCTGACAGGACAGCTGGGGAAAGAGATTTTTCAATAACGAGGACGTTCGCACAGCGGTTCTCGAATGGCTCCGTGGCTAAAAAGAGGATTTCTATCTTCGAGGCACTGGGAGATTGATAGAACGTTCCGACTGTTGTTTACACGTACTTGGTGACTATGTTTAAAGATAGTGTCTGGTACCTGTGTCACTTGAAGTGTAGTGCAGCATTAAATAGAAGTTACTTGACCTGCCATAATTACGTGTAACTTGCTTAACTTGCTTTTTGAAGTCCCCTCGTATGGACGACGTGTCTGGAAAAAGGAGTAGGTCGCACCCGAACATAAAAAATTAAGTTCAATCGATCCACAGAACTAATGTTTTGCATCATTTACTTCCATTTCTAGCAGATTATTAGTTAGTATTCCGTATTCAAACATTATGATCTACCTGAAAAGAAATAACGTTCTCCGTGGAAATCATGCGTAACTCAATTCACCGCTTGTCTTACGTGACATCAGTGCCATTGGTGAGGAAACGGACTGTTGTGACGTTTACAGACTTTCCAAAAGCTTTTGATTCGGTATCACATCGACACATTCTAAAAAAGTAGATTCCTATGGTATATCCAACCGGGTTTTCGACTGGATGGAAAATTTCCTAACTGGTAGAAAATAAAGTATTGTCCTGGATGGGGAGTCCTCTATAGTCACAGAAGTAGTATCTGCTGTTTTCCAGAGGAGCAGAAGAGTGTAATGGGACTGTTGCTGTTCGTGTTATAAAGTAATGGCTTATCGGCTAATATAGTGGCAGTCTCAGGCTGTTCCTAGATTATACAGTCGCCTTTCCGGTAAAAACTGCAATAATATCCAATTAGATATCGACAAAATATCAGCCTGGTTACACAGATGACAACTGCCGTCCGCTTACACGTGACTAGAGTCGCGCTCAACCAAAACTGCGATTCGGTAATTTTGGTGCAGTACATAAATGACGTACTAAATGGAGGATTACCTGTAGTATTGGTAGCACTGGTAGGGAAATAAACATAAATGAATCGGTGAAAGAGAAACTGGGAGCCGACGACTTCTTTGTGTTATTTGTTGGTTTGCTTGTTTTGGACATAATTATAACCACACATTTTTCAATGTTAGTACACTGTGTATTTTACATCCATAAAAAATATAAATTGCATTTCATGATCAAAAAAATTTGTTGGTTGCGAAGCTTCTACGCTTTTTTGTAACCAGAGCAAACACTTTTGGTATGAGTACAGTTCACATGCAAAAATCATAAAGAGATTTATATAATTATTGTTGTTATTTTGTACTTAGCAGAACGTTCTTCATCATGGTCAAAGTTAAAGTTTCCTGTTACTCTTAATAAGTGCGAAACTTGTATATGAACGAGAGAAACATATTTTGTATAATCTCGACGAAGTATTGAAGAGATGCTTGATACTATTTTGTTTCGTGTGTTTCTTTTAATTTTACCTTTTTTTAAGGAAATTGCGTTTTCTAGCGTTGTGTTTTTTTTTATTCTTGCTACAACTTCCCTCTGGTTCATGTTAAAAATTAACAATTTTCGAATAAAACCTAAACTCAACTTCAACAGTTTCAATTTTGCTAGGAACACTGTTTATTTTTAAGTAAGATACGGCACGTTTAATGTGCAGAACAAGTATGTTCCATAGGTTACGCGGCCATTTATATATCCTCACTCAGTTTCTAGACGGTTCTACGCTTCCCGTTCCTTGGGGAATCTACAATGAAGCGTCGAAGAAACTGGTATACGCTTGCGTACTCAAATACAGAGATGTGTGTAAACAGACACAATATGGCGCTCAGGTCGGCAACGCCTATATAATACAACAAGTGTCTGGCGCAGTTGTTAGATCGCTTACTGCTGCTACGGTTGCAGGTTATCAAGATTTAACTGAGTATGAACGTCGTGTTATAGTCGGCCCACGAGCGATGCGACACAGCATCTCCGAGGTAGTGATGAAGTGGGGATTTTCCCGTGCCACCATTTGACGAGTGTGCCGTGAATATCAGGAATCCGCTAATACATCAAATCTCGGACATCGCTGCGGCTGGAAAAAGATCCTGCAAGAACGGGACCAACGACGACTGAAGAGAATCGTAGAATGTGAGAGAAGTGCAACCCTTCCGCAAATTGCTGCAAATATCAATGCTGGGCCCTCTACAAATGCCAGCGTGTGAACTATTCAACGAAACATTGAAACGTCCCCTTAGAACAATTTATAAACGACTGTGCTTAACCTGACACACAATATTATTTAGCGCAACGCAATCTGACTTTCAAAAATCCCTACAAAAGAATGGCCCTGACTAACATTAAACTATACCTTTCACAAATAACTTACCTCACAAAAATCTTCATTACTCGAACTACTGCAATACAGCGAGCGCCACTATTGCTAGCTAAATAAAAGATTCAAACTACGGAAGGCACTAACTACTGATAGGGATAGTTAGCAAATGAAAGATATTAATAAAGAACAAACAATATATTTACCTTAATAGTCATAATATAGCAGTTCATGACAAATTACAAAACTCCACCATCTCTCTCCCCACAACCACCACTGCTGGCGGCTCACCTCCAACTGCGCAACGCTACGCGCTGTTCACATCCAGCTGCCGCTGCCCAACACTACAATGGCAGACAACAATGCAAACTAGCCACAGACTGCACACAGCACAGCCAGTGAAGAGATTTTCATACAGAGCGCTACGTAACGTTGCCAGTAAGAAAACATAAACAGCCTACTTACAACATCATGGATATGGGCTTTCGGAGACGAATGCCCACTGGTGTACGCTTGATGACTGTACGACACAAAGCTTTACGCCTCGACTGGCCCGTCAAAATCGACGTTGGACTGTTGTTGACTGGAAACATGTTGCCTGATCGAACGAGTCTCGCTTCAAATTGTATCGAGCTGATGGACGTGTACAGGTTTAGAGACAACCTCATGAATCCATGGACCCTGCATGTCAGCAGGGGAATGTTCAAACCGGTTGAGGCTCTGTAATGTTGTGGGACGGGTGCAAATAGAGAGATATGGGACCTCTGATACGTCTAGATACGACTCTGACAGGTGACACGTACGTAAGCATCCTGTCTGATCGCCTGCATCCATTCATGTCTTTTGTGCATTCCGACGGAGTTGGGCAAATCCAACAGGACAATGCGACACCCCACACGTCCAAAATTGGGACATAGTGGCTCCAGGAATACTCTTCTGAGTTTAAATGCTTCCTCTGGCCACCAAACTCCCCAGACATGAACATTATTGAGCATATCTGGGATGCCTTGCAACGTGCTGTTCAGAAGAGATCTCCACCCCCTCATATTCTTACGTATTCATGGGCAACCCTCCAGCACTACTTCAGACATTAGTCGAGTCCATGCCAAGTCGTGTTGCGGCACTTCTGCGTGCTCGCGAGTGCCCTACACGATGTACCACTTTCTTTGGCTCTTCAGTGCAGTAAGGCAGTGATCGCATAGTCGTACGCAAACAAAGCGAGCGAAATGAGGTAACGCCCGATAGGTAGGCAACACCGCCTACGTCCTGTAACGCGCATACGATCTTAACTGACAAAGAAAGTTGGAAAACTACCGTACTGTAGGCTTACTCGTGACAGTCTACGGTAGCTGACGGAGGTTTTACAACTCTACACTTGACGCGATAAGAAAACTGTCGTAACCGCGGTCTTCGCCTGCGACCTCGGCAGCCCGCATCATAGATAAGGTCGACAAGTTGCTTGCGCACCAGTTTCTCAGGGAGCTCTCCATTGGCAGACCCTGATGTCCAAGCGCAGCGTGTCCATCACAAGAAGATAGAGTGTGTCCAAAGCACGCCAGTATATTTTGAAGTAGAACTCCAGCCGGCACCTCGGAAATATGCAACAGTAACTGCGCCACAAAGGGATACCAGCTTCGAGATCTGCGACGGGCGGATCCCCGACAACAGCGCCACAATTGGGAGCACTACTTTGCCTCTGCCAATATTAATTAATTAATTTATTTATTTATTTCATTAACAGTACAGAGTAACCACCACCTTGAAATGTAAGGTGGGTCGGATACTTCTGAATCCAACGTCAAACACTTCTCAGTATTACAATGTTATTGGCATACAGTTGATGCTTCTTTAAAATAATAATACACTCCTGGAAATGGAAAAAAGAACACATTGACACCGGTGTGTCAGACCCACCATACTTGCTCCGGACACTGCGAGAGGGCTGTACAAGCAATGATCACACGCACGGCACAGCGGACACACCAGGAACCGCGGTGTTGGCCGTCGAATGGCGCTAGCTGCGCAGCATTTGTGCACCGCCGCCGTCAGTGTCAGTCAGTTTGCCGTGGCATACAGAGCTCCATCGCAGTCTTTAACACTGGTAGCATGCCGCGACGGCGTGGATGTGAACCGTATGTGCAGTTGACGGACTTTGAGCGAGAGCGTATAGTGGGCATGCGGGAGGCCGGGTGGACGTACCGCCGAATTGCTCAACACGTGGGGCGTGAGGTCTCCACAGTACATCGATGTTGTCGCCAGTGGTCGGCGGAAGGTACACGTGCCCGTCGACCTGGGACCGGACCGCAGCGACGCACGGATGCACGCCAAGACCGTAGGATCCTACGCAGTGCCGCAGGGGACCGCACCGCCACTTCCCAGCAAATTAGGGACACCGTTGCTCCTGGGGTATCGGCGAGGACCAATCGCAACCATCTCCATGAAGCTGGGCTACGGTCCCGCACACCGTTAGGCCGTCTTCCGCTCACGCCCCAACATCGTGCAGCCCGCCTCCAGTGGTGTCGCGACAGGCGTGAATGGAGGGACGAATGGAGACGTGTCGTCTTCAGCGATGAGAGTCGCTTCTGCCTTGGTGCCAATGGTGGTCGTATGCGTGTTTGGCGCCGTGCAGGTGAGCGCCACAATCAGGACTGCATACGACCGAGGCACACAGGGCCCATACCCGGCATCATGGTGTGGTGGCCGTACACCACTGGTGATCGTCGAGGGGACACTGAATAGTGCACGGTACATCCAAACCGTCATCGAACCCATCGTTCTACCATTCCTAGACCGGCAAGGGAACTTTCTGTTCCAACAGGACAATGCACGTCCGCATGTATCCCGTGCCACCCAACGTGCTCTAGAAGGTGTAAGTCAACTACCCTGGCCAGCAAGATCTCCGGATCTGTCTCCCATTGAGCATGTTTGGGACTGGATGAAGCGTCGTCTCACGCGGTCGGCACGTCCAGCACGAACGCTGATCCAACTGAGGCGCCAGGTGGAAATGGCATGGCAAGCCGTTCCACAGGACTACATCCAGCATCTCTACGATCGTCTCCATGGGAGAATAGCAGCCTGCATTGCTGCGAAAGGTGGATATACACTGTACTAGTGCCGACATTGTGCATGCTCTGTTGCCTGTGTCTATGTGCCTGTGGTTCTGTCAGTGTGATCATGTGATGTATCTGACCCCAGGAATGTGTCAATAAAGTTTCCCCTTCCTGGGACAATGAATTCACGGTGTTCTTATTTCAATTTCCAGGAGTGTATAAATAACATAATATAAAAATGGCTCTGAGCACTATGGGACTCAACTGCTGTGGTCATCAGTCCCCTAGAACTTAGAACTACTTAAACCTAACTAACCTAAGGACATCACACACATCCATGCCCGAGGCAGGATTCGAACCTGCGACCGTAGCGGTCGTACGGTTCCAGACTGTAGCGCCTTTAACCGCTCGGCCACTCCGGCCGGCACATAATATAAAAATTTCTCTTAGGTTACAGCGAATTGACTGCTTAACAAATGTTAAAATGGTTCTAAACAATTTGTTTCTGCCTAGCTAATGAGAATATAATTTATACATGCTAGTGTCAAAGAAAAATAAAATGAAAAATGTAATATAATTAGTGTGGTGGAAATAATGTGCAATATATAGAAGGAAGTGATATACTGTATGTGAATGTGTAATATAGTCTATGTAGCGTGTTGGTTGGTAATGGCCTATTTCTACCTATTTCAGGTGAGAAGGTCTCGGTAGAACCTCGAACTATTCTCATCCGAAATGATTTGTGCTGGGTGTGTTTACTGTGTTTGTGTGTATTGGTATATTACTGGGAGTGTTGCAAGTCAGGACACTACATGATATTCAGCAGTTGTTTGTTCGTCCTATTGTTGGTAGTTTCAGTATATTCTATGTGATACCTTAGATGCATACACTTGGTATTATACAGATAAAATACTAACTGAGCATTTGATACATGTAATACATAAATTTTAGCTTTACATGAGAAATACACTTACGTTTGTAAATTTTTTGTTATAAAAAGAATGTAGTTTATTGCTATTTGAGTGCCTTATTTCTTAAATAACTTAATACATTAAATTTTTAGTTTTATACATACTTCATACAGCTAATACATTTGATGTAGAAAATTAATTCATTGTAGCTTTAAACAGAGAAGAGAATGTACTTCTATCTACACATATCAAGACGAACAATATATTACTGCTTGTGTGCAATATACTTTAAACATTATGCAATATGTCGTTGGGGAGTAGGAGCCTCGGAATAAAAGTTCTTCGAGCGTTCCCCTCCCAAGCGACGTTACGTTATTACTAGAGTCTTAGTATATGGTGTCGGTGTTTGTTTGTTCTATGATTGTTACTGCCTGTTGTGTTGCTTGGAACTGTGTTGTGGCATGCGGTGTCACGTGTTGTTGCTTCGGTTCCCTTATGTGTTGATTCCTTCTGACTCATGTTCACTTAGTGTGCCGGTTCCTTCCTCGGTTTCAGAATATGTGGTCGTGCTTGTGTCCTCCCATGTGGTTTGTTGTGTTGTTTGTGCTTGTCTACACCTCCTTCCATATGGATTTTGGCGCTTGTATTCTTCATACAGTGTGTTCGATACAATATCGGCTACACTATTTATTGTGTTCCAGTCATTGGGATTACGTACTATTCTGGAGATGTCACTGTCGTTCTGCATTGGTCTCACTTGTGCAAGTGTGTTGCATAGCAATGTGACATGTTCTGATGTCCCAGATTCTCCGCAAACGCATATTTCATCGATAATTAGTCCCAGGCGGTTTAAATGTACCAGATATGGCCCGTGGCCGGTCAGGAAATAAACCATCCCCCGGCTTGGGTCGACATGTTTCAGTTGTAATTTTTCGCGTACGTCAAGAAAGAAAGAGTGTACTCGGCGACCCTTGCCGGATGCGTCCCACTCTCTCTGCCATGTTTGAATCCGCCAATGTTTCATTTGTGTTTTGTTCATAATGTTGGGCCACGCGGGATTAGCCGAGCGGTTTAAGGCGCTGCAGTCATGGACCGTGAGGCTGGTCCCGGCGGAGGTTCGAGTCCTCCCTCGTACATGGGTGTGTGTGTTTGTCCTTAGGATAATTTAGGTTAAGTTGTGTGTAAGACTAGGAACTGATGACCTTAGCAGTTAAGTCCCATAAGATTTCACACACACTTTTTTTCTGAATGTTGGTTCCTGTAATTTCGGTGACCTTATGAAGCCTGTCCCTCTTGGGCAAGTAAAGTGCAACTCTACACCGTATTGTTATGTCTATAGGACAGGTCCTCATCACAACGCAAAGCGCTGTTGAAAGCTCCGCTCATTCTCAGGAGTACACTACGTTGACCTCGTCTTACAATTGTCTTGTTAGTCTGTATGTTCAGTCTGTGAAGCCACGCACTTGCGGCGAAGCATGCGATGGATACAAATGTCGCAATGTGGTAGGTCCTTATCGTCTTAATAGGTAATTTGTACTGAGTTGTGTTGAGTCTTGCTAGATTGTGCATAATTTGGGAGGCTTTGTCAATTGTCCGTCACCGTCCAGCGTGTTCAGCAAGGGCTCGATTGCGATATTCCAGAATATTGGTCCGCAGATAGAGCCCTGTGGACATCCCCTCGTCATTCTCTTGAGAACCTTGCGTGTACCAGCCCTCCACTCCGCCACTCTGCCTCTGCAGTTGTCGAGGAGACTTTTGTAGAGGGAATCTGATACCCTCATTTCCCTTAACCTGACGAAGAGGAACGGCCAGCACAGATTGTCAAAAGCCCCGGCTAGTCGATTAGTATGGCGGCCATGTATTTGTCACTGATGCGATTTGTAACTGTCAGTGCTTGGTTGACGGCACCTTCTATTGATCTACCTTCCCTGAAGCCGAATTGATGGGGCGTTAGCCCAAGGAGGCTTCTGTGCGATGGTAAGCGGTCACACAAGAGCCTTTCCTGACCTTGGCGAGAGTGTTTAAGAGGCAGATCGGTCGTACGTTTTGGGGTCTGTTGGCTCTTTGTCTTGTGATTTCCTTTTTATTACTTCATTATCAGTTTTCCAGAGGTTTCGAATTCTGCCTGTTGGTAGTGCCTCGTTGAATAGTTAGTAAGAAAAGGTGTAATTTGTGTTACTGTTTGTTTTAATGTTTCTGAAAGTATTTTGTCTGGGTCGGGTGCTTTTCGATTTTTAAGCCTGCTGATTGCCGTCGCGACTTCTTGTGAAAATGGTATGGTTACACTGTCACTGATTTATGGCTTCCTCATGCTCCCTCTTAGGTCAGCGTGGTGTCGCTCGTCTTGTGTGGGGTCGTCATCTGGAAGGAGCCTGTTCAGAAGATATTCTGCTGTTCCCCTCCATCCTCTGGTCATTGTGCCGTCAGCTTTTTTTAGTGTTGACAAAACTGTCGGTATCTTAACTCGTTTCTTTTCTATTTTGAAAGGTTGTCCCCAGATGTCCTGCAGCTGGGTTTTGACGAAATTGGTCCAATAGTCTTGCTTTGTTGTCTTTAGTTCTTTTTGGTATTTCTGTTCAGCTTCACGATACAGGTTAAGTCTTATCTGTCTTTCAGGAGCTGTATTTGCTTATTGGTAGCACTTTCTTTTGTCCCATGATCCTTCCTTAGTCTTGTTAGTTCTGTCTACCACGGTTGTTTCTGTCCCCATCCTGTTTTTGCCCGTGGTATACCTGCTTCCTGTGCTCTTTGTGGGACCTCTACCAGTACATGCGGTTTGTAATCTATGCTGCCTTGAACACTGTTTAGTGACGACGCCTCAACAATGTCTCGAGCTTTTTGACAGTCGGGTCTTCCTATGAGTAAATGCTCCTGTTCGTGGTCCATGTTGTGTGTATTGACAGATCTGTCTGTGGTTATGACGATTGCGTTGTGGTCGCTGTGTGTGGCTCTATCCAACACCCTCCATGTGTTGACTAGTGGAAGAGATCTTGCGTTCCCTAGAGAAAAGTCTATGATACCTACAACACCGGCGTCTCCGCTGTAGGTAGGTGGCTGACCCTCCCTGTTCAGTGTGAAGAGGTTGCATTCATTTACTACGTCAACCACTAGTTGTCCTCTGTCGTCAGTTCTATCTGAGTTCCATAAGGGAGATTTTGCGTTGATATCGGTTTTCTTCCTGAGTTTAGTGCAATGTCTTTTATTTTGTCTAAGAAAGATTCTATATCGTACGAGTACTGAGCGTAAACAGACGACATGAGACATGCAGCCTGTCCGTCTGTTATTTCCGCTGCGGCGATGTGTTCAGAGCAAAACTGGGTGAACTGTGTTACTATGAGGTTTTTATTAACTACTATCATCGCGGCTTTCGCGTTTGGTGTACCTGCTATTATGATGTAATGTAAGGGGAGCACTGAAATCTTCCCGCCTCGCAGAAAAGTTTCCTGAACGCAGGCGATGTCTGCTTTTGTTTCTTCAAAGAGCCTACCTAGTTCCATGTTTACTAGGGTACTACCCTACAGTTTAGTTGTATTGGCTTCATAAGGGATATCTAGTGAAGGAATAACACTTTGGTGTGGTTTCTTTAAAATCCGAAAACACACGTCCATGTGCTCTCACGAAGTTCTTGTAAACTTTCCTCAGGTTTAGGCCCTCTCCCCTTCGCGCACATGCCTCCCCTAAAAGCTTACATAGTTCTTTGGGGTTCGTTGCCAGATTTTCAACTCTTAGGATCATTCTGTCAGTTTGTTCTGTAGTTGGGAAGCAGATTTTATCCCCGTTTTCATGCTTAGTTCGTATTACATAGCGACGAGCAGTTTGAAATATATCCTTGTCTTCTAGTCTGCTAAGTTTTCGTAGCTTACGTAATTAACAGTATTCAGCTGGAGTCCTTGGTTGTGTCTGGTTGGTGTTCTTGACTGTTTGTTTGTTGCTCTGATTTCGAGTAATTTTGCAGTGCAGCTTGTTTTTCCTGCTTTATGGTTTATGGTAGTGTGGAGTTTGATGTGTTGTCGCTGAGCATTTCCCCTGATAGTGACTTGTTGTTTTTGATCTCTTCCGGGGACTTGTTCGTGAAAGGCGACTGTTGTATGTCCATTTCTGGGGTGGTTGTGTCTGGTGTCATACCGGTGCCGAATGTGTCTTTCTGCTCAACTACCTTACTGTTTTAGTTTTCGTAGTGACTGTGTGCGCTACCCCCTTAGACAAAACGAACTGGTGTAATGTAGGGTTGTAACAATAACTGTACATAGTATAAATTTTTTTTTCTTTCTGAATTTCGGTAAATTAATGTAAGCAATGTTTTGAATTTCTTTTCTTTTCGTGTCATGTTAAAGAAACTGTAAGCAACTTTTGAAAATGAATGTTATTATTTATGTTAGATTTCAAGCAATGTGACAATCAAAAGAAAGTGTATTTAATGTTAAAACTATTGTAAGATGTGAAAATTGTAATTTATACACTTGGTCCATACGTAGGTAATGCATTAGGATATGTGTAGTAGAAAACCTGTGGTGAATACCCTACCTGTAGGGGAGCGGGAAAAGGTGGAGACAGGCGAGCGCGGGAAAACGCACACTGGCGCGGTTCGGCACAACGGGCTCAGTATTACAGTCGGAGTTGGGCATCGGTCAGAGGAACATGTCCCGTACCGAGGAGGCTATCCAGGAAAAGTGAATTCCATTGAGCCTCGGATGTGCCTATTCCGACGACTGCTTGGCATGGCTATATTCTTAGGCACAAAATTGGAAAGATTACGACGCTAAGAAGAAGGAAAGTGCCGATGCAGTGAGAGCCTTAGCCGTGCTTGCATGTGTGCTGTGCTGCCCGCTATCTCGCTGCCCGCCAACCGCCGCATCGACTTGCACAGGTCAAACCTTTATTTCATCTTTAGAAGTGTATCTGTGTGGACCAGTGTCGAAACTGTTTTAACTGTTCAATAATAACGTGACTTTTACCAGAATTGCCCTAACAATTAATCATCCTTATCACTGACCTAGACAGGGTCCTTACCACATATTGTGCAACCCAAGTATCCCGAATTGAAAGTTTAAAATTAATGTTAACAAGAATTGTCAGCAGACAAATCTATGCTATAAAGGAGTTTAAATTTCTGTGTGTTATTGCAAATGTTGAGAAAGAACAAAAGTATGATTAAATTGGAAGAGAGGTTTTTGAATTGAGTTAGCGATGTTGTTTAATTAATTTGAGACAGAAAGAATGATAGTTAATTAATCCAGAAGTGAGACCAAAGAAGGTTAATAATTCTGAGTGTTAATTTACCTTCAGTACTTAATAGTTTCAGTATAACGACCATAACAGTTTCAGGGCCTCCCCTTCTCTTGCTCATTCTTTTACATCTTGAAGTGTACTGATCAGATTTGAACAGCAAAGTTAAGTTCTATATTAAACCTAAGTGTATTAGTGTTTTTTCCAATTTTAATAGTGACATTGTATGTGTGCTTTCAAAATTGCTAATTCTAGGGTAATCTATGCCCGATTTCAGTCTGATCAATATACAAAATGCAGTCCGTAGTAATCATTGTTGTGTGGTGTTGTGTAATTTAGTACAAAAGGAGAAAACTTTAGTTCAGTGGATTTTTCTGGTTTCAAACTTTGCCATATAACGCAACATTACTACGTGTTGTTATGCTTGCACATGCACTCACTTGTACAAGGAAAAACTCACTCAATGCCTAATTAGGCTGGCGACCGAATTATTAATCATTGGTAGTATCTACTGTGTGTACTTCCTGTCCATGCGAACGCGTATTTGTACTTTACATTTGCTTGAGTGCATCACTGTAGTTACTTACTGAGTATAGGTCCGATCTTGCTTCCATTAGGTACACGCGGTCAACTTATGTACTAAAATCCTTGTTTACAAGGTGAAGCCCGTGAACTTATTACAGTACAGGCTTTATAGAGCTAACGCGCGTCCGAGCGGGCGGTAGCGTTACAAGTGGCTTCCCGGTGACAGGACATCCAGTTGTTGTCGGTTACAAATTAATGTAAATACCGAATAGTGGATGTTCAGTGGCACGAATAGCAATAATATTTTGCAAAGTAAATTGCAGTGTGCGTCAAGTATAGTAGTGTGGTACAATTAGCATTTAGTATGGACAGAAACGCAGACACTGTAGACGTGCCGAGCGAAATGGAAAATGCGGCTGGCAGTAGCAGGAGTTTACGCGGCCAGATAACAGAGGGTCTTAGTGGAAGACAATTGGCGTACATACAATACCATGAACACGTCAACGAACAGATTGAAATGTCGAGATCGTCTCGAACACAGCAAGGGACAAAACAGGAAGAAGAGGGTGACTTTGTAGATGAGAGTGGGTACGTGAACGAATCCACTGACATATTTGATTCACCACAGATAAAGAAAGAACCGAAAGGAACTTATGAAGTAGGACCGGAACACACGGATTCCGTAGAACAAAACAGTGTAAAAATTTTAAGCATGAACGATTTATTTGAACAATTAACCAAACAAATTGCAGGACAGAATGAACAGCTTAAAACACACGTTGACGAGCACCTCAAAACACAGGGACGTCAGCTCAAAACACATAATGAACAGCTTAAAACACACGTTGATCAAATTAAAGCACAGGTCAAAGATCAAGGAATTAAAATCAGTAAACAAATAGAGTAGGTAGAACAAAAAGTGGGTAATTTAAGTTCTGTGGTAAATAATATGAAATTTGAAATTGATACCATTAACAAGAATATGGATACTAAGCAGGAGGAAATTGGTAACATTAATAGTAGATTCGATGTTGAAATTCTCAACATCCAAGAGAAAGTAGAACCTCTGGTTGAAACTAAGGTAGACGAAAAAGTTTTCGGTCTTAAAACTGAGATCGTAAACGAATGTCAACACGGGATATCACAATTGAAAAAGGTAGTTTCGGACACTGAAAGAGATTTAGGTGAAAAAGTAACCGGATGTGTTCAAAATTGTACGAAAATTCAAGGCAAAATTTTCGATCTGGAGAGCAAAATTAAAGATAGGCCTAGTGTTGTCTGTAATGGCACACCAATTACGAAGCTATTAGAAGGTGAGGAACGCTTCGATCCCGCCAAGAAACATAACAGGTGGCATCCATTAGATTTTATCAAAAATTGCGAGAGAGTATTTCCTGAGCACTTGTCTGATCAGGAAAAGATAAATGTAGTAATTAGCGCCTTAGCAGGTGACGCTAAGCGCTGGGGAATAAATTTAAATATCGAACGAATGACGTTCGAAGAATTTAGGAAAAGATTTACGGAAGAATATTGGTCTGAACAAAAGCAGGACCAGTTATGGCGCGAGTTCATCATGGCCAAACAGCATGATAACAGGGGCAGAAATTCTTTGAAAGATTTCTGCGAATATTGATACCGAAAATTGACACACTTAAGAGGTAGAAGATCAGAATTGGGAATTATCTGGGAACTGTATAAAAAGCTTCCAGAAGATTCAAAGAGGTATGTAGGAAGCAATCATCGTAGCTTCCAAGCATTTCTAGAAAGGGTCGAAGACGAAGACCATTGGCGCGCAAGTCGTGCCAATGATCAAAACTTTGGTAACCATAATAACCGAAATAATGACGAAAGAAATGACGGCGATGGATTTCGCGTCAATATGATACAGAGAGGAAGAGGCAGAGGAAGAGGCAGAGGAAATTATCCAGGTCGCGGTAGAGGATACACCGCGGGAAACTAATTTCCGCGAACGTTGCGGGCCAAACGGAAGCGGGCAATACATACCGGCCCCGATTTAAGAAAAGATACCGGACCGACTGTAATGTAATGAAACAGGTTAGAGACAGGCGTGAAACAACGCAACGTGTTGTGGCGAAACAAGCGTCAGGTGCGGGCCAGAATGAGTCATCTCGGCCGCACAGAGCGCTACAGGTTAACAGGCGAGTGGAGCATCAGAGGGTAACGACACAGCCTAGTAGAACATCTGTTCAGAGAGAAGCCGCTAGCAATACGGCAGCAGTAGGTACGAACGTAGCCGTAAGAGATAATGAAAATTTTACGAGTGATAATTCCGTGGCAAAGGAAACCATAAATGAGACTGTGAGTACACCGAGAGGTGCAGTTAGCAGTGTTTGCAATGAGGTAAAGGGCGATAATGAATTAGCAGAAGTAACTGATTGGCATGTGCAGATCGACGATCTGTACAAGGGCCTAAAGCAATGTGAGTGGGAGGATTTTAAGAAGGAGTATGAGGCGAAGAAATTAGATGGTGGAAAGAGAAATAGTAGGGACATCCATAAAGTGACGTGGCCCAAAGTTGAAGAGGAGAGAATAAATAGCGCTGCGCAAAGTACGCGTGCTGCTGATAGGAGGAAGGTTAATGATAGGAAGGATTTGGAGGATGAGATCCTCAGCATTGACGAAGAAATAACTTCTGCTAACGATCCGCCAATAGTACAAGCTGCTACCGAGAGGCACAGTGGAGAAGGGGCAGATGATTACCTGAAAGTAATTAAAGTCCACGAGGATTACACCGAATATGAAGTCACTGTAGATGTAAATAAAACTGATGATGAGGCCGTTTTGCCAAAAGAGGAGAATGAATTAAAATCCAAGCCTGACGACAATACAGAGGAAGAACTTAGTGCCTGTCTCAGAAAAGCTTTTATGTTAGAACCTGATATCGATCCAGAATGGTCGGATTCCGACGATAGTTCAGATGATGAAAGATACGCAAATACAGACAAAAATGAATGTACTAACTCTCCCTATTGTGCAAAAGTAGCGTACTTAAGCGAATCTGAGGTTGAGGAAGAGAGTAGTGATGACTCTAGTGAAGATGAATTTTCAGGTGTAAAAGAAAGTGAATATACTTTTACTGAAAGAGGGTATGAGAAAATCAGTGAAAATAATAGGGATGCAGTTAATTGCGATAGTGTACCTAACGATGACGATGTATCAAAACAAAATCCAGACGTTGAGACTGAACAAAGAAAGAAAGAGCCACCTGACGATTCTGTGTTTATTTTGCGAAGAGTTCAAGTAAGCAAAGACTTTGAACTCCAGAGGCCTAAGAAGCCACCAGACTTAAGTGACTGTTTTAGAACTATAAAAGACTGCCTTGTTAATAAAGAGACTAGGGGGCAGGATGCTGTATTTGTATATATTATTAATATTATGCATGACTTTATTGTTACTGTAACTCAGTGTTATCTGAAATTGAATTATTGTTTTGTTGAATTAGAGCCTGGGGCAGATTCATATCGGATTTTGAGAATGTCATGAACACATTACATCATGAAACTACAGGATTCCCACCGGAAGAAATTTTGTTAGGTAGAAGTAGTAAAAGTTTAATTGAAGAAAAACTAGAGTTTCCACCTTGTACAAGTTTGGGATTGAATCAAAAGAAAGAATTGGTAATAAAAAGGGCAAAGCAAAAAGCCGAATCTAGGTCTAGAAGACACAAAAAAAATCTAAAAGTTTCAAAATTTAAAATTGGAGATTATGTTCTTTTAAAAACCCACGAAAAATCTAGTGAGCTAAACCATGAAATTTCAAAATTTAAATATATTTATAATGGACCATATATAATACAGAACATTCCACACGATAATTCTTACTACCTGGTCTACCCGAAATCCAAAAGACTTTTAGGTGTAAGAAATATTGTGGACCTGAAACTGTATGTTCCTAGGAACGAGTAATTATGCTGTATCTTACGCTGAACCCAAGTTATTTCAAATGTAACTAATCTTTGTAAATGTCTGTATACCCTCGAAAGTGTGCTAATGTAGTTATGTGAGTTTCAGATTACCCATTGTACTGTAACTGTAAAAATGTATGGAGAAAAGGACTGAAAAGAAAGGATAAATGCTATCAGCCAGATAAAAGATGGGACTGTCAAAAAGGAAAATGGGCAGTGTATAAACAATAATATGAAGGACTGCCAAATACCAATGAGGGCAGATAAATAGTCGATGGAAAATTGTAAATGTGGTCCAGGAGATGTGACAATATGAAGTGAAAAGGACTGCCCAAATCCGCATAATAGGCAGCAAATATGTGTAGTTAATTTTCTGAATATTTTGTGTGTGTGTTTTGTTTAGTAAGTAAGGAAATGGACTGCTATTCAAAGCAAGCAGCAACAAATTATCTTACAGTGTATACAAAATATGCATTTGTTTTTGTAGTTGAATGTTTGTATTCCATAATCTGAAATTATTTATTGAAGAAGTTAGTAAAAATGATTAAATTGCTATTTTAGTAATGGTATGATGGGAAGTTGGACTGTGCAAAAGGCACTTAAGTAAATAACGAGAAATTGGTCTTGGTGTGTTGAGAAAGTATAAACCTATATACAGTGAGTGAAAGGAAATATGTAGTACAAATCTTTTTGGACATTTACATAAAGATTCAGAACCAGTGTATAATTGTTAAATTTAGTGTTCCCATAAAATTTAGACTTAAGAAAATTTTCTGGAAACAGGGGCATGTGCAACAACAACTGTACATAGTATAAAATTTTTTTTCTTTCTGAATTTCGGTAAATTAATGTAAGCAATGTTTTGAATTTCTTTTCTTTTCGTGTCATGTTAAAGAAACTGTAAGCAACTTTTGAAAATGAATGTTATTATTTATGTTAGATTTCAAGCAATGTGACAATCGAAAGAAAGTGTATTTAATGTTAAAACTATTGTAAGATGTGAAAATTGTAATTTATACACTTGGTCCATACGTAGGTAATGCATTAGGATATGTGTAGTAGAAAACCTGTGGTGAATACCCTACCTGTAGGGGAGCGGGAAAAGGTGGAGACAGGCGAGCGCGGGAAAACGCACACTGGCGCGGTTCGGCACAACGGGCTCAGTATTACAGTCGGAGTTGGGCATCGGTCAGAGGAACATGTACCGTACCGAGGAGGCTATCCAGGAAAAGTGAATTCCATTGAGCCTCGTATGTGCCGATTCCGACGACTGCTTGGCATGGCTATATTCTTAGGCACAAAATTGGAAAGATTACGACGCTAAGAAGAAGGAAAGCGCCGATGCAGTGAGAGCCTTAGCCGTGCTTGCATGTGTGCTGTGCTGCCCGCTATCTCGCTGCCCGCCAACCTCCGCATCCACTTGCACAGGTCAAACCTTTATTTCATCTTTAGAAGTGTATCTGTGTGGACCAGTGTCGAAACTGTTTTAACTGTTCAATAATAACGTGACTTTTACCAGAATTGCCCTAACAATTAATCATCCTTATCACTGACCTAGACAGGGTCCTTACCACATATTGTGCAACCCGAGTATCCCGAATTGAAAGTTTAAAATTAATGTTAACAAGAATTGTCAGCAGACAAATCTATGCTATAAAGGAGTTTAAATTTCTGTGTGTTATTGCAAATGTTGAGAAAGAACAAAAGTATGATTAAATTGGAAGAGAGGTTTTTGAATTGAGTTAGCGATGTTGTTTAATTAATTTGAGACAGAAAGAATGATAGTTAATTAATCCAGAAGTGAGACCAAAGAATAGTAATCCATAGGTTAATAATTCTGAGTGTTAATTTACCTTCAGTACTTAATAGTTTCAGTATAACGACCATAACAGTTTCAGGGCCTCCCCTTCTCTTGCTCATTCTTTTACATCTTGAAGTGTACTGATCAGATTTGAACAGCAAAGTTAAGTTCTATATTAAACCTAAGTGTATTAGTGTTTTTTCCAATTTTAATAGTGACATTGTATGTGTGCTTTCAAAATTGCTAATTCTAGGGTAATCTATGCCCGATTTCAGTCTGATCAATATACGAAATGCAGTCCGTAGTAATCATTGTTGTGTGGTGTTGTGTAATTTAGTACAAAAGGAGAAAACTTTAGTTCAGTGGATTTTTCTGGTTTCAAACTTTGCCATATAACGCAACATTACTACGTGTTGTTATGCTTGCACATGCACTCACTTGTACAAGGAAAAACTCACTCAATGCCCAATTAGGCTGGCGACCGAATTATTAATCATTGGTAGTATCTACTGCGTGTACTTTCTGTCCATGCGAACGCGTATTTGTACTTTACATTTGCTTGAGTGCATCACTGTAGTTACTTACTGAGTATAGGTCCGATCTTGCTTCCATTAGGTACACGCGGTCAACTTATGTACTAAAATCCTTGTTTACAAGGTGAAGCCCGTGAACTTATTACAGTACAGGCTTTATAGAGCTAACGCACGTCCGAGCGGGCGGTAGCGTTACATGGTCTACATTTGGTTGAGATCATATTCTACTTGTTGTGCGGGCAGTGTACAGTTGTCTTTGTCTATGTTTGCCTGTGGTGTTGGATTTCTTGTGAACTCCGTTACATCTTCATTCTCAGGATGTTCAAGGACGTCGTTTTATTTATCTGATCTATCTCGTAGTTAGTATTTCGTCTTCCAGTTCGTCAACTCGCAAATGGAGACCAACCTGAAAGATGGCACAATCGAACATGTGATGCTTCACGTGCCTGACCACTTCATTTAATTGCTCCCTGCATGCACATATCGTCTATACAGTCGGTAATGCTGAAGTACTTAAATTGTATTGTCTCCGAGAAGTGAGGTTCTGCATTAGCATTAGTATCTGCATTTGGGTGTTGTAACAACCCCATGTGTTGCCGCCAGACAACGGCTCGCCGCCAGCTTCTCATCCTAGTCGACGGCGATTTTTACCTTCGCCTGTTTGTGTTATTAGTTACGTCTGTCCCTGCATGTGTTAGGGGGGTAGGTTTCTGACAGTTATGGTAGCACTACTAATAAACGGGCGTTGTCCAGAACATCGTACTCGGTGCTCTCTATTTGTCTTTCAAAGAGCTGTTTATATGTAGGACAGTCTGGCCCCCCTGCCTTATCGCATGTTCAGTTTCTGTGTATGCATGGTATACAGCCTACAGGATTCTACTGCCTGCATTCTGACTTTTTGTTTTCCAGTTTTGCACAGCTCCCGCATACTGGATACTTGTCGCAACGCTTCGATGGGTGATCGAAACCCCAACAAAAAAATGGCTCAGACCACATCTGTGGTCATCAGTCCCCTAGAACTTAGAACTACTTAAACCTAACTAACCTAAGGACCTCACACACATCCATGCCCGAGGCAGGATTCGAACCTGCGCCGTAGCAGTCGCGCGGTTCCGGACTGAGCGCCTAGAACCGCTAGACCACCGCGGCCGGCCGAAGCCCCAACGGTTTAAACATTTTTGTACAGCAACAAAGTCATTGAAATACAAAGATTCAAATTGAATAAAAACCCTTTCTTTTTGAAGCAGCAGTAACCGTACTCTTGGCGACACTTCTAAAACATTGATTACTGTCCTTTTGCCCGTTGGTCCTGTTTTAAATTTTATATAAACCTCGCTATCGAACTCGTCCTTAGTAATGTGTTCACTCAGGTTTATTTCGCAGAGCTCTTCTAAGAATTCCTGGTCAGTTAAATATGTTGAGACATGGTGCAACTGCCAGCAGCCGGCCGCGGTGGCCGAGCGGTTCTAGGCGCTGGAACCGCGCGACTGCTACTGTCGCAGGTTCAAATCCTGCCTCGGGAATTGATTTGTGTGATGTCCTTAGGTTAATTGGGTTTACGTAGTTCTAAGTTCTAGGGGACTGATGACCTCAGAAGTTAAGTCCCACAGTGCTCAGAGCCATTTGAACCATTTGAGTCACCGCCAGCAGGGTCTGAACTTCTTGGGTTCTTCCCACCTAATGTTCTTAACCTGTGCTGTTTTTTCTATTATCTTTTTCTTGTCTAGTTGTGATCCAGTTTCAATTATTACATTGTTTGCTGTTGGACTGATTGAATGGTTCAAATGGCTCTGAGCACTATGGGACTTAACTTCTGCGGTCATCAGTCCCCTAGAAGTTAGAACTACTTAAACCTAAGCATCACACACATCCATGGCCAAGGCAGGATTCGAACTTGCGACCGTAGGACCTGATTGATTTTATTTTTAATTTTTCTTGCATCTTGGTTGATTTCTGATTTAAAGAAAAGTGTGCTGGATTGTTTATCTTTTGTTTGTTGAATGCGTTCTTGTACTTTGCTTTTAGGTTTTGCAATCCGAACGGCAGCCGCAGCCGCTACAAATGAAAGTGAGAGGGGTTTATTTTCTGACTTTAGTCTCTGATTTTCGGATTTGAGCTCCGCCATTTCTTGTTCCAGACGCTGAATGCTTTCCTGGGCATCTGGTGCGTTTGCAACCGCTAGTTCTTTTCTGAGCCTGGCGTTTTCAGTTCTGAGCTCTTCATTCTGTCCGTAAAGCCTTGCTTGTTCTAGTGCGACTGCCCAAATTTTGTCTCTAACCTGAGATGTAATTGTGGTTGACACCCTTTTTTGTTTTAATTTATTCTGGAACTCCTCTAAGATCTCATCTACAGCGTTTATCATTCTAGTTTCTATTTTCTTTGTTTTGGGAATTAAGTCTTCGCTGGATACCTCTCGTCGTATTGCCCCCGTGTTCCTGCCCGTCCGAGTTGCGTCACTGTTCCTACGTCCTCCAACTGATGTGTAGCTCACATTGATTCCGGTAGCACATTCGACGTTTTCGAAAGTAGCAGCGGCTGTCGCCAGCATGGACCAGGTTGTATGCTCCATTGTCCGCGCATACTCGTGGAGCTTAACATAGTCAAAAGCCGATGCACACGTCCCAAATGCTTCACAAAGTGAAGCAAAGAGAGCGCGCACCGGACGAAATTTGTTGTACGGCAGCCGATTCCCAAATTCTGGATCCGTTGAGCATGTAGTTCGTCTCTAAAACGAGTGCAACCAGTTTCGTGAAGCGCAGTACGCTCTGTGATTTGTTCCGCAGTTTGCCGCGCTGTTAGTCGGTAGCACCAGAAAGTAAGAGCCACAGGCCAGTTGACAATACCTGCAGCCAGCTTTCCTTAAGCCGTCGGCACACAGACCGTGCATCCGGACGTTGAGCGTTGAGCGTGCCGAGTTTCTGACGTCATAGCGTGGAATAGCACGTTCTGGAGTCTTTCCGAAGGTGCAGATCAATATCTGGCATGTCAGATATTCTGAGCGTGCGTCACACGTTCTCGCTTCCCACGCCCGGGTTCCCGGGTTCGATTCCCGGCGGAGTCAGGGATTTTCTCTGCCTTGTGATGACTGGGTGTTGTGTGATGTCCTTAGGTTAGTTAGGTTTAAGTAGTTCTAAGTTCTAGGGGACTGATGACCATAGACGTTAAGTCCCATAGTGCTCAGAGCCATTTTTGAACCTACGTCACACGCACGCTGTCTCCCTTCAGTACAGCGTTGTGAGGCGCCATATTGGCATTCATTTTCAAGCTTATGTGTATACATGCCGTTTTCTGAGCACCAGCAAATTCAGAATCATTGGAAAACCCGTTGTTAACTGTGTGATTCGTTTCCAAAAAAATAACGAGAAACATCATATTCATGGCAAAAGAATTATTGTAACTTGCGTATTATGAGAGTAGGCTATTTGAAGGCAGCGACACACGGAAGATCCACCCAAAACTTAAAAGTTGTTATAATTAAATTTCGATTAGTAACATATCTACGATAAGGTTTTCTACAACCGGTAACATACTTTGGTTACTTGCAAAATGTGTGTTGTTGGTTTAGCACGCCGGCACGGTAGCTCAGCGTGTTCGCTCAGAGGGTTAGCAGTCCCCTGTAATAAAAAAACTGAGTTAACCGATCAAAGACGAACTTAAACGGATGTCTTACGACGTCCGCCCCGAGCACATACAACGAACGAAAACGAAGAAAATGAGAACTTAAAAAAAAAAAAAAAAAAGGCGAAATGAGTAGCGTCACTCTCATATAGATTTGATAGTTGAGGCGGAAGTTCGCTTCCTGACTCTCTTACATTTCATTTCCTAACATTCACGTTTTTATTACGTTCTGCTACTTTATTATTAATTTAATATAAGTATATACTATCTTCTTCTTCTTTCGATTTCGGCCATCTTTGGACCACGTTCAACAATTCACTTGCCCGGCTTTTTGATCTTTTTTTCTCTCTTCCCAATATTTCCTCATCATTTTCGAGTGGTTCCTCCTCCGCTCTTCCGACCATTTCCTGTTATTATTCTTTAGTTTCGTTTCTTCTGGAAAACACTTAATTTCGTTCACTATTTGTCTAAACTTTTCCCTGTCCCTGATTGACTCACGGGTGACATTAAAATAGGCCAAATCCTTTTTCACCATCTGTATCCATACTATACTATAATATTTGATGTTATGTAATTATAAGCTCACCTTTTTTTGAGGGACGACTTTGTTCGATTGGGGTAACCTACAGGACAGCTTGCCCTTCTTGTATAAAGATATTTTGCTCCTTTTTCTTTTACGCTTCGTAATTCACATGTTGCATAGATTCTGCTACTGGGTAGGAACTGGGTAGTAAGACTGACCTCAGGGTTTTACTAAAATGTGGGAATGATGAAATAATGTTTATCTTATGCTGAGAAGTATTCCAAATGGAACTTTTATATGTCTTTGTCCTTACTGGTTGGACATAGTACTTTCCTTTTCGTGGACGATGGAGGAAATGTGCGTTTTAATAGAGCTAACGTGGGAATTTTACGCGCGCCCGTTGAGTAAACAGTGTGATTTACGAACTAGAAACATTCCTCAACCGCCGCTGGAGTGCGTTGCGATCGCGTATACCACGTTGAGGCCCACGTACCGTATGCACAAGTCGCATCATTCCTGAGCGTTCAGCAGCACGTTGAACTTGGCACGCTCAACGTTAACGTTCGACAGCACGGTCCGTGTGCCGACGGCATTAGACGGCGTCCGCTGAGTCGGCCGCTGGGGCGCTTGACGCAACGAACACTTTTTTTTTTCACTAGCTGCTTATATTTTATGACCTACCGTGTAATTTCTTATGGTGGGTCGTATGTTGTCACTTAGCCTCTGTGACTGGGTCCGGGGTCCGGAGTGACTGAAAGTAACACCACCCCGGCTCCCGTCCCCATTCACACCGTTGCCCGTGTCCCGCCACGTGGAGGCGGGCTCTATTTGTTTAGATCCATTTGATATCTTTTTTTTTGTGCAGCATTAGAAAAACTTATAACTAATACAAAATCAAGTAAGATATTAATAAACAAAACGAAATTAAATATTTAGAAAGAAGGAAGGGAGAGAACTGAATAGAGAAGGGATAGGTATAATATTGCCCGTCACCTGGTTGTGGGCGGCGGCCCGGGTCTCGGAATGACCCTCAAGACGCTGGCCGTCGCTCACCATGCCTTTAACATCTACCATCCTAAAAACTAACTTAACTAGAAGAGATTAGAGTACGTTAAAGCTAGAAACTAAGACTAAGACCTCCATGTCCAGCCTGCTAAATTATTTACGATATACAATAGAGAGGTAACTGATTTTGTGCTTGGCTCAGAGTTGCTAATTAAAGGATACTTGAGGTAAAAGTAATAAGGTAATGACGCTAAGGGTTTGTGTTGAGCCTACAATGCTCCTAGTATAGTACATCAGGCGCAAGCACCACCCGGCGCCGCCGACAACACGATCTGAACGGTGGTTTTCCCCGATCTACCATAGGTATCCGTCGGGTTGGGCTCAAAAGAGAGGAAACACAATTAAGATCCTTCCATCCAGGACGTGCGCCGCCCTTACCAGGAGGCGTAGGTCCCTTGAAGAGGTGCCTAACTTTAAGCTTCAGATCAGAAGTTATTAGTATAGTGGAGGTTGAGGTACAGGCTGTGTAGGTTGGTTGTACAACGAACAGCTGGGGCTCGCTCAGTCAGCCCGCCGCAATCCGCGCTTTCAGCACCTTCCGCATCCGACGTCACCGCAGCCCGCTGCACTCCGCGCCGTCAGCAGAAAGCACAACGCGTCGCAACCGACAGAGAAGACAATGGCCTGCAGCCCCGCCAACTAAACTTGCCACACGGCACGCAAGAATACATTCACTATCACGGAAAAAAGATCTCTCAGGGCCAGACTACAGTCTCAGAACTTGTATTTAATTCTTAACGTGACATATTACGCCTTTAGCTATCCACGCAGAAACCACTGCACTCAGACCACTTATTCCTACCACAAACGGAGCGCTCACCGAACACGACCGCATGACACACCACACTGGTGCTGCCAATAATGTGCTTTCCTGAATCCGAACACTACCAGTCTGCCAGGCATGTATTAAGGGTGGCACCTGGCTGCACTCAGCCACTTCAGTTTGCCGAGTCACTGCAAGCAGCTCAGATGCAGAGTGATCTCCAAGATCTACAGCAGGCGGTTCAAACAGCAGCCCGACCGCAACGATACCGCATCACATCCACTACAAGCAGCCAGACATCGTCCAAGGAACTTCTCCTCTTCCGATGTGGCCTCCCATGGAACTGGTGCTCCGCGACTGGTTTTCCGTGTGGAACTCAGACTGTAAATTGTGCCCTGTATCACTATCATTATACGACCAAAGGGACTTTAACTTTTTTTTTTCATTAAGCGCCAGTGCTATCTGGACATAAGAATTATTATGCCTATCATAACTATTCAGGTGGACGTATCAGCTTTCGGGTCTTTCCTACACAGAGACTATAGTCCCAACTAGTTTATCAATCATTAGTTCATGTTAGATTAGGAAATGAGACGCTTAAAGTAGTAAATGAGTTTTGCTATTTGGGGAGCAAAATAACTGATGATGGTCGAAGTAGAGAGGATATAAAATACAGACTGGCAATGGCAAGAAAAGCGTTTCTGAAGAAGAGAAATTTGTTAACATAGAGTATAGATTTAAGTGTCAGGAAGTAGTTTCTGAAAGTATTTGTATGGAGTGTAGCCATGTATGGAAGTGAAACGTGGGCGATAAATAGTTTAGACAAGAAGAGAATAGAAGCTTTCGAAATGTGGTGCTACAGAAGAATGCTGAAGATTAGATGGGTAGATCACATAACTAATGAGGAGGTGTTGAATAGAATTGGGGAGAAGAGGAGTTTGTGGCACAACTTGACTAGAAGAAGGGATCGGTTGGTAGGACATATTCTGAGGCATCAAGGGATCACCAACTTAGCATTGGAGGGCAGCGTGGAGGGTAAAAATCGTAGAGGGAGACCAAGAGATGAATACACTAAACAGATTCAGAAGGATGTAGGTTGCAGTAGGTACTGGGAGATGAAGAAGCTTGCACAGGATAGAGTAGCATGGAGAGCTACATCAAACCAGTCTCTGGACTGAAGACCACAACAACAACAAGTTCATGTTAAACTTCATCTGCACTAAATTTACATCGGCAATCACATAGGGCAATTTAGCTGCGTTTTGCATATTTGCATGAAACTGACAAATAAATTTTAATTGCATGCGACCTGGGACAGTCGGTTATTAATGTGTGCTACCACAAATGAGCGACTTTGGCAAAGGACAGATTGTTATGGCTCTCCGCTTTGGAACGATCATTCCGCTAATGGCGAAGCTGTTAGCGTGCTACTGTCGTGAATGTCTACGAAAAGTGGTCGAAAGACGGTGTTGAACTTTCGTGCACCACCAAATAACGTAGAGATTGGGAGCTGCCCACTCTGTAGAGCAGGACAGACGCCGATCTGTGGCAGATCTGGAAACAATGTACAATGCTGTGCAGGCAAACATACACTCCTGGAAATTGAAATAAGAACACCGTGAATTCATTGTCCCAGGAAGGGGAAACTTTATTGACACATTCCTGGGGTCAGATACATCACATGATCACACTGACAGAACCACAGGCACATAGACACAGGCAACAGAGCATGCACAATGTCGGCACTAGTACAGTGTATATCCACCTTTCGCAGCAATGCAGCCTGCTATTCTCACATGGAGACGATCGTAGAGATGCTGGATGTAGTCCTGTGGAACGGCTTGCCATGCCATTTCCACCTGGCGCCTCAGTTGGACCAGCGTTCGTGCTGGACGTGCAGACCGCGTGAGACGACGCTTCATCCAGTCCCAAACATGCTCAATGGGGGACAGATCCGGAGATCTTGCTGGCCAGGGTAGTTGACTTACACCTTCTAGAGCACGTTGCGTGGCACGGGATACATGCGGACGTGCATTGTCCTGTTGGAACAGCAAGTTCCCTTGCCGGTCTAGGAATGGTAGAACGATGGGTTCGATGACGGTTTGGATGTACCGCGCACTATTCAGTGTCCCCTCGACGATCACCAGTGGTGTACGGCCAGTGTAGGAGATCGCTCCCCACACCATGATGCCGGGTGTTGGCCCTGTGTGCCTCGGTCGTATGCAGTCCTGATTGTGGCGCTCACCTGCACGGCGCCAAACACGCATACGACCATCATTGGCACCAAGGCAGAAGCGACTCTCATCGCTGAAGACGACACGTCTCCATTCGTCCCTCCATTGACGCCTGTCGCGACACCACTGGAGGCGGGCTGCACGATGTTGGGGCGTGAGCGGAAGACGGCCTAACGGTGTGCGGGACCGTAGCCCAGCTTCATGGAGACGGTTGCGAATGGTCCTCGCCGATACCCCAGGAGCAACAGTGTCCCTAATTTGCTGGGAAGTGGCGGTGCGGTCCCCTACGGCACTGCGTAGGATCCTACGGTCTTGGCGTGCATCCGTGCGTCGCTGCGGTCCGGTCCCAGGTCGACGGGCACGTGCACCTTCCGCCGACCACTGGCGACAACATCGATGTACTGTGGAGACCTCACGCCCCACGTGTTGAGCAATTGGGCGGTACGTCCACCCGGCCTCCCGCATGCCCACTATACGCCCTCGCTCAAAGTCCGTCAACTGCACATACGGTTCACGTCCACGCTGTCGCGGCATGCTACCAGTGTTAAAGACTGCGATGGAGCTCCGTATGCCACGGCAAACTGGCTGACACTGACGGCGGCGGTGCACAAATGCTGCGCAGCTAGCGCCATTCGACGGCCAACACCGCGGTTCCTGGTGTGTCCGCTGTGCCGTGCGTGTGATCATTGCTTGTACAGCCCTCTCGCAGTGTCCGGAGCAAGTATGGTGGGTCTGACACACCGGTGTCAATGTGTTCTTTTTTCCATTTCTAGGAGTGTATTTCCGAACACACCGTTCAGCGCGAATCGTTGAACATTGGGCTCCGCAGCAGACAAACCCCCACGTGTTGCATGTTGACCCAACGACATCGTCAAGAACGATGGGATCATCGACACTGGACTGTGCGTCTATGGAAATGTTTCGCTTCAACTTGCGATACGTTTCCTTTTACAGCAGGCCGCGCGCAGATACGAAACATAGACTACGCCAAAGACGAAGGCCCGCTGGCGCAGTACCATTCTATGGGCGACATTCATGTGGGATTTCATGGGACCTGCGGTGTTAATCGAAGGCAGCATGGCAGCTGTAGATTACGTGAACGTTATGCGAACCATGTCCATCCCTTTGTGCTTGATTTTCTCCCCGAAGGATAATTAGTGGTAAGTTACTATGGGACCAGACTGGAGGAGTCGAACCTCTGACGGAAGAGGGGGGGAGGGCGAACCGTGGCAAGGCGCCTAAGACCCCGCGGTTCCGCGAAGGCGATGGCATCTTCCAGCGGGATAGCTGTCCGTGTATAAGACCAGAATCGAGCTCTAGTGGTTGGATCAGTATGACAGTGAAGTCATTTTGATGTCTCATCCACTAAATATCCCTGATCTGAGCCCAACGAAACACATCTGGCTCGCTGTCGGGGGCCTGTTTCGCACCCGCAAACCATAGGCACGAAATTTCCGAGAACTGCGTGAGCTGTGGCTATATATCTGGTGCCTCAAAAAACCTACCAAGAACTTGTCGAGTGCAAGCCAAACAGAATGCCTGTTCCGCAAAAATAGAAAGCTTTTCATCCAGAATAATATTAAAAACATACACTGAACACAACACACAGAGGTAAAACAGGTAAAACCAAAATAACGAGTTGTGTCTTGCGTAGGACAGAAACGTTTCTTTTATTTTTACGCGTAATATGGAATCACACTAAGTTACCATCCCTTACTGACGCTAGACGGGAGTCAGGACTAAAGTTTGAGGACATTAGTGATTTGTTCTTGCTGAAGTATTTCGTGATTATGTGACTTCATAAGCAACTGTGGATTTGCGTCAGATTCCTTTTCAAAATTTTCTCCACTGGATGCAAGGAACAGCTATTCTATACATTATAGAAACTGCTTTGTAATGCTGAGCATTTTAAGCTTAACGAAACCATTTAGTGACTATTAAATATGAATAGCCGAACTAGGTAACGAAACAGTACGAGGCATAAAACATCCCACTCTTTATTGACTCCATTATACGTAAATCTTGATAAATCTAAAAACGTCGTTAACGTCCTATTAATTCTACTACATTTAATGTCTTGTATAAATTAATTAATGAGTAGCGAAGGGATTTTTATGTAAATAAATGTTTTTCTGCTTATAGATAAAAAACTGTAACTAAGACAGTAATTCCCGAAACAAAACACTTTAGTCATATATGACTCTTGTTTCACATGAACATATATTTTTTTGTAATATTTTATACAAATAAATATTTTAAATATTTTTTTTAATTTAACAAAAAAATCTTGTGCATTATCATGTTACGAGAACCAATTTGAATTAACTTCATTCTGAAACGTATTGCGTAATGACTTGACCTCCACTACACGTGCTGCCTCGCTGCGTCAAAGAGGAATGCCTTATTTATGATGTAGAAGGCTGACGCAACGTGCACAACATTTGTTTCGCCTTGTTTAAAGCAGAGCGTTTATACTATACTGTATCTGAAGTGAAGTGATTGGCGATATAATTCCCAAATTAAAGTCAAGTTTTCGCTCTCGTTTGCAGCAATATGTTGCTGAATTTAATGGCATCTTTACAAGTGATCGAAGAATTCCATTCTGTCAAAAATGTGGGAAATAAGTAAATGCAGGTAGTCTTGATGAATTTAGCAGGTAGTAAACATAGAATGACGACTTCATATGCAACTTCTACATAGGGTCTCATAGGTGACGCACGTTTCTCTTCACATACCCTAGTTTCAAAAAGTTTAGAATATTATGCAGATTTGTTCAGTCCTTTCCTTTGCTGTGATATTGCTTTATATAAATGCAGAGGTCCAGCGCTGAGAAATTTTGTTACGAAATACACGAATTTTGAAACACCAGAAGAATCAACATTCAGAAAATTGTATGAGCCTTCCTGTCATGAAGAAATACTATGAAGTATCAGAGCAGAATGTGAAAATAAAAATAGCAGACTCTAGCGGTAGGAAAGTGGGAAATGTTGTGGTAGGTGTGCTAGAAAATAATGAAACAGCTTTCAAGCGGTGTTTTCTATTAGCATGTAAAGAAATATCAACATCGCATCATATAACAATGGATTGCTCTCTCAACGACGGTACACTAAAAAATTGTCGCACATATCTACAAATCTGAATTCTTGTTTCACTCAATCAAAAAAGTAGAAACGCCAACCAGCTTGTTAAACGAGGCAGTTAATGAACTACACGACATAGAGAATAAATTAATTCACGCAAAAGTCCAAAAGTGGAAGCTGTTAAATGGAAATTTAAAATTGTTTTCGAAATATATGGTTGATTTCATACTATGTGTAAAACTGCGAACTTTTTGGAAGGGGAAGTAGACGTTGGTGAAGTTGAAAATATATGGGCCAGTGACATTCTTTTGATGAAATATGCAAGAATATCATCATGCGATGTTGAAATGTCCTTTTCCCAGTATTGTGCAATGTTTCGAGACAACGGAAATCGGTTTGCGATGGAAAACTTGGAGAAACTTTTCCTGTTTCACTGCAACAGCTAGTTGTATCACTCTACCACTGAGTCAGAATGATTGGTGAGTGATTTTTTGGCGTAAGTATTTGCTATTGTGTAATACTCAAACAAAATATTTTTGTATTTTTATGTAAATTTTTTATATTATTCCTACATAAAAATAAATATTTTAAAGTTTTTAGCACATAAAAACCCTTTCTCTGTTGATGAACATAGTGTTAGTACTGCCCATTATTGTGAAGGTATTATCACAATATGTAATCATTTTAGAGCACTGTTTTTTAATAGCAGACTTTTCAGATACATAGGTTTTTAATGAATCTGGAGGAACAGAGAACTGACAATGCGCAGTTACCCTTAGAGTAAAAGTGGCATTGTGTTACGAAAGTTATATTTTTGGTACAAGTAGTTAAGTGTATGTACTGGATGCCTGAGTGACAGGCGAGTAAAGGATGTGCAAGTCACGGGTGCGACTACAGAGCAGCGGCAGTGGCGACATACTCCGCACGACGGCATCCGTGCGCCAGTCTAAGGGCACTCCTTTAACCCACGAAGATTGTAGTTGTAGTGGAGCCTGCGTGGCGGCAAACTGGCCACATCATAAAATTTTCGTTTTTCTCTACTCATAATACAATATTTTGTTAATAGTCGGTTGTAGGCAAGTATAGCACCGTTTGAAGAACACTCTAATGTAGACAAACATTATACACTGAATACAAAAACGATGAACTAGCTTAAGATTTGACCTGCAAGAAAAAATATATTCAACATTGGTTTTAACGCACGAATTGAGAAAATACCTTATAAAGGAATGAATGAGATAGGGAACATATCTCGATCAACCTAAATAAAAATCGAAAAGAATTTCGTTAAACACACACAAAAACTAGAATTGAGTCTCTTAAAATTAATAACATGGTGAACAGAGAAAACTTTCTCATTGAGCTCGAACTTCAGTTTTATTGTAAATCACAAAACATACATCTTATGTTATTGTTTTGTTAAAAAAACTGAAAGACGTCATTGCGTAGGATATATCCCACTGTTCCTTCTCTTCTCAGTCTTCAGTTTCTTCATCTCCTTCGCATCGTCTGCAAATCATTGGTAGTTTGCTTTGTTTTTGCAAACTTTTAGCGAGCATTTCTCGTAGGCAAGGCCTGTTCTGTTATTTTTATGGGATACACATAAGTAACAAATTCCCTTATGAACAGATGAGGTGGTGTTAGGTGGGACGACTGAGGGTCCCTTGTACTAAGAAAGGAAAAGTTGTATATCCTTCGGAAGCCACCAGTTCGTTGCTCAGTTTTCGAGTTTGGGTTCCACCAAAATTTGAGCATGTTCACTAAGATAAAATCTTCTTCTGTAATTATTTTCTCTAGCCACATTGTCTGTATAAATTTTGAACGATCAAGTTCCAGCAATATCGATTGCCTGAAGAAAACCGCAATAGTCCATCTTATTGCTTTTTTCCACCTGAGCTCAATGTGGAGCATGTATGACCCACCGAGTCCACACCTCTCTTGTAATATAGAAATCAAGTTTCATTAGAGGCTTAGCTGATTCCGGGTCAATTTCAGCAGTATCGTGCCAAGTCGACAAGAGAATTACGGTTTTTTTCCTTTTAGTTACAAAACTCACCGAGGACATGTCATCCTGAAAATCTGACAGCTATGATCCTGCCTTACGATGAAGGTAATTTAGAAATTCTGGAGGTATCTCCTTTTTATTTCTTTTAAGTCTTCCTAGGAATGTCATTCCGCTTTTCGATTGATTATTTTGCTAGAGGAATGCTCGAGTAGTAATCGTCCGCAGTTAGGTTACGCTTAGACATTTTCATTGGTTCAATCAATCGTTTGACAATGTCAAGGAACTTATTCGAATGACCAAAATAGAGGCCCTCAGGATGTTTTCCACAATATGTTTCAATGATCTTAACCACAACCGAAAACATTTTGATGCCGTACTTTGCAGGCTTCTGCGGCACAGACTGGGTCAAACTATACCTTTCAAGAAACGCAACAAGCATCGCATCTATAGCCGTGAGTTCACACAAACTGTAACTATTTTGGCAGTTTTTGACGAATTGAGAGTGGAAGTCACGAATAGCAGCCAATTTGTCCGTTTGTTGCCTTGCAGCTCTTGTTATTACACCATCAAAACGAAGACTTCGTAACAGAAGCAGAAATCTATTTAAAATGAAATTTTCTATGAATATTATCAACCCGTCCCATCGATTTTCCACAGTTCAGTCATAAACAGAGTCCCGATACGTGCCACGATTTCTTCGCGATATATCAAACTGAAGACCCTGTCATGTCCATCGACATTTCTCTGCACCTCCCTATGCAGACATCTGTTTTGATGAATTTTTATTATAGAAATATTTTTGTACTTCAGAAGTTCATCAACCATTTGAAGATTTACGATTTGTAGAAATGCATCTAGAAGGAATTTGGCATCTGTGGCAGTTCCTTTCAGTCCCGGCAAAATCTTAATGATATTTTTAGCTCTTATCTTTAGTGAAATTGCGATAAAGTATTTCGAATCACTTACCCTTAAGGTTTCCTTGTCTTTGTCGAGATAAAAACGTAATTGATCAAAACTATCACCTTCAAGTGGCTTTTCTTTAACCGAGCCATCATCTTCTTCCCATTCTTGTAATGATTGGTCAGAATTAGTGCGAGTATCCTCCTGCTCTATATTATCGGCTTCGTTCAAATCAAATGGCTCTAAGCACTATGGGACTTAACATCTGAAGTCATCAGTCCCTATCGGCTTCGTAATCAACATCACTTCCTTCATTCTCGATGTACCCTTCCTCCTCAGCTTCAGAGAAGCCAGGTAAACATTGACGTATCTCCTCTTCGGTATGAAGTCTGCGGTCCCAAAAACAGAACCAGGAATCCTTCAAAGCTGAGGATAAACCATATTTTTGGGTGATAATTTTCAGTCAGTTATCTGTCCCCCGCCCCACACACTACGATACTGGCTATCTCTGTACATAAAACAAAAACAACTAGAACAGTGGTGAATCATCATCATCATCATCATTTAAGACTGATTATGCCTTTCAGCGTTCAGTCTGGAGCATAGCCCCCCTTATACAGTTCCTCCATGATCCCGTATTCAGTGCTAACATTGGTGCCTCTTCTGATGTTAAACCTATTACTTCAAAATCATTCTTAACCGAATCCAGGTACCTTCTCCTCGGTCTGCCCCGACTCCTCCTACCCTCTACTGCTGAATCCATGAGTCTCTTGGGTAACCTTGCTTCTCCCATGCGTGTAACATGACCCCACCATCTAAGCCTGTTCGCCCTGACTGCTACATCTATAGAGTTCATTCCCAGTTTTTCTTTGATTTCCTCATTGTAGACACCCTCCTGCCATTGTTCCCATCTACTAGTACCTGCAATCATCCTAGCTACTTTCATATCCGTAACCTCAACCTTGTTGATAAGGTAACCTGAATCCACCCAGCTTTCGCTCCCATACAACAAAGTTGGTCGAAAGATCGAACGGTGCACAGATAACTTAGTCTTGGTACTGACTTCCTTCTTGCAGAAGAGAGTAGATCGTAGCTGAGCGCTCACTGCATTAGCTATGCTACATCTCGCTTCCAGTTCTTTCACTATGTTGCCATCCTGTGAGAATATGCATCCTAAGTACTTGAAACCGTCCACCTGTTCTAACTTTGTTCCTCCTATTTGGCACTCAATCCGTTTATATTTCTTTCCCACTGATATTACTTTCGTTTTGGAGATGCTAATCTTCATACCATAGTCCTTACATTTCTGATCTAGCTCTGAAATATTACTTTGCAAACTTTCAATCGAATCTGCCATCACATCTAAGTCATCCGCATATGCAAGACTGCTTATTTTGTGTTCACATATCTTAATCTCACCCAGCCAGTCTATTGTTTTCAACATATGATCCATAAATAATATGAACAACAGTGGAGACAGGGTGCAGCCTTGTCTTACCCCTGAAACTATTCTGAACCATGAACTCAAATTACCGTCAACTCTAACTGCTGCCTGACTATCCATGTAAAGACCTTTAATTGCTTGCAAAAGTTTGCCTCCTATTCCATAATCTCGTAGAACAGACAATAACTTCCTCCTAGGAACCCGGTCATATGCCTTTTCTAGATCTATAAAGCATAGATACAATTCCCTGTTCCACTCATAACACTTCTCCATTATTTGCCGTAAGCTAAAGATCTGGTCCTGACAACCTCTAAGAGGCCTAAACCCACACTGATTTTCATCCAATTGGTCCTCAACTAATACTCGCACTTTCCTTTCAACAATACCTGAGAAGATTTTACCCACAACGCTGATCAAAGAGATACCTCTGTAGTTGTTACAATCTTTTCTGTTTCCATGTTTAAAGATTGGTGTGATTACTGCTTTTGTCCAGTCTGATGAAACCTGTCCCGACTCCCAGGCCATTTCATTTATCCTGTGTAGCCATTTAAGACCTGACATTCCACTGTATTTGATGAGTTCCGACTTAATTTCATCCACCCCAGCCGCTTTATTGGACTGCAATCTATTGACTATTTTTTTCACTTCCTCAAATGTGATCCTATTTCCATCATCATTCCTATCCCATTCTACCTCGAAATCTGAAATATTACTGATCGCATTTTCACAGTGGTGAATATAAAAATAAATACTAACATCCTCGAAAAAACGACGCATTTTTATATCTTAGCTGTACCATTCACTCCTCAATCACGTTATAATCTCGAAATAATATTAGAATACCAAGAAAAATAAATTGATAGTTCATACATGATAGCCTTCACACTCCGGTTTCAGAAAGATTAGTGGGCGCGTGGCGGCTCCCTGGCCGTTTCTAAGCTTCCTGTTATCTTTCACACTCAGCTGACGCCGTATCAGCAGTTCCTGCAGGCTGACTTTAGCGGCTGCATACGCCAAATAGATTAACTTGCGCGCAGCTGACAGAGTTTAGCTACGAGTCGATCTGAGTACTTTTTTCAAGAAGTAACTAAATCTGCCGCACACGCGGGTTCCAGAGGATTAATGTAATTGAGTGCAACAGTTTCCAATGGCGCATCTGTAGCAGCGTGACAGCAGAAACACGAAAGCGGCGCGCTAATTGACTGCTCGACAGAGCGTTGCATTGAGTTACATAAGAGAAGTGCAATTTGACAGGGGCACAGCTACCGCCGCACGGCTTGTATCCACACAGCCGTCTGACTATAATCACACCTCAACACTGTCCCAGCACCGACGCCAGACACGTGACAAGTTCTCTCCCGTTTCGTGAGGTTTTGAGCTTTTCTTGGCTCGCTTTGGGGTGAGCCTATTCCAGTTACCTCATTTAAGGTAAAATAGCCACCATTAAGGTCTACTACAGCCGCCGAGAACATGCTCTGATTATACTTTTAGAGAACATACTCTGATTATACTTTTAGATTCGAGTTAAAAGGTAGCTAGGAAATCGCCTACCTTTTAAGTGATAGACGGCAACAAAATACTAAGACATTCAATCGAGAATGGATTCTTCGCTAAGTGATACAGAATTTAATTTTCCATGCAAGTGGCACTGCTAATCGCTTGTCAGAGGATGTAGAAATTGACATACGAGTGAAACTGGAGCCTTTGGACACACGAAGAATAACAAACAAAAAAAAATGGTTCAAATGGCTCTGAGCACTATGGGACTTAACTTCTGAGGTCATCAGTCCCCTAGAACTTAGAACTACTTAAACCTAAGGACATTACACACATCCATGCCCGAGGCAGGATTCGAACCTGCGACCGTAGCGGTCGCGCGGTTCCAGACTGTAGCGCCTAGAACCGCACGGACACACCGGCCGGCCGAAGAATAACAGGGGAGCTTGTGGTCGAATAAGTTTTACAAGAGGACCATAAGACTTGTAAATTACGGATTTCGCAAATCTTAGTTAAAAAATGGCTCAAATGGCTCTGAGCACTATGGGACTTAACATCTATGGTCATCAGTCCCCTAGAACTTAGAACTACTTAAACCTAACTAACCTAAGGACAGCACACAACACCCAGCCATCACGAGGCAGAGAAAATCCCGCCGGGAATCGAACCCGGGAACCCGGGCGTGGGAAGCGAGAACGCTACCGCACGACCACGAGATGCGGGCGGAAATCTTACTTTTGTTTGAAAGAAATCTGTACTGTATACATGCCTACAGGCATTTCTGCGACTGCCCCAAGTTTCCGAGAAAATCGATGTTGAAATTTCTTGTGTACCTTCTATATCCATAACGTTATACCTAATCCTAACAGCGCAATGGCTAAGGTTCACGTCTACCACACTGGCGTTCCGTTCTCAAATTCAGCCAATGAATTGTTCTTTCCTTTCAGTTTCCTCGTACAGAATATACCTAATATTGACCTCGATTGTGCAATTAATACCGATCAAACCAGCCGCCATTACGAATCAACCTACAATAGATCCCTTGCGGAATAAGGAGCGAAAACAGACCGGCGCAGAAGAAGATCTGGCCAGGATTACTCCTTCCTTCACACCACAGTATGCTACAACTGCGTCATGAAAGATACTCCCTTGTGTTTTCTTGTGTATGCAAAACCATCTGGGAAATTTGGTCGGATTGTCCGAAAAAAGACTTAACTACTTAACTCATAAATTAAAAATGTATTTGTAACCTGCATAAAACCTGTAAGAACAGTTCTCAAAACATATCATTTTTCCGTACGTGGGACAAAAAAAAAGATTCTTTACATTATTGATTCCTGGGCAGGGCAAAAAAAAAATTACTCTAAGCACTATGGGACTTAATTTCTGAGGTCAGTAGTCCCCTAGAACTTAGAACTACTTAAACCTAACTAACCTAAGGACATCACACACATCCATGCCCGAGGCAGGATTCGAACTTGCGACTGTAGCGGTCGCGCGGTTCCAGAGTGTAGCGCCTAGAACCGCTCAGACAGGGCAGACAGATCAGTCATTTGCCACCAAATGATTGTAGATGAAAGAAGAGCATCCACCTGCACCATAAAAATTATTCCACCCAAATGTATTCCACTTTGCTAAACCTGCGATGCTAATGTTTAAAAGCCGGCCGGAGTGGTCGAGCGGTTCTAGGCGCTGCAGTCTGGAACCGCGCGACCGCTACGGCCGCAGGTTCGAATCCTGCCTCGGGCATGGATGTGTGTGTTGTCCTTATGTTAGTTAGGTTTAAGTAGTTCTAAGTTCTAGGGGACTGATGACCTCGGAAGTTAAATCCCATAGTCATCAGAGCCATTTCAACCATTTAATGCGGGCAGGTTGCTCCCGACTTTCTAAAGTCTAATAGAGAAGTCACTTTGAGGGATGATTCGATAAAAACACATTCTTTAATTCTGCAGCAAGATTTGTATCGAAAGTGATCTGCGAAAGAATAATCTTTATGAATTCAAACGAGTTGTGTTCTCCAGTATCGCATTCGAAAAATCCGTGTGTCTGTAAGGCCGTAGGTTTCATTAAATGTGTATGGTGCTCTACGCGTCTGTGTTTCGTTTTCCGGCGTAACGACAAGCGCCGGCACGACGATGAAGAACGGAAGAGCAGTGAGGACTGTGAAACGACGTCAGCCAATAGCACGCTGACAAGGACGGCACCATAACTGGAGCGGCAGCTACACGAAGAGAATATAAGGGCCGCGCCGCCTTGCCGCGGCTTCACCGTCACGCTCCATCGTTCACCTGTTCCATCGCCATCTTCAGTGTTAGTGCGTCGTGACAACAGTTTGTAGTGTGGATTGTCGTCGAGTGAACGGCTCCGTGTTTGTCTTTATGTGTCTACTGTTTTATTACCCACCGCTATGTAACTTACGTGTATTCTTTCTGTTGTTTTCTCATTGTCTATTCTATGGCTGAAGAGCAGCGTAGAATGCTGCTGACAGCTTGCCTGTTGTACAGGTTTTAAACTAATAATAAAGAATAAAAAAAGCATTGCCGCGGCCGGAGTGGAAGAAGACACGTCATACAAACGCTACAGCAGTGAGTTGTGAACTGTTTAGTTTTGCTTGCACTGAAATAGTATATATCGAAGGACATTGATTATTTGCATGTCGCCATTTGCTTGCGACACGCTTTTGTGAATATGCAAAGTTAAGTTTAGTCAATTTAACGTTCTGTAATAAACTCCATTAATACGAGTTGCTTGAATTGGTGTCTATCGATCCAACAAAACAGCTTCCTAGGCACTCAATATTAGATGTTTGGGCAGGATACTACATTGGCGACGAGTTATAAGGACCCAGTGCCTGGTGGCCACGGAATTTTCTTTGTGTGGCGCCTTAATTCACTCTTGTCTTTTTTTTTTTTTTTGCAGGGGTGTTTACTTGCATTAACGGTCTCTTACCGTGTTTTTGGTAATCAGTGTTTTCAGGTGGGTGCTGCAGAAATTTTCTTTGCTTTTGTACTTATTTTTCTTGCTTGCCTTGTCTGTTTCTTGTATTTGTGTCTTCCAACATGCCCATCCCACCACCTGCTCAGGCACCACAGCTCCCAGCGTTAGATATCATGCAACTAATGTAACTAATGCAGATGTTTCAGTTTCAGAGCCAACAAATATCCTCACTGCTAAACGCGGTATAGCAGCGCCTGGCGAACCAAACTACTAATGCAGCACAAGCAACACCTCCAGCTAAACCGCCTTTTCACCAGTTTCATGAACAAGAAGATGAATGGCTCTAGTGGTTGCAACAGTTTGAAGGCCACGTTTTTTTATTAAAGCGTATGGCATAGGTGACCGGGAGACCCCTCGCGGGGCGGTTCGGTCGCCGCTCCACAAGTTCTTTAACGCCACTACGGCGACTTGCGAGTGAATGAGGATGAAATGATGATGAAAGACACACAACACCCAGTCATCTCGAGGCTGAGAAAGTCCCTGACCCCGCCGGAAATCGAACCCGGGACCCAGTGCGCGGGAAGTGAGAAAGCTACCGCAAGATGAAGGCCACATAATTGCTCACAAATAACCAGGTACTGTGAAAAGTCATTACTTTCTCTCAACATTAGGAAGTACAGTGTTTAGGTCCCTACAAAAACTGTTCCCTAACGCTACTCCGAGTCAACTTCCGTATGATCAGGTTGCAGATTCGCTAACTAACTATTATGACCAAAAAGCGAATGTCGTAGCAGCTAGGTATCAATTATTCAAATGTAAAATGCGGCCAGAACAAACTTATCATGAGTGGGTAACAGATTTTCAGGGTGTGACAAGGAAATACGTATCGATGTGCATGTGGTGCTTTATATTCAGATGTTATGTTGCGTGATGCAATCGTGTACAATGTAACTGATGTCAAATTCAGAGAACAGATTTTGAAACAGCCTGCTCCATCATTTCAGCAAGTGGTGGAAATACTGAATCAGTACAATTCAGGTGCCCTGTCAGCTGATAACTTTGAGCAACCAGCAATTTGTTAGATTGTGTCCCTCGTTTGCGATCGGCCCATTTTGCAGTGACAGCTTGCGCTCCCTCATGCTGTGTAAATCACTCTTCACGCTGCGTAAGCAGCTCTTCAAACAGGCAGCTACACAGGCGAACAGAATTAAGTTATGCCCTCGATGTTATTCAAGGCACAAACGCCAAGACTACACCTCTCGACAAGCACAGTGTTACAGTTGCGGCAAGAAAGGATATGTGCAATCCATATGTTTGCAATGGAACAAACATAAGACATCGGCCCACTCACAAAAATCTAGTCACAAGGCCCATGTCATTAAAGCAGTATATTCAAAGTCTGCAACAGGCACTAGCAAAACTAGCAAGCGAGCAGTTTCTTCAGTGGTACGCCAGTCCAACAAACATTTTGTTCATTTGCTTCTTTGTGGGAAATCTGTGCAATTTCAGTTGGACACGGGTGCCTCTGTTACATTGCTCAATCCTCACACATATGAAATGTTAGGCTCCCCACGTCTGTCTGAAACTAGCATGCACCTGACCGCTTATAACAGACAAGACTTCCTGTTCTCGGAAAATGTACTTTGCCTGCCCTGGATCTCTCACATATGCGTTTACAGTGCTACAATCACATGAATGTGAAAACATATTTGGTCTTGATTAAATTGATTTGTTTGGCTTTAACATTACGGACAATGTGCTGTCCGTGTCTGCATTACACGCAAATGACAGTGTAGCTAGCTTGCTGAAAGAATTCCCGGAACTCTTTTCTGAAGGTTTAGACAAGGCTAACAATTTTGTTGCACATGTTACTCCGAAAGGTAATGCTCAGCCGAAATTATGCTGGGCCAGAACTGTTCCCATTGCATTAGGGGACAGAGTTGCTTCTGAATTTAAAGAATTGCAAGATAGTGGAGCTATTGCACCCATACAAGGTAGTCAAAGGCAAGTCCACTGGTTTTGCTCCCAAAACCTTCACATCACATTCGCCTCTGTGCTGACTTTGAGCTTACAGTCAACCCAGAAACTGTGATTGATACTTTCCCATTACCAGGCCCAGAGGATCTCATGGACACATCAGGCACTGGTCGATATTTCTCAAAAAATGATTTGCGAGACACATGTCTTCAAATACCACTCGATGAAGAATCTCAAAAGGTGTGTGTAGTGAATACTGATTTAGGATTTATGGGTCCAGAGGACACGGCGGCCACAGCAGCCCACAGAGGGTGGCATCACGACACCCCGGGACGACCCCATAGAGATTCAGTCTTTGCCCCCTCCGCCTTCTCTCCTCCTGCCGATGGAGTTGGACCCGCCCACACCGCAGTAGCTGACGCCTTCTACATGTGGTTACTGGCCTCTGGAGGTGGATACGTACACTTCTGGTCGTTTTCCTGGGGATGTTTCCGCCAGAGCGTCACCTGCAGCCACAGCTTCTGGTACAGCGAAGCGTCCACCTTCCTGCCTCCCCCGCCATTGTCGCGCTCCCTACACGACGGTGGCCGTCGCTTTGTGTGTGTGTGTGGGGGAGGGGGGGGGTGGGGGGGGGGTGGCGAGGGGGGGTGGCGGTGGGGGGGGGGATTTCCGGCGTAACGACAAGCGCCGGCACGACGATGAAGAAGGAAGACCAGAGAGGGCTGTGAGACAACTTCAGCCAATAGTACGCTGACAAGAAGGACGGCACCATAACTGGAGCGGCAGCTACACGAAGAGAATATAAGGGCCGCGCCGCCTAGCCGCGGCCGCAATGGAAAAAGACACGTCATACAAACGCTACAGCTGTGATTTGTGAACTGCTTGGTTTTGCTTGCATTGAAATTGTATATACCGAAGGACATTGATTATTTGCATGTCGCCATTTGGTTGCGACACACTTTTGTGTATACGTGAAGTTACGTTTTGTCAATTTAACTTACTGGTTCAGAATGGCTCTGAGCACTATGGGACTTAACATCTATGGTCATCAGTCCCCTAGAACTTAGAACAACTTAAACCTAACTAACCTAAGGACATCACACAACACCCAGTCATCACGTAACTTACTGTAATAAACTCCATTAAAACGAGTTGCTTGAATTGTTGTCTAGCGATCCGGCAAAACAGCTTCCTAGATACCCTATATTAGACGAGTGAGCAGGATACTATACTTCGTTTGCTCCTGCGACAAATACCATCCAGAATTCTGTTGTAGCACAGTAAGTGATGCAAGCGACAGCGAGTAAGACGATTCTGTAATCTACTCTGTAACAAACGGAATACACATTTGAAGCAGCTTTGCCGCAATTGTTGATTTATTAATGAAATTACTACGGCGAGAATGACTATTTTTGCATTATATTTCATGGCATGTACTATTTAACGACGTTCTGCATCGAAACTGACAAATGAAAAAGTATAACGGCAGGATTTGAATCCGCATCGCTAGCAAAGTAGCCGTCAACCTTAGCCGCTGCAATACTTTCGCTAGATTGAAATAGGTCTAACGTTACTAGTACAGAAGGTACACACAGTGCTTCAATAACTATTTTCTCAGAAACTAGGGGTAGTCGCACGAATAGCCACTAGCCAAGTACTTAGGACAGGTCCTTCTACAACATAAGGAAGACTCATCAAAATCCGTGATTAAAAGGTGTGATGGCTCCCTTGTCAATAGCATTTATATATGATGATCATATTCTACAAGCGTGTGAACAAAAGGTGGCGGACAGCTTTTCCGTAATACGTAACCTTTCTATACAAGAAATATGTATGTAGGATTAAATGCAAATCCACGTGCATCTACCAACCGCCCTCACAGACAGAAAAGGGGCTTATTTAGATCATGTTCACCACTCCATTTGTGTTTAACACCGTAGTGAGATATGCACATCCAACTGGACAGTATACTGCCACATCGGTCTCGCATTGTCCACGGACATGAATGATGGTAATAAATGAATATTAGTACCAGACCGGGATTAGACACCTGGATTTGCTGCTTTTCGCGAGCAGTCACATTAACCATAGGTTTACAACTATAATATCTGAATACTAACACCAGAAGAGATACTCCCATGAGGTGTGTGGAAACAGCTCCATTGGGGCCTCGTAGTCAGTGGAGAACCGCGGCTTTCCGTGATTCAGCTATTTACCACTGATATTTGCCGAACTGTTTAAGGTGACCTAATTCTGGTTTCATCCACATGAATTGTGAGACAGTCCCCACTTAATGACGTATAGTATCTTTTCACAGCTATATTAATTACAGAGATAATGATATCACCTTCACTTTTTAAAATTAACTACAGTCATTTCTGCGGCTAGAACGGTGGTTCTTAAAGAGAAAAATTGAACTACGCTTCTTTCTACAAACTACGACCAGTAGTTACGGAAAAAAATGTATTTAGGATTTAAGATTTATCTATTTTGAACATAAAAAAAACTGCTGTCTTATGCCGACGTTCGTGCTGATATGCAGAAGTGTCGTGTCAAGTTGATAAGATTCTCCCGCGTGACGTTGCTAAAATAGTCTACTTACAAAAGCGTAATAGTGGAGAAAAGTTTAATTCCCAGTTGATGTTAAACCAGTTTGGCTACGTGTGGTAAGAACGACACACCAACTGCAAAGCAAAGAACGTGGAATCTGAGGATCATTCATTAGTCAAATACCGTAACAGTTCTGCTCTTGTTAATACCAGAGTCTTGAAAGAAAGTTGCACCTCAATAAGTGGTTCGTTTTGTTAAAAAGGGAATTGAGGTATAAGGACGGTTAAATAATAACTTCACGCCTTGAGTTTAATGTCAAGGTACTAACATACATTGAAAATTAATCAGCAATACCAACAAAAAGGGTACCACAATAGAATGTTGTCATAAATACTTACTTAAAATTCTTTTTAAGTCACAAAGTGCTCGAAATGCCCAATGTTTGCTACAATACGCATTTGCAGTCGTTGGTGCAAGGATTTCTGTACAGACTGAAGAGAATCCGTCCATAGCTTTGCCCGTGCTTCAACAAAGAGATGTTTTAGATTCTCGTAAGTCGTCAGAAATTGTTCATAGACTCCATCTTTGAGCTTAACCCAAAGAAAAAGTCCAGTGGCGATAAATCAGACGAACATGCGGGCCAACTGATAACGCCTTCCCGTCCCCTAACCAGCTTGCTCAAACTTTCCTAGCCACAAATGAATAATGATCTAGACACCCATATTGCTGGTACCGCATACATTTACGTATTTCAAATGGTAATTTTACTTGGTGATCCAGTAGTACTTCCGTAAGAAATTATGGGCATTTTTAACAGTTGAGGATTCTTCAACGAAGCAAGTGTGATTGACATAGTCTCCAGTAATCCTATACCAAACATTCACCCTCGACTGCATAACGTGCAATAAGTCGTTTGGACCACGTATATTCTCAAATTTACAATCTTATCCTTTTTTCGATCTTATCAGAAATGTTTTAAACTCCAACTGTATAGCAGTATATGTCGTGCTGACACAATTTTCTCTGACATCTACAAAATTAATTTTTCTAAAAAAAGGTCACACTGGAAAAATACACTCCTGGAAATGGAAAAAAGAACACATTGACACCGGTGTGTCAGACCCACCATGCTTGCTCCGGACACTGCGAGAGGGCTGTACAAGCAATGATCACACGCACGGCACAGCGGACTCACCAGGAACCTCGGTGTTGGCCGTCGAATGGCGCTAGCTGCGCAGCATTTGTGCACCGCCGCCGTCAGTGTCAGCCAGTTTGCCGTGGCATACGGAGCTCCATCGCAGTCTTTAACACTGGTAGCATGCCGCGACAGCGTGGACGTGAACCGTATGTGCAGTTGACGGACTTTGAGCGAGGGCGTATAGTGGGCATGCGGGAGGCCAGGTGGACGTACCGCCGAATTGCTCAACACGTGGGGCGTGATGTCTCCACAGTACATCGATGTTGTCGCCAGTGGTCGGCGGAAGGTGCACGTGCCCGTCGACCTGGGACCGGACCGCAGCGACGCACGGATGCACGCCAAGACCGTAGGATCCTACGCAGTGCCGTAGGGGACCGCACCGCCACTTCCCAGCAAATTAGGGACACTGTTGCTCCAGGGGTATCGGCGAGGACGATTCGCAACCTGTCTCCATGAAGCTGGGCTACGGTCCCGCCCACCGTTAGGCCGTCTTCCGCTCACGCCCCAACATCGTGCAGCCCGCCTCCAGTGGTGTCGCGACAGGCGTGAATGGAGGGACGAATGGAGACGTGTCGTCTTCAGCGATGAGAGTCGCTTCTGCCTTGGTGCCAATGATGGTCGTATGCGTGTTTGGCGCCGTGCAGGTGAGCGCCACAATCAGGACTGCATACGACCGAGGCACACAGGGCCAACACCCGGCATCATGGTGTGGGGAGCGATCTCCTACACTGGCCGTACACCACTGGTGATCGTCGAGGGGACACTGAATAGTGCATGGTACATCCAAACCGTCATCGAACCCATCGTTCTACCATTCCTAGACCGGCAAGGGAACTTGCTGTTCCAACAGGACAATGCACGTCCGCATGTATCCCGTGCCACCCAACGTGCTCTAGAAGGTGTAAGTCAACTACCCTGGCCAGCAAGATCTCCGGATCTGTCCCCCATTGAGCATGTTTGGGACTGGATGAAGCGTCGTCTCACGCGGTCTGCACGTCCAGCACGAACGCTGGTCCAACTGAGGCGCCAGGTGGAAATGGCATGGCAAGCCGTTCCACAGGACTACATCCAGCATCTCTACGATAGTCTCCATGGGAGAATAGCAGCCTGCATTGCTGCGAAAGGTGGATATACACTGTACTAGTGCCGACATTGTGCATGCTCTGTTGCCTGTGTCTATGTGCCTGTGGTTCTGTCAGTGTGATCATGTGATGTATCTGACCCCAGGAATGTGTCAATAAAGTTTCCCCTACCTGGGACAATGAATTCACGGTGTTCTTATTTCAATTTCCAGGAGTGTATATTATCATAATTGTTCTATTGTGCTGTTGAATGAATTTCATTTTTTGTAAATTATTTTTGATTTAATGTTCTATGTTTCGATCTTAGTATGACTGTGTCATTACTCATTTACTGTGGAACGATGTTCACTGTGTACGAGTGTGTGTGTGTTTTTCTGGCGGGAAGGAAGGAAGTTTTTTTGTTGCGCTCAGTTACTGGACAAATTGTAAATTCGAGTTGCGTTCAAATGGAATGTGTTTCGCTGAGTGAACATTGTAATTAATGGCAGCAAGGCATCTAGGATTATCAAGTATGAAAATTACATACGAATCATGTTGTCGTCTATGTTATTCAAGAAACACGCCAATCTATCAGATTTCCAGACCTACAAGAGAACCTGGTTTCCGACAGAAGAAATTCAAGCAACGGATTGAAGGAGAGCCTCAAAGAACAAGATGAGTATTTTTTCTTTAAAACTACCACTAGACCCGGCCAATATTTTTTAACCAATGAACATCTATTACAATTAACGTTCATCCAATTGTGCGTAACAAACCAGGTCGTTAAACTGGTGTCATCGTGACCAGGATATTTGTACCTTTGGATTTTTGACAGCGTTTATGTTTCATGTGACAAAAACACAGATAACTGTGTTGCAAGGTGGAATGAGTTTAAATCAAATATAATTTGACACAGTACATGTGGAGAAGTTTTGGAATGACACAACACTATGGACATACACGAATTGTAAAGGTTGAAGCATTATTACTAAAGTTGACGCCATCTACACAATCCAGGACAATAATAAGCCAAATACCAACTAAAATATTTATTTTTGTATTTCCTCAGTGCAGTGTTGTGTGAACATTTTGACCAGTTTTCTTTTAGCATTGATAATTTACGTACAAATTTTTAAAAAATGGATCGCGATCAGAGAAATGAAATAAATATGCCGAACCTACCAGCTTCAATTAGCGACTTTAAGCAGGACATAGCCAATAAAGACATGTTTCAGGATATATTACACAATAGTCAACTAAAACAGACAGTAGCATGTTAGATTCGAGTCCAGACCGTGAGAAACAAATACAGTGGCACATAAGTAAAACAATGCTGAGTGAAAAACCAAAGAGTTAAATTTACAAGACATGTTTACTGCACCTTTGTCATCAATGAAAAAAATAGTGAAAATCTTGGAACAATTTGTCATCAATGGAAAAAATAGTGAAAAACTTGAAAAGTTAATGGTTTCAGAAAGTAATCTCATTAGCGGAGAGTTTAATGCGCAAATTTCAAATGTTAAAAAAGACTTGTGTATGTGTGTATGAAACTGGGGACCTAGAAACGACGGAGAGGCTTCGTCTCGTCGTAGCCCTTAGTGGTGCACAACCCCACAACAGGCCACAGCAGTCCACCCACCCCACAGCCGCCCCACACCGAACCCAGGGTTATTAAAAAAAGACTTAGTTGGTGCGTGTTCCCAAGTGAAAGCTATAGATGAACGTGTGAAAAAAGTAGAGCGAAGGGTAGAGGCTTCAGAATCCAAAATACTATCATTAGAGACAAAAATAGGGGAAGTAGTCAAGGATCTCTGATTTGAGATAGGTGCTGCTGAAGTCTGATGTAAAGGTGTCATTGGAGACACTAGTAAACACGTTGTAATCATTATAAATAAGTTAAATGAAAAAATAGACATTGTTGCCTCAGACATAGACGAAAAAGTTCAGAAGATAGCTAAGATAACAGACTCAAATGTGTCAGACTTACATAGTGATGTCACTATTATCAAAAAACAAGTACAAGTGTTACGGGATGGGGCTTATCCAAAAACATTCTGTAATGTAGGACTCCCAAGCTTTCCTACTATGCCACTAAAGTGTTTCGCCGGCGACAAGCATTTTCATCCACTTGATTTTGTACAACATTGCCGTGATAGTTTTCTCCCTGGTATGAATGACGACACAAAAAGTTAAGTTTGTTAAAAGATCATTACAAGGAGAAGCCTTGTCATGGGCCAACCAATTTGACCATAGCAATTTATTTATAGATTAATTTGAAAAATGTTTCTTGAAAAAGTATTGGTCTGATACTAAACAGGAGAGGATAAAGAGTGAGTTTTTAAATGGTCCAATGCACAGGGAGCAGAGAGGGGGTATGAAAGAATTTTGCAAAGACCAGATTATGAAACTTGTACACTTAGACCAACCTTTTGATGAATCGACTCAAATAGACACACTCAACAGAAGGCTACCAGAAAGAATTCAAATGAGGTTAGTTTATGGGGAAGATGATTCTGTAGACCAGTTCCTCAAACATGCAAAACGTTGGACAGGGCGTATATGTTTGGCCAACATAATACTGATTTCAGGAGGCCAAACTGGAGTAACCACAATCGTAACAGAATACTAATAATAACGACAATTTTAACCAAGGTCATAACAACAACACCCTGGAAAGGAATGACAGAAATCCAATTAATTTTAGAAATTATCGCGATGTATGACCAAATGGAGGGAACGAACAGTTTTATGAGAATAGAAAACTGCGAACAGAAATGGTGACACGAATTTTGAAAATAAAGGTGGACAGTGGACAAATAACAACCAGTATCTCACCTCCCCACATGAGAGATATAATGATAGTAGAGGTGATGGGTTAAACTGAAACCCTCTCGGTTGGCGGTCAACAATCTGAAAGATACCCAATACGACAAACTAAGGACCAAATATAACCAGTGTGAAAACGAGCAGAAAATAAGACAGGTTCAGAATAGGAATACTTTTCAGTTCAATAAAATAGCAGTAGATGAGAGGTATTGGTACAAGTTTTGCCAAAGGCATATAATTAATCAGAGTAATTCAAAGGAGGTAAATAATACGTTTTGTCTGGAGAGTGGAGATTTAGAAAATCTGTTTAGTCAGGCGTCTGTGAATGAGCAAACTAGGTGTAGTGAACATAATAGTCTTGAATATCTGTTTGAGCTGAAAGAAAATAATAATACCAAGGGTAATAGTGTAACTTATAGTTCCGTAAATGGTGGTGTTATTGGTAATTATGTTGTGAACGATGCAGATAATGATGTTGATTGTACTATTAGTGATTATAATGAGTTAGAAGCTAATGATGATAGTGCTGGATATATGAAATATTTTTTTTTAAAGGAACAAGTGAAGTTGTGTCGTGATGATAATGAAGGAAAATTTTCAGAATGAATTTAAGTTAATGGTACAAAATGGGGTTTTACAAAACTTTTAAGTTATCTAAAAACTAAAGTATTAGAATTGTTGAGCCATGCTCAAGGCATAAATGATGTTGAGAGAAAATGCAACAAAAGTACAGAACAAAACGAATACTGTTATGATAAGGATGGTAGAGAGGGGATCCTAGAGTTATGTGAAGTGGGTAGTAACAGTAAGAAAGTAAGTAAACTTAGCAATCAGACAGCTATACAGTTAATAAATAAGGAGGTTGACCTGAATAACTTTGATGAAATAGAACAAGACTTACTTACTGAACCTGATGACCATAATACCTATTATCAGATCAAAATTCCTTACATTAATCTAAAAATTTGGAACTGGGAAGGGAGATGCCTTTTGGATAGTGGTAGTCAGATTTCAGGCATTTCAAAAACTTTGAGTACAGAATTCAGGCAAAATCCTAACTATGTAGAAGTACCCATTGTGGGAGCCAAGGTTAGAGGAGAAACTGGCACATACAATAAACAAATTAAAGTCCAGGCTTACATATCTTTCCAAAGTAGTGATATTACATTCACCCAGGGTTTCTTGTCATAGAGGATTTGAATGAACATGTAATTTTAGTGGTTGTTTGGCTACATAAAACAAATGCAGTAATTAACTGGAAAGAGAAATCTCTGTTTGAGGCCATAATGATAAAATTGCACAAACAACTTTCTTGCAAGAAGGGGACACACCATTAAAAGGTAAGACAAATAAATTAAATTGCATTGAAGAGAAAGTTTTTACGACAAAGTGTGTTGGGTTGTGAGGTATATATGGTGACATCAGACCAACTGTTAATGAAAAAGTCACAAATGCAAACGGTTTAGATGATGGACAGAAAAGTGAACTTAAGTCCTTACTTTATGAGTAATATTATGTTTTTAGTGATGTACCAGGAATAGTTAAGAATTTTGAATTGACCTTAGGATGAAACCTCATACCCCATGTTTTAGAAAACCATATGATGTTTCAATTTCTAAGAGAGAAGCAGTAGAAAAAGAGTTACAAAAACTCGAAAGATTTGGGAACATAGAAAGGAGTAAAAGTGAATACAACAACCCGGTAGTCATTATTTCTAAGAGATGTGGGGTGTTAGAATTGTTCTGGACTCTCAGCTGTTGAACAAGTACTTACAAAGAGAAAATAACCACCCTGAAAATATGGATGAGCTCTTATATAATCCCAAGACTGTAAAACTAATGAGTACCCTAGATTTAACATCAGGTTTTCATCAAAAATACCTCTGTCTCCAGGATCTACAAAATCTACTGCTTTCTTGTACAATGGTAATTGTTATCAGTACAAGGTTTTTCCATTTGGCTTAACTGTATTATTGGCTGAATTCATTAGGGCACTGGAAAGTGTACTGTATGAAGAACTCATATCTAACTTAGATCTAAATTAGCTATCTATGTAGATGACCTTTTGGTATATAACTTAAATTGGGATGATCATTATTGGTTGTTAAAGGAATTTATTTCAAAATTAAGGTAAGGGGGTATAACTTTAAAACTAGAAAAATGCAATTTTGGAATGAACGAAATAAAATTTTTAGGTCATTACATTTCTGAAGAAGGTATTCTGCCTAATCCTGAAAAACAGAAGCCATTGCCATGTTACCAGCCCAAAGGAATAGGAAACAACTGAAATCATTTTTTCGTTTAGTAGGATTTTACCGAAAATTTTTAGGCAACCAAGTATTAAATGCACCTTGCCTCAGTAACCTACTTAAGAAAAATATAATTTGGAAATAAGATCAAAATTGTCAGGAAGCTTTTGAAAAGATCAAACAAACCCTATGCAACCGTAGGATCCTATTTAGATCAGACTTTTCTCTACCATTTTGTTTATGTTGTGACTCAAGTGATTATGGCTTAGGAGCTCATTTATTTCAAATACATGAAGAAAATGGAGTAAGAAAGTGTTGTGCCACAGCATTTGCAAGTAGAATCCTATTAAAACATCACCGTAAATACAGAGTGGCTGAAAAGGAACTACTTGCCATACATTGGGCTGCTACAAAATTTAGGACTTACCTTCTAGACCACAAAGTAATAGTGCTTTCTGACCATAATGCACTGAGTTACTTGCAAGAACGTAGGTTGTGTCACAAGCGGTTGATCAGATGGGCAATCTCTCTCCAACAATTTGATTATGAAATTAGGTACATCAAAAGTTCAGATAACAAAACTGCAGATGCGTTATCTCGATTACCTGTAGGTAATGACCAAATAATTCATGACCAAGAGGAACAGAAAGAGTTTACACTTATGTACGTGAAAGGAGTAAGGGGCGGGAAAATTATTAAAGCAATTTGTGATGACATCAGGAGGAACCAAAACCATGATAACAATTGGAAACTAGTTAAGAGCCTATAAGGAAAGCAAGGTGAAGATAAAGCTGCAAAATTCTACAAAGCACACAAAGATACACTGTTATATAGAACCCAAAAAGACTCGGATGTTGGGAGATTATGCTGGCCAGAACAGTTTATTGAAAAATTACTTAGCTACACTCATGAAAGCTATGGACGTTTTAGTGCACAAAAATGTTTACAAAAATTACAGGGAAACATTTATTTTTATAGTATCTCGAAACATGTTAAGAAAATTGCTGCTAGTTGTGACACATGCCAAAGAGTAAAGATGAGTAACCAAACTAGTCAGGTTTGATGCAGAATATTTTACCTGAAAACCATTAAGTCTTGAGGCTGTCAATCTTTATGGACCCCTCCCCACATCAAAAGGAGTATACAATTACATTATGGTGATGCTAGAAATTTTCTTGAAATTTATTAAACTCTGCCCTATTAGGAAAGCCACTAGCCATGCATTAAAAGTTGAAGATAAGTATATCCCTATAGTAAAAAAATTTAACACATTTTAATATCTGCCTATAATCCGTCCGGTAACAAAGCAGAGAGAAGCATGTGAGAGATTGGGAGATTGTGTAGAATATACTGTAGCCATAAATATACATCCTGGATTGAACACAGTGCAGACTTTGAAGCTGTTCCAAATTAAAATGTGCAACTGCAGGATTTTCCTTTTCAAAGTTATTTTTAATATGAAGCCACCAAATTTCATAAAGAAATCTATAAATTTCCAAACCCATTTCGGCCCAGGAAAGAGAAGAAATTGTTAGAAACATAATGAAGAAACAAGGTGACGGTAGGAAAAAGAGATATAACAACAGAATAAAAATAACACTCAGATAAATTTTGGTGACTTGGTCCTTGTTAAGATCCACAAACAATAAAAATTACTCACTTCTGAACTCAAGAAATTCTTCTATATTTACATTGGACCCTTTGAAGCAGTTGAAATCCCCCACCCCAATGCATACAGACTTGTATACCCTAAGCCCAGGAAACTCCTAGGTTTGAGAAATATTACTGCCTTGAGACCTTACATCCAAAAAATTTAGATTTCAAAATTTGCCAAAGATAAGTAGGGGGTCCCAAGATCTGTCTCGGACACTTCAGTCGTGATGCCACTTACTATTCTTCCTGTCCTGTCATTACTATGGTTAACATTTTGAGTGAGTAACACATACATTTTGCGCAGAAACCTTGGTGAACAGTCATTTTTGACAGTAAACAGAAACATAAAACCTAAACAACACTGATTATGTAAAATTCAGATAGTTAACACCTTTTTGATTATTTTCTGAGTGCATAAGTACTGCAGCAGCATGTTTTTCTGTTTGTAGAGAAAAGAAAGTTTTTTGATTATACCAAAAAGGCATGGTAATGGAATTTTATAAAAGGTACAAGTATATTAAATTATGTTGAACACCCTGAGTAACTAGTAAACATGAAAGTGTAAACGGTCGCATAATTGCTGGAGTGAAGCGATTAGTGAACAGTGTATACACAACTTTCGGTAAATTCTGAGGAAGTATATATATATATATTACTAGAAGAGTACACCTGAGATATTTAGTGTCATGCAGTAGTTTTCAAGGAGTCTGTATAATGTAACAAGTAAAAGTACAGTTGCCTAGTGAAGTGTATTTGAAAGTAATGAAGTGATTGCAGGCAGTATTACCTTTCTGGCCCTTAAGTTGAAATAATATGATTGTATATAGTAATGAGTTGTGCAAGCAATGCAATGATTATGTACAGTAAAGTAATAAAACATGTAAATAGTGTAATGTCTGTTTCTACTGTTAGAGGAAGAGCTATATCAGTTGTGAGGTCTGTTGCTATGTGGTGTTGTTTTGTGAGGTTGATCTATTGTGTAATATGAAGCAAGTGATTTTTCTTAGGTGATTATTATTATGGAGCATTTAGTGGAGTAATGAGTTGATATGATGAGGATATGAGGTGAAGTTATTGTGTTCATGTAATGATGATATATTTTATTTAGTTAATGAAGTATTGATGTATTACTCATATAGTGAGGAGAATGATGTTAGGTGGGGACTGCTTAGGGAACCCGTCTTATCATAATATGGAGAAAGTTTATGAAAGACACTCATAGCCAGACAGGTTTGTAATGCAAGTTGTATTTGATTTGAAGCAACAGACGCAAGTAAATACTCAGTTATATTTATGCAGACCCCCCCATGAACCATGGACCTTGCCGTCGGTGGGGAGGCTTGCGTGAATCAGCGATACAATAGCCGTACCGTAGGTGCAACCACAGCGGAGGGGTATCTGTTGAGAGGCCAGACAAACTTGTGGTTCCTGAAGAGGGGCAGCAGCCTTTTCAGTGGTTTCAAGGGCAACAGTCTGGATGATTGACTGATCTGGCCTTGTAACACTAACCAAAACAGCCTTGCTGTGCTGGTACTGCGAACGGCTGAAAGCAAGGGGAAACTACGGCCGTAATTTTTCCCGAGGGCATGCAGCTTTACTGTATGGTTAAATGATGATGGCGTCCTCTTGGGTAAAATATTCCGGTAAAATAGTCCCCCATTCGGATCTCCGAGCGGTAACTACTCAGGAGGACGTCGTTATCAGGAGAAAGAAAACTGGCGTTCTACGGATCGGAGCGTGGAATGTCAGATCCCTTAATCGGGCAGGTAGGTTAGAAAATTTAAAAAGGGAAATGGATAGGTTAAAGTTAGATATAGTGGGAATTAGTGAAGTTCGGTGGCAGGAGGAATAAGACTTTTGGTCAGGCGAATACAGGGTTATAAATACAAAATCAAATAGGGGTAATGCAGAAGTAGGTTTAATAATGAATAAAAAAATAGGAGTGCGGGTAAGCTACTACAAACAGCATAGTGAACGCATTATTGTGGCCTAGATAGACACGAAGCCCACGCGTACCACAGTAGTACAAGTTTATATGCCAACTAGCTCTGCAGATGACGAAGAAATTGTAGAAATGTATGATGAAATAAAAGAAATTATTCAGATTGTGAAGGGAGACGAAAATTTAATAGTCATGGGTGACTGTAATTCGGTAGTAGGAAAAGGGAGAGAAGGAAACGTAGTACGTGAATATGGATTAGGGGGAAGAAATGAAAGAGGAAGCCGCCTGGTAGAATTTTGCACAGACCATAACTTAATCATAGCTAACACTTGGTTCAAGAATCATAAAAGAAGGTTGTATACATGGAAGAAGCCTAGAGATGCTAACAGGTTTCAGATAGATTATATAATTGTAATACAGAGATTTAGGAACCAGGTTTTAAATTGTAAGACATTTCCAGGGGCAGATGTGGACACTGACCAAAATCTATTGGTTATGAACTGTAGACTAAAACTGAAGAAACTGCAGAAAGGTGGGAATTTAAGGAGATGGGACCTGGATAAACTGAAAGAACCAGAGGTTGTACAGAGTTTCAAGGAGAGCATAAGGGAACAGTTGACAGGAATGGGGGAAAAATACAGTAGAAGAAGAATGGGTAGCTTTGAGGGATGAAGTAGTGAAGGCAGCAGAGGATCAAGTAGGTAAAAAGGCGAGGGCTGCTAGAAATCCTTGGGTAACAGAAGAGATAATGAATTTAATTGATGAAAGGAGAAAATACAAAAATGCAGTAAATGAAGCAGGTAAAAAAGAATACAAACGTCTCAAAAATGAGATCGACAGGAAGTGCAAAATGGCTAAGCAGGGATGGCTAGAGGACAAATGTAAGGACGTAGAGGCTTGTCTCACTAGGGGTAAGATAGATACTGCCTACAGGAAAATTAAAGAGACCTTTGGAGAAAAGAGAACCACTTGTATGAATATCAAGAGCTCAGATGGAAACCCAGTTCTAAGCAAAGAAGAGAAAGCAGAAAGGTGGAAGGAGTATATAGAGGGTCTATACAAGTGTGATGTACTTGAGGACAATATTATGGAAATGGAAGAGGATGTAGATGAAGATGAAATGGGAGATATGATACTGCGTGAAGAGTTTGACAGAGCACTGAAAGACCTGAGTCGAAACAAGGCCCCTGTAGTAGACAACATTCGATTAGAACTAATGACCGCCTTGGGAGAGCCAGTCCTGACAAAACTCTACCATCTGGTGAGCAAGATATATGAGACAGGCGAAATACCCTCAGACTTCAAGAAGAATATAATAATTCCAATCCCAAAGAAAGCAGGTGCTGACAGATGTGAAAATTACCGAACTGTCAGTTTAATAAGTCACGGCTGCAAAATACTAACACAAATTCTTTACAGACGAATGGAAAAACTAGTAGAAGCCGACCTCGGGGAAGATCAGTTTGGATTCCGTAGAAATATTGGAACACGTGAGGCAATACTGACCCTACGAATTATCTTAGAAGCTAGATTTGTAGACTTAGAGAAAGCTTTTGACAATGTTGACTGGAATTCTCTCTTTCAAATTCTAAAGGTGGCAGGGGTAAAATACAGGGAGAGAAAGGCTGTTTACAATTTGTACAGAAACCAGATGGCAGTTATAAGAGTCGAGGGACATGAAAGGGAAGCAGTGGTTGGGAAGGGAGTGAGACAGGGTTGCAGCCTCTCCCCGATGTTATTCAATCTGTATATTGAGCAAGCGGTGAAGGAAACAAAAGAAAAATTCGGAGTAGGTATTAAAATCCGTGGAGAATAAATAAATACTTTGAGGTTCGCCGATGACATTGTAATTCTGTCAGAGACAGCAAAAGACTTGGAAGAGCAGTTGAACGGAATGGATAGTATCTTGAAAGAAGGATATAAGATGAACATCAACAAAAGCAAAAGAAAGCATTTCTGAAGAAGAGAAATTTGTTCACATTGAATATAGATTTAAGTGTCAGGAAGTCGTTTCTGAAAGTATTTGTATGGAATGTAGCCATGTATGGAAGTGAAACATGGACGATAAATAGTTTGGACAAGAAGAGAATAGAAGCTTTTGAAATGAGGTGCTACAGAAGAATACTGAAGATTAGATGGGTAGATCACATAACTAATGAGGAGGTATTGAATAGAATTGGGGAGAAGAGAAATTTGTGGCACAACTTGACTAGAAGAAGGGATCGGTTGGTAGGACATGTTCTCAGGCATCAAGGGATCACCAATTTAGTATTGGAGGGCAGCGTGGAGGGTAAAAATCGTAGAGGGAGACCAAGAGATGAATACACTAAGCAGATTCTGAAGGATGTAAGTTGCAGTAGTTACTGGGAGATGAAGCTTGCACAGGATAGAGTAGCATGGAGAGCTGCATCAAACCTGTCTCAAGACTGAACACCACAACACCAACAACATTTATGCAGAATGGTTAATTCCATGTGAAGTGTAACAGGTTTTGTAATTAGGCAACATGTCAGTAATCTGTACAATGAAAGGTGTTTAAGCATCTTGTAGGAAATTAACGTGTGGAACATGACACTTGAAAATAGGAATTAAATTGGAGAATTTTTTAGTGAATTAACAACTTTACCTAAACACCACTACATACTTGTACACTGTCGAAAGGTAATGAGAAGTGAGAACTGTTTATTTCTGAACTTATTAAATTTTTTTATACTTACACTGAACCATACAAGTAAGTCAGGATGACACATCTGAACACTTGATGGTTGATGTATTCAGTACTCAAAAGGCTATATGAATTGAACTACTTATTGACTCAAACTATACACTTGAGACATATAACTGTTTCGTTGCTATGTCAGAAAATCTTATGAGAGGTGCGAGTTGTTTTGTACTTTTCTGAAAACATGATGAGGTATATATTAAGTTTTGAAACATTGTACCCCAGATGGGAGACTCATACTGAATTGTTCTTTTGCTTGATGTACACCGAGTGATACAACCATACAGTGACTTATTGAAACACGTAATAATCAACATTTATCTGTAGAGAAATTGAAGTTTTTAAGTGTTACAACGCAACCCTATCCCACACACTGCCTTGTAAATATCTTAGTGCTATTACATACTTTATTTGATGTTTTGTTGTTTATCTAACCAACTATGAGTATGAAATTTATTCTTGAAAGATACTACAGGTACAATGATTACTTTGCAATCGAATAGTATACCCACACCCCATAAACATTGCATAACATTTTAGAAAATACTGTCTGATAACTAGTAATATATGTATACTATTCCTTGTCTTTCAGCTACTTGTAAACAGTGCAGAACACACCACGCAATTTTACATAAATGTGTATGACACAGAACACTGAAAGAAACAAATCCTATCTTCACCGAAATGTGTAAAAGATATCAGGAAAGTTATTGAAATCTGTGGGCACTTGATTCCCAAAATTTGATACATAATATATTTTGTATGTTACCTAACTGGACATTTTCCAGTTCTATCTAGCTTTAATTGTATTTTCAACCAGATATGGTATGTAAATTTCAGACAACTCCATGATCTGGGTAGGACATTTTCCATTATCATTTTTGTGCTATAAGTGTAAGTTACATGGTATGTTCTATGGACATTCACCATAGTGCTTCAAAATATTGATAGTGAACTTAGCTGCGTGTTTAAACCCACTACACGGTATCCACAATTGGACTTGAACTTAAATTATCACAAAGAACTTACAGTTACGTAATTGATTTTGCTGTATGCCATGTGCCATGTTAGCACGCCAGACTTATATTCGAACTACTATACACATAATCTAGTATCCTGGAACTAAGTAGTGCTGATGCAGCACACAGAACTTTATCAAATACTTTGACGATTTAGTAGTGTCTATGCTGCACACAGTATTTCATAGACTATTGACAGTGTAAAATAGTATTCTAAGCCATGGAAGTGCCAAAAAGGCACAGACGAGTTGCTTCTGAGATATGCTACCGCACGTTTTGGTAGTGAAATTGATATCGTAATCTACAATATTGCAAGTGGTATCGAATTTTACAGTTATGATGAAGATAACAGAAACGACTGTTTTCAGTATAGTATTAACTTTCAAAAAATTGAGTAACTTTGAGAAGTCAAGTGTACAGGAGAGAAAATCATTTATCTTATTATTTTCTGCATCCAAGTTAAAATTTACTGATTGTTGAGTGTCAGTTTTAGTCTTCTTACCTCTAATATGTTAATATTTGCTTTACAGTTTTTGTCTTAGTATAAGTATTTTATCATTAATATTGCTACTTAGTATTTGTACAAAATTCAACATCATAACTGCATCTGACAAAACCTTTTTTTTTTGTTAGACATAACCTTTTCCAAATTCTGTTTTTCAAGATGAGTTAGTATTTGCTTTTGCCTAAGGATTTGCCAAGTATTTTTTTCACTTAACTTCAAATCAGTTAAGAAGTCATTCTGAGGTTTTTCTCGGTTTTTTGTTTTTTTTTAATTCAGATTCTGAGAGCCTTGTTTATCTTGCAATTTTCTCATGAAATATTTCACATATGGGATTAGGGAACTTTGGATTCTGAAGCTGATACACTGCGAAGTGTTCTAGGAAATACCCTGGGAACTGTGTCCGCTCCTAAAAAATCATCAAGAACATCAGCAGTATGAAGAACCATCGGACACCACCCTCCAACTCAGCGCACACCAGACACCTCCTTTTACCGGACTTCAACTATTCAGGCCACAGAAACCTACGATGGAATTTCGTAAACACTTGTTTTACTGCATGTTCTACTTTTCAAATTTGTAAACATTGTGCATGCCTGCGAGACTTCTTCTTGCAGTGGAATGAGAGCTAACCTCTCGGAGGGTGTGCAACGTGCAATAAGCCGTTTGGGCCTTGTGTATTCTCAAATTTACGATCTTATCCTTTTTTCGATCTTGTTTGAGATGTTTTAAACTTCGCCTGTATAGTAGTACATGTCGTGCTAACACAAATATAAAATTTTCTCTGACATCTATAAAATTAATTTATCTAAAAAAAATCACACTGGAAAAATTCATTTAAAATCTGATACTTGATACTAAACTCTTTCCACAAACTAAAAATGCCTAATTAAAAAGAGAAATATGAAGAATAATTATTTTGTAAAAATCTTGCGAAATTGAACCCCTGTGATTAAAAAACAAATTTCATAAAATTACTGTACTACAAAAAGATACATTTTCGTTTATGTGAATATATGTTATCATAGCTGTTCTAGTGTGCTGTTGAGTGAATTTCATTTTCTATGATTTATTTCCGGTTTAATGTTCTATGTTTCGATCTTAGTATGACTATGTCTTTGCTGATGTACTGTGGAACGATGTTTACTGTGTGTGTGTGTGTGTGTGCGTGTGTGTTTCTGGCGGGAAGGAAGGAAGGAGGGATGCGTAGAAATGGAATGTATTTCGCTGAGTGAACGTTGTAATTGATGGCAGCAACGCATCTAGGACTATTAAATATGAAAATTACATACGAATCAGGTTGTCGTCTATGTTATTCAAGAAACACGCCAACCTATCAGGTTTCCAGACCTACAAGAGAATTTTTTACCCAATGAGTATTTATTGCAATTAACGGTCAATCAATTGGGCGTAACAAGAGGAGGTCGCTAAAATTGCCACTGGTGTTCAATCTGCATTAGGCAGTGCGGGTTCTCAGCAACCCAACAATGCATATCGCCTGCATTCAGCTTTCATTGATTTGTAAAGATAGCTTCATTGGTAAAGAAAATTCTTTGAAGCAAGAATCTTTTGGCCTGATGTCGCAACAGAACCGAACGACAGAATTCCATTTGCATTCTGGTATCCCGTGGGTTAACCTAGTGCTGATGGGAGCTGTCTGCGTGCAAAACGCTGACAACAACCAGAGGTACTCGCAGTTTCACTGGAGCCAACATATGAGGTATGAGCAACAGTTGACAGAAGGTCTATTTCGTTCATTCCGCTCTTTGCAGGACAATTACATCAGCATAGTGATACTGCGGCGGCGCGGTTCTTTCCGTCCCTTTACGACGAACCCGCACCTACCTGTGACCTTTGTCTCAGCATATCATCTGTAGGAAAGCCGAGCGAAACCTACTGTACTTCGACGTGAACCAGGCTGCAATTAAAGTCACTAATCTACGATTCGGGAGAAAGTTTTCACACGAAATTAAAGATTGGAAATTTTGTCCTTAATTAATATATTCTGAAACTTAGGTGAACAAGTATCTCTGCCAAGCCCGTGCTAGTCTTAACACAGTCACTCACAATCCCTTTCACTCACGTTAGCAAGTTTATGGTGTTGCATTTACCGAAAACGTAACAGCTACAAAAATACGGATTGTTCTTGATTCAGAATGCTCGCCAAGCATTAAGTCTGTCGATACCTTATGTAGTCACAGTTTTTAGTCACCGACTTGCTCAATACGCCACGCGGAATTTATGACTTTCCTCGTCACAAAATTCACTCAGAAATTCCGAAATTTCTACACACCCATCGGAATAATTATGCCGCCAATTTACAACACTTTTGATGTATGAAACACTGCTAGATCCGCCAACTTATCATTTCCATCGGAACTACTACTACACACGTCCGAACTGTCTCATAGGCAGGCTCCGACTCTTCTCTAGAATACTCTACGTCTTCTCTACCATCAGACAAAGGCGCGCGAAGAATATTACTTTACTATTGGTCAGTTTACTCAACAGCCAATAGCAAAACAACATTCTCCCGCGTCAATCCGCGCTTTTCATCAATAACCAATCGCACAACAGTAAACCTAACGACTGCACTTCTAATATGCTGGAGTTTTGTTTATGCATAAAGTTAATTACAATTGTTATTTATACCTGAATTAAATTTCCCTTTACTATAAACTTACTTTACAAATCTATTCTACAAAAATCCCCTTTGTCCACATCCATGCTTCTTCGAAATGTTTCGACATTAAATCCCACTACATAACTCATTAAACAACTATCTTCATATTAACATTACACCACACTCACGCATTATTCATACTGCTAAAACACATTTATAAAATTTTACATACGCAAAAAGACATAATAAAACTTTATGAAAATACTAGAACAGTTTATGAAAAACATTCTATTACTTTAGTGCACTCTAGTGGGCACAATCGAAACTAAATCAGTCCCCTATCCAATATTGTTCTCTATTGGCTGATACATAAACTACGTGCGCGTCCAGTCTCGCGTCACCGTCTGTCACTATCCAGCTCTGAGACACATCTCCCACTTAACAGCCTCGAAGGCAGGATCGGTATACGGCGCTACGCCTCAATAGAATGCCCTACAAATGATTATCTTTTTCAAATTCGTCGAATTGTCGTTCTTCTTGGATGCCGTCTCTCAAGATTATTTGTGCATTAGACTTAACTGTTAGTTCCTTCTGGATTATATATAAATAAGTAGCATATCTAGTTTCTCTTCACTTGTGAAACACATTTATTTTTTCAAACTAATCAGCTCTCGACACACATAACGATACAGACATAATACACACATAAAAAAAGTTTTGCATCACTCCGTTTCACAAAAATCCTGAAGATAGACGTCGACTGTGGATATTGTATCACAGACTCAATCCCTTTGACTGTTCAGAGACGTCACTAAACCCGCCCAAAGATGTAAACAACCACGCGTGAGCAGCGCCTATTAGACGGAACTGATCAGTTCCAGTCATTCCACCAGGAAGGAGGTAGACGGCTCGTGTTGTCTGTAGTTCAACCATGCCTAGACGGTCAATACCATGGTTCAATTGCGTCCGCATTGTTACCTTGTTGTGTGATGTCCTTAGATTAGTTAGGTTTAAGTAGTTCTAAGTTCTAGGGGGCTGATGACCATAGATGTTAAGTCCCATAGTGCTCAGAGCCATTTGAACCATTTTTTTTTGTTACTTTGTGCCAGAAAATGCTCTCAGCAAGGGAAGTGTCCAGGCGGCTCTGAGTGAACCAAAGCGATGTTGTTAGGACATGGAGGAGATACAGAGAGACAGGAACTGTCGATGGCATGCCTCGCTCAGGCCGCCCAAGAGCTACTACTGCAGTGGATGACCGCTACCTACCGATTGTGGCTCGGAGGAAGCCTGACAGCAACGCCACCATGTTGAATAATGCTTTACGTGCAGCCACAGGACGTCGTGTTACGACTCAATAGGCTGCATGATGCGCAACTTCATGGCACCATGCAGCGCGATGCGGATGGGCCCAACAACAAGCCGAATGGATCGCTCAGGATTGACATCACTTTCTCTTCACCGATCAGTGTCGCATATGCCTTCAACAAGACACTCGTTGGAGATGTGTTTGGAGGCAACCCGGTCACGCTGAACGCCTGAGACACACTGTCCAGCGAGTGCAGTAAGGTGGAAGTTCCCTGGTATTTTGGGGTGGCATCAAGTAGGGCCGACGTACGCCGCTGGTGGTCCATGGAAGGAGCCGTAATGGCTGTACGATAAGTGAATGTCATCCTCCGACCTATAGTGCAACCATATTGGCAGTATATTGGCGAGGCATTCATCTTCATGGACGACAATTCGCGCCCCCATCGTGCACATCTTGTGAATGACTTCCTTCAAGGTAACAACATCGCTCGACTAGGGTGGCCAGCATATTCTCCAGACATGAACCATATCGAACAGGGCTGTTTATAGACGACGTGACCACCAACCGCTCCGAGGGATCTACACCGAATCGCCTTTGAGGAGTGGGACAATCTGGACCTACAGTGCCCTGATGAAGTTGTGGATAATATGCCACGACGAATACAGGCATGCATCAATGCAAGAGGACGTGCTATTGGGTATTAGAGGTACCGGCGTGTACAGCAATCTGAACCACCACCTTTGAAGGTCTCGCTGTATGGTGGTACAATATGCAATGTGTGGTTTTCATGAGCAATAAAAAATGCGGAAATGATGCTTATGTTGATTTCTATTTCAATTTTCTGTACAGGTTCCGTAACTCTCGGAACCGAGGTGAAGGAAAACCTTTTTTTTTGTGTGTATTCATGAAAAGAGACTATACCTAGTTTAGAAGGACTATCTCGTAATTCATCTCGGTGAAAACAAAATGACGATATATTAAAAGGTTGCCGGCCGGTGTGGCCGTGCGGTTCTAAGCGCGTCAGTTTGGAACCGCGTGACCACTACGGTCGCAGGTTCGAATCCTGACTCGGGCATGGATGTATGTGATGTCCTTAGGTTAGTTAGGTTTAAGTAGTTCTAAGTTCTAGGGGACTGATGACCTCAGTAGTTAAGTCCCATAGTGCTCAGAGCCATTTGAACCATTTTTTATTGAAAGGTTCCGGAAACATTTAAGATGAACGGCTTAGATGGATTTTACATGAAATGGATTCAATCCACTGCATTGAAATAATTGGATCAATAGGTATGAAAGCAAAGAAGATGCAATGATTCATTACAGAGCAGATTCAGCATGTCTGAAAAGGTCTTACAGATATCATCTTACGTCACTGCATCTTCACTGATTTCATCTACATTTCGTTTCAGTACATTTAATTTATCTCGCCTGTGAGCACTCACCCCATATCTCAACTCTCCTGAGTGGATTTAGAGCGCAGTCTAACAGCACTTAAGACTTTAAAAGACATTTCGATCAACCTCCGTAATTTGTGAACTACTGTTCAGTGGTAGTAGATAAGATCTGCTCCAGAATCCTTTCCCGTCTTGAAGGATTTATCCTGTGTCGAGTGTTCGTCACCATCAGGTCAAAATGAGAGGCCACACGCTACTGATTTAGACTCTCAATGTACAGTTGTACATTTCGATTCCTTCCGCACGTCAGAATTTTCATCAACGTAATTCCACCACAAAAAAATTGGACTAGTGAAAGCCAGCGTTTCTCAGATAATTATATTGTTTGCCAGCGTTCGATGTTGAATCCATCGCGTGTTAGCAATGTATTTCGGTGTGAGGGTATACAGCACTCTGAATGAAGATCAGTTGCTCACGGGACGTTAAGCCTACTAGCCTCTCCAATGTAGTGCGACGTAAACAGTCATCCAATGCGAACAGCTGATTTGCGACACTACTTCCCTAACTCATCGGCGAAGGTACGGAATGGGCGCTAGTGCAAAAAGCTTTCCAGTTTATAGGATCAACAGTCCCCCGTGGTCCCCAGCCATTAAAGCTTTCGTTTGCTTTTGCCTAAATTTGTTTCCCGCTTTTCGACTAAATTGTATTACGCGGATTTACTAGAACTCTTGAGAGCAGAGACTGGAGCGGGTAAACGCCTTTCGCCGTTACGTTGGCGAGAGGCAGTCCAGTGAACTAATCTGATTCTGCAGAATAAAAGTCTCACAGAAAGAGGAAAACAACCTATTTGAGATACAGTACCCAAAAAATCGAAGGGGTACTGTACAAGTTGCTTATCGTGTAAAATGAACAACAAATTTGAAACAAGACAGAAAACGAAGTAATACACTTTCTGTCGCATTAAAGTGAATGCACGGTAACTGATCACACATCCTAGATGCTACCAGCCACATTAATTGGTTCCTCTGGGATCACTTTCGTATTCTACACACACACACACACACACACACACACACACATACACACACACACACACACACCACATGTCGCAAGCCACTGTACAGTATTTGGCGGAGTGTATTTTATACTTTGAAACATCCCGTTAGAAAAATTAATGAATTACTGTGCTGATAAACCTCTTACGTTATTTGATTTTCAAACAGCTGAGCAGAACTGAACGTACTCAGACATTTCGCTCTTTACTTATCCTGATCAACACTAAACTGACACACAATATTTTTAACGCAACGCAATCTGACTTTCAATAATCCCTACAAAAGAATGGCCCTGACTAACAATAACCTATACCTTTCATGAATCACATACCATTGATATTAGACCCTGACAATCAGGAGAAAGAGTTTCAAATTTGAACAAGAGATCCTTAAATTCTTCGCATCTTACATGCTAGCATTTTCCTGTTGGAGTGCGCCTTCAAAACTGCTGTGAAAGATCTACAGCTTTGCTGGTACGCCACATAAGTATTCAGCCATCATTGAAGGATAACCTGAACCAAACCTCACTGACTATAGCGGATATACTTTCGGTAGGGTATGACATTCGCTTGCTTTTCGTCCCCTGTCGTCACACAAACTAGTTTTACCCTCTGGGAGAATTTTTAATTTCGACCGCGTGTTTGTCTAATGGATAAAAGTGTATCGGACAGAAATTTTGAATATTTTGTAATTAATAGAAAAACTAATCAGGTTTTTACTTTGGGTATAATGAAAGTAGTAAAGTTAATATACGAAAGAAAAATCGGTCGCCAGCCCAATTATTCACATTAATTTGAAATATTACGTTCAAGAAAATTGAATATTAGTTGTTATAATGACTTTCATTAAGACTCCCTTTGAACAGCACACTGGATAGACACGAATACAGGGCAGTCTAAGTTGTGGATAGCAGTAGTTATTATTAATGCACCACCCAGTAATCATAGAAATCAAATTGTACCCAACTCATAATAATAACAGTTACAATCACTATCATTACGTGACTCAATATTGAGATGTTACTTCAGGAAGCACCGAACTAAAGTTGGACATGAAGGAGCTTCTGACTTAACTGACATATAAATACCACATATAAAATTAAATAATACTACAATTACGCTGTCTATACTCCCATTTATAGAAATGTATCAGATTTCTTTAGTAACAATAATATTCCAATTATCTTTGTAATATGATAATAATATGGTGGGGATTCATAAACGGATACTGTCTCACTAGTCAAACTTTGTGATTATTTCAATAGTAAGATTCATTTCAACTAAATTTAATTCTTAGCCTCACTTGGAATAGTTTAGGTTTTTATTTTTCAAAGCAATTATTGCCGAGAGTACCATGCAACAGCCAAATCCACATCCGAAGCAAAATTCCTTCCAAAACGGCTTCCAAATGCCTCCCTTGGCACCCTCGGTGTGTACCGTACAACAACTAGCCACTGACTGCGTGCCGTTCCCACCAAGGGGCTGCCCAGTTCGACCGCCAAAACCATCTTTTACATTGCTCCAAGCCACTTCCATTGCGAAGGGACTTCCTTACATCTTTTACATGAACCAGTTTCCAATATACAATGTTTTCATTATAAACATATATATATAATAAAATTTCATTATTTTATACATTATTTAGTTTTTTCCATATATACATTACAAACATTAAATTTCCTGTCGCAAATCAATGACCTTAAGTAACAAAGAACAAACACTTCATAATCACAGATACACTGTTGCTTAGTATAAACCTACTTCTAATCGATATAGGTGTTACAAGGAGACAGCCGTCTCCTGGACAAATGGGTACCTGGTTGTACACCACGCAGGAGATGCCGATCAACTGAGGGGGAAGTCACCTGTACACTGCAAAAGCAACACATGAGTTCAGGCCCCACTTATTATTCGGGAGCACACCGATTCAAATTCCATTCCGATCATCTAGATATAGGTTTTACGTGATTTCCTTAAATCGCTTACGGTAAACGCTGGGCACTTGTCAGATTTCCTTCTTCATCCTTCCCTAATCAGAGATCAAATTCCGTGTGTAATGATCTCTTCGTTGACGGAATATCTTGTACCATATTTGTAGGGTACGTTAAATAGATCTATCGCAATGATAACGAAATCAAAGATCTGCTGGGGTCCATTCGAAACGTTGCACACCCTACGAGTTTATAAAGTTAGCTGTCGGAGCGGATTCGTTTCTACCGGAAAGATGGGTCACCCTATCACAATACGCATGAAAGAACACGGATCTCAAAAACAGGTCAGGCAACATAACAAACATGCTGTGTCAAAACGCCAAAGTTAATGAGTCAAAAGATAACAACCAACAGCTTAACAGTGTTTGGTCCACTTTTGGAACGCAAGCAGAAACGATTCTGCGTAGCGTTGATTCGACAAGTCCTTAGTATGTTTATGGGGTGACATCAAATGCCAACGCACAGCTCACATAGTTACCATAATGACAGGTCATGGCTCTTGGACGCAGAACTGGCGCCCGATAGCGCTCCAGATAAGTTTCATCGGATCAAGATAAGGCGACTTTGGTAGCCGAATAACAATGTGACTTTACTATCGTGTATCTCACACCACTCTAGTACAATTCTGGGCTTGTGTACGGACAGTTATACTGCTGTAAGATGTCATCGTCATCGAGGAAATAATTATGTTCAAATGGGTGTGAAATCTTATGGGACTTAACTGCCAAGGTCATCAGTCCCTAAGCTTACACATTACTTAATCTAAATTGTCCTAAGGACAAACACACACAGCCATGCCCGAGGGAGGACTCGAACCTCCGCCGGGACCAGCCGCACTGTCCATGACTGCGGCGCCCTAGACTGCTCGGCTAATCCCGCGCGGCACGAAACAATTATGTGTGAAGGAATGAAAGTAGGACTCAGTAGTGTTCAAGTAGCCCAGAGTTGCCATAAAGCCATCGTTTACTGCCATAAATCTCATGGAATTCCAGATGAATATCCCCCATAGGCCCCTACCGGCCTGTATCTGTGGCATGATACACTTTCCGACCAGCCATTCACATGGATGACGGCGTATCCTGGTACGATCATCGACCTGGTGTAGTAAGAAAAGTGGTTTATCCGACCGGGCGACTCATTTACATTGACTCAAGGCACAATTTCGACGATCCCACTCCTAATTCAATCGTAAAGGTGATAACGATAGCTCAGCATGAGAACACATGGGGGTCGTCTGCTGCAGCGTTGAGCGCTAAATAGTGTGCCCCGAAAGACGTTTGCCTTAATCAGCATTGTTCTCTCTCATCGTATGTGCTACACGTTGCCTACTCTCCTAATTTACAGAGCGCGCAATCCTCTGGACTTTGCGCACCGTGATGAGGTGCGGATATCACCTAGTTGTCTACTCGCGGATTCACCGTCTTTCAACCATTTTCCATAGATACTCACAACAATAGCATGCGAACAGTCGACCAGCTTTTCCCTTCGCGAGATGTTCGTTATCATGTGGCGGGCCAAAACAATTTGCCCTTTATCAAAGTCGTTTACGAGGGGCGTTGGAGAAGTCCATGCAGAGCCCGAGAGATGGCACCAGCGACGCGTATGTTTAGTTGGTAGCATCTTTGGAAAGAACGCACACCAAGTTTCAGCCATATTGGTCTATTTCTTTGCGTTTGGCATTCGTGTACTAACAATACCGCCACTTGCAAAGTAGGGTAGAAATCAAATTAATAATGTTGCTCACGCAGCATATGTTCGCTATATTGGGCAACGTCAAAATGTTATTGACTGTGGATTGTATCGTCAGAATGGAAATAATGAAGTCACTGTAAAAAAGTCATTAATTTTGGCACTTATCTTGAATGTATTCCCACGTAGATTTCTTCGAAGTTGTTATGGCTCATCTTCTTGATTCTAGGGTGATTCCACTTTGACTGCTAGAAGGTTCAGATCTGTATTTTAGCAATATTTGAAGACCTAACAAATGCGTTTTTCAGGAAATTCTGAATGATCAAATAATCCCAGATCAGAACAATGGTATGGTAGAATTAATTTTTCACTTGGTGTTCACGATTCACATTTTTATTAAACTTCTTGTAAATTCCCATATACTTCTTCTTAATTGTCACATCATTTAGAAAACAGTTTTGTATTAATCTTCATATATTTAATTTCCACTTTAACCAAACACATGACTTGATTGTTCTTTTACAAAGCGAAATAACAACTTAACTTCTGCCAAAGTGAAACAAAGACTGCTCTGTGCGCATTCGCGCCAAAACGGGTACAAGTAAGTCAAAGATTATGACAGTCTCACAGAAATGAATACACACAAGAACCATATCACTGTAATATATCGATACATCGGAGTACCTATACATTAATAAAACCAAACGCGAATATAGTCCCAAAAATATGTCTGTTACTTCGCAGAAAAGTAGTACGATATTACTGGTATCGAGAACTGGGGTTGGAGTACTGTAATGGTCACGTAAATAAAGAACCATTACAGTGTGAATCAACGAAGTCGAGTGATTGTCAAAAAATGTCCGAAAAAGAATTTCGTGTGGTGATTAAAAATTACTTTATGAAAGGCAAAACGCCTCAGGAGACTAAAGAGAAGCTTCATAAACATTAGGGTGACTCTGCACCTTCGATTAGAACAGTTTATAAGTGGTTTCAAAATTTTCAGAGTGTCCATATGGGCACATCTGGACGCCCTGTAGAGGTTACGACTCCAGAAATCATTAGTAAAAGCTATGATATGGTGATAGATGACAGAAGAGTTAAGGTGCGTGAGATTGCTAGTGCTGTGTGCATCTCGAATGAACGGGTACATAATATTTTGCATAAACATTTGGACCCCGTGATGAGGTGCGGACGTCACCTAGTTGTCTTCTCGTGGATTCACCGTCTTTCAACCATTTTCCATAGATACTTACAACAATAGCATGCGAACAGTCGACCAGCTTTTCCCTTCGCGAGATGTTTGTTACCATGTGGTGGGCCAAAACAATTTCCCCTTTATCAAAGTCCTTTACGAGGGGAGTTGGAGAAGTCCATGCAGAGCCCAAGAGATGGCACCACTGGCGCGTATGTTTAGTTAGTAGCATCTTTGGAAAGAACGCACACCAAGTTTCAGCCATATTGGTATATTTCTTTGTGTTTGGCATTCATGTGAATCAAGGAAGTCGAGTGATTGTCAAAAAATGGCCAAAAAAGAATTTCGTGTGGTGATTAAACATTACTTTATGAAAGGCAAAACGCCTCAGGAGACTAAAGAGAAGCTTGATAAACATTATGGAGATCTGCACTTTCGATTAGACCAGTTTATAAGTGGTTTCAAAATTTTCAGAGCGGCCATATGGGCACAAGCGATGCTGAACGTTCTGGACGCCCTGTGGAGTTTACAGCTACAGAAATCATCGGTAAAATCCATGATATGGTGATGGATCACAGAAGACGTAAGGTGCGTGAGATTGCTAGTGCTGTGGGCATCTCGGATGAACGGGTACATAATATTTTGCATAAACATTTGGACATGAGAAATCTATTCGATAGATGGGTTCCGCGATTGCTCACACTTGACCAAAAACGGACTCGTGTGAAGTGTTGCAAGGATGGTTTGCAGCTGTTCAGGAAGACTCCGCAGGACTTTAAGCATCGTTTCGTCACTGTGGATGAAACATGGATACATTACTATACTCCTGAGACCAAACAACAATCCAGACAATTGGTTACCAAGGGAGAATCTGCACAAAAAAGGCGATGACCATCCCTTCGACCGGAAAGGTTATGGCGACCGTCTTTTGGGATTCGCAAGGGATAATCCTCATGATTATCTGGAAAAGGGAAAAACATTACTGGTGCATATTATTCATCGTTATTAGACTGTTTGAAAACCGAGCTGCAAGAAAAACGCAGGCAATTGGACCGCAAAAAAGTCCTTTTCCATCGTGACAAAGCATTAGCACACACCTGAGCAGTTGTGGTCGCAAAATTAATGAAAATAAGATTCCAACTCGTTTCACATCCCACCTATTCTCCAGACTTGGCTCCCTCGGACTATTATTTGTTCCCCAATTTGAAGAAATGGCGGGTAGGACAAAGATTTTATTCAAAGGAGGTGATTGCAGCAACTAATAGCTACTTTGCAGACTTGGACAATTCCTATTATTCGGAAGGGATCAACAAATTAGAACAGCGTTGGACGAAGTCTAAGAGGCGACTATGTCGAAAAATAAAAAAGGTTTACCCCAAGCCGGCCGAGGTGACCGAGCGGTTCTAGACTCTTCAGTCCGGAACCGCGCCACTGCTACGGTCGCAGGTTCGAATCCTGCCTCGGGCATGGATGTGTGTGATGTCCTTAGGTTAGTTAGGTTCAAGCAGTTCTAAGTTCTAGGGGACTGATGACCTCAGATGTTAAGTCCCATAGTGCTCAGAGCCATTTTTTTTTTTTGGTTACCCCAAACATGTAAGTAGTTTTTATTTTTGCATGGACTTTTCAAGCATCCCTCGTATGTCAGTTGTTTTTTCTACTTGTGGCCCATATGTATGGTGACTAGAATTATTCTCACTCGTCTTTGCTCCACTTACGTACGGAGGATAGCTTTATTTTTTGGTGCGATCGGTCGCGAAATGGAAATCATTTTATTTACAGCATTGAGCCACATCTCTTCCAACTATCTCTCAGCATAGTCGCCGATGGGACATTTGTCGTAGCGTACTACTAGGTTTCCAGTACTCTCGCCATGGAAGGCAACCCCCTGTGTACTTTCTGCCAATTCTCTATGCTGGTCTGTCGCTTGTTGCGTGTATCAAAATGCTATCCTCGTAGTCCCTGTTTCGCGTGAGCAAAGAGATTAAATTCAGAGGGATCCAAATCCGGGATGTATTGTAGCTGATCAAACACTTTGCATCGAAAATCCTGCAGGACCGTCTTTGTTGCAGCTGTAGTGTGCTGCTGAGCACTGTCATGAAGGACAGTGCCTGATGACAACATTTCTCTTCGCTTAATCTGAATTGTCGTCCGTAGACGATTTTCTCGAATCGCCTGATCGACTCGCTGAACGAGATAATCTGCCGACACTCGCTTCCTTCCCTTTCTGCCTACATCATGAAATGTCTGTACGCCTTGCTCCAAAGTTCCTGCACCATTGCCGCACTCTAGTGTCACACATAATACTTACGCTATGTGGGTTGCACGGGAATCAGGCTGAACCCCTCAGCATGAAGAAACTGAATGACAGCATGCACTTGACACTTGGCAGGAGACACTATCGTTCTAGGCATATTTACTCGTCCACTGTGCCATCATAACTGAGTAATAAGAAATAATGCGATCGACGGGCATACTAGAGACACTGTGAAACAAATCTGTGGAAAGCTTCATCGGATTTTTACTGTGGTTTTAACTTTGCCACCAGTCTGGCCTTGAAAAAAAAATAGCCCTTGTATTTCCCTTGCCGTGTCGTGTGCACGCAAAGTTCCCAGTGGACATTCAATTGAGGGCAGCGATCATAATGTTTGTATCTGAAACAAACGTTTCAAAAACAACGGCAGAAGCAGCGGAGGCAGCCGCTCAGACGTCACACCGGCCAACGAGCAGACAGCTCGTTAGACACAACATCCAGAGGCCAATTTGAAGCGGCACGTGCAGCAGTTACTCGCCAGAACAAAACAAGCACAACTGCAAGAACGAACTCTCTATAAGCAAAACAAGGGGAGCAGTTCTTGTGCACTGACAGAAGTGTGCCCGACCCAAATCTCTAACAAACACGACGAATGACTTAAAACAAAGACTCCAAAGACGTCAATGTTGCTACTCACCGAAAAGAATCCCATTCTGAGACTCAGACAGAGATGCAACGAAACCACAGTCGTTTTGTCAGCATTAAAATCAATACTGTGATGTGGATACTCGGAAACTATGTTAACTGCTAAGGTAACGAAGTGCTGTGACTTGCATAAAAAAATTTGTGTGAAATCTTATGGGACTTAACTGCTAAGGTCATATATATATATATACACAATGAATTCACGGTGTTCTTATTTCAATTTCCAGGAGTGTGTGTGTATATATATATATATATATATATATATATATATATATATATATATATATATATATATATATATATATACTCCTGGAAATTGAAATAAGAACACCGTGAATTCATTGTCCCAGGAAGGGGAAACTTTATTGACACATTCCTGGGGTCAGATACATCACATGATCACACTGACAGAACCACAGGCACATAGACACAGGCAACAGAGCATGCACAATGTCGGCACTAGTACAGTGTATATCCACCTTTCGCAGCAATGCAGGCTGCTATTCTCCCATGGAGACGATCGTAGAGATGCTGGATGTAGTCCTGTGGAACGGCTTGCCATGCCATTTCCACCTGGCGCCTCAGTTGGACCAGCGTTCGTGCTGGACGTGCAGACCGCGTGAGACGACGCTTCATCCAGTCCCAAACATGCTCAATGGGGGACAGATCCGGAGATCTTGCTGGCCAGGGTAGTTGACTTACACCTTCTAGAGCACGTTGGGTGGCACGGGATACATGCGGACGTGCATTGTCCTGTTGGAACAGCAAGTTCCCTTGCCGGTCTAGGAATGGTAGAACGATGGGTTCGATGATGGTTTGGATGTACCGTGCACTATTCAGTGTCCCCTCGACGATCACCAGTGGTGTACGCCCAGTGTAGGAGATCGCTCCCCACACCATGATGCCGGGTATTGGCCCTGTGTGCCTCGGTCGTATGCAGTCCTGATTGTGGCGCTCACCTGCACGGCGCCAAACACGCATACAACCATCATTGGCACCAAGGCAGAAGCGACTCTCATCGCTGAAGACGACACGTCTCCATTCGTCCCTCCATTCACGCCTGTCGCGACACCACTGGAGGCGGGCTGCACGATGTTGGGGCGTGAGCGGAAGACGGCCTAACGGTGTGCGGGACCGTAGCCCAGCTTCATGGAGACGGTTGCGAATGGTCCTCGCCGATACTCCAGGAGCAACAGTGTCCCTAATTTGCTGGGAAGTGGCGGTGCGGTCCCCTACGGCACTGCGTAGGATCCTACGGTCTTGGCGTGCATCCGTGCGTCGCTGCGGTCCGGTCCCAGGTCGACGGGCACGTGCACCTTCCGCCGACCACTGGCGACAACATCGATGTACTGTGGAGACCTCACGCCCCACGTGTTGAGCAATTCGGCGGTACGTCCACCCGGCCTCCCGCATGCCCACTATACGCCCTCGCTCAAAGTCCGTCAACTGCACATACGGTTCACGTCCACGCTGTCGCGGCATGCTACCAGTGTTAAAGACTGCGATGGAGCTCCGTATGCCACGGCAAACTGGCTGACACTGACGGCGGCGGTGCACAAATGCTGCGCAGCTAGCGCCATTCGACGGCCAACACCACGGTTCCTGGTGTGTCCGCTGTGCCGTGCGTGTGATCATTGCTTGTACAGCCCTCTCGCAGTGTCCGGAGCAAGTATGGTGGGTCTGACACACCGGTGTCAATGTGTTCTTTTTTCCATTTCCAGGAGTGTATATATATGTATGTGTGTGTGTGTGTGTGTAACAAGTGCTCTAGACCTTCATGGAGTGTAATGTCATAGGTTTGTCTCAATAAAATTCATTTTCTCGTAATAAATACGCTGAGATGACGAACGTCATGGGATAGCGATCTGCACATATACAGGTGGTGGTAGTATCAGGGACGCAAGGTATAAAAGGACTGTGAATTGGCGAGCTGTCATTTGTGCTGAGGCGATCAGTGTGATAAGGTTTCCGACGTCATTATGGCTGCACGACGGGAATTAACAGACTGAACGCCTAACTAGACGCATGGGAAATTCAATTTCGAAAATCGTTAGAGAATTCAATATTCCGAGTCCACAGGATGAATAGTGTGCCGAGAACACTAAATTTCAGGCATTACTTCTCACCACCGACAACGCAGTGGCCGACGCCCTTCACATAACGACCGACATCAGCGGCGTTTGCTTAGAGTTGTCAGTGCTAACAGACAAGCAACACTGGGTGAAATAAGCACAGATATTAATGTGAGACGTACGACGAATGTATCATTGAGGGCAGTGCGCCGAAATTTGGCGTTTTTCGGCTATAGAACAGACGACCGTAGCGAATGAATTTGCTAACAACACGACATCGCTTGCAGTGCCTCTCCTGGGCTCGTGACCATATCGGATCGGGTAGACCCTAGACGATTGGAAGCCTGTGGCCTGGTCAGACGAGTCCTTGTTCCAGCTGGTAAAAGATGTTGGTAGGGTTCGAGTGTGGTGCAGAACCCACGAAGCAACGCTTGTCAAGAATGATCTGCGAAAGCTAGTGGTGGCACGATAATGGTGTGGGCTGTGCTTACATGGAATGGAATGGGTCCTCTGGTCCAACTGAACAGATCATTGACTGTAAATTGTTATGTTCGGCTATTTGGAGGCCATTTTGATGGAATGTCTATGGATGACAATGCGCCATGTGACTGGGCAACAATTGTTCGCGATTACGCTTACCCATTACGGATATTTTAGAACCCGTGACTGTTAATTAAATGTAAATACATAAAACTGCAACCAGTCACTTTTTTGAATAGGTATTTATTTTTCCATGAACCGGTTTCCAAACTTTCTCAGATTCGAGACTCGAACTCGGGACCTTTGGCTTTCGCGGGCAAGTGCTCTACCAACTGAGCTACCGAAGCTCGACTCACGCCCGGTACTCACAGCTTTACTTCTGCCAGTACATCGTCTCCTACCTTCCAAACTTTACAGAAGCTCTCCTGCGAACCTTGCAGAACTAGAACTCCTGAAAGAAAGGATATAGCGGAGACATGGCTTAGCCACAGCCTGGGGGATGTTTCCAGAATGAGATTTTCACTCTGCAGCGGAGTGTGCGCTGATATGAAACTTCCTGGCAGATTAAAACTGTGTGCCCGACCGAGACTCGAACTCGGGACCTTTGCCTTTCGCGGGCAAGTGCTCTACCAACTGAGCTACCGAAGCACGACTCACGCCCTGTGCAGAGTGAAAATCTCATTCTGGAAACATCCCCAGGCTGTGGCTAAGCCATGTCTCCGCTATATCCTTCCTTTCAGGAGTGCTAGTTCTGCAAGGTTCGCAGGAGAGCTTCTGTGAAGTTTAGAAGGTAGGAGACGATGTACTGGCAGAAGTAAAGCTGTGAGTACCGGGCGTGAGTCGTGCTTCGGTAGCTCAGTTGGTAGAGCACTTGCCCGCGAAAGGCAAACGTCCCGATTTCGAGTCTTGGTCGGGCACACAGTTTTAATCTGCCAGGAAGTTTCATATCAGCGCACACTCCGCTGCAGAGTGAAAATCTCATTTCTCAGATTCATCTTCAGATAGTTTCCTGGACGTTACATCAGCATTTATAGCATAATTCTGGTTTCTGGCTCTGTGACAAGAAAATGGAATACGTTTTAATGTATCGCCATGACTATTGTTTATCTGTCGATGTGGATGCAAAATGGTTCAAATGGCTCTGAGCACTATGGGACTTAACTGCTGAGGTCATCAGTCCCCTAGAACCTAGAACTACTTAAACCTAACTAACCGAAGGACATCACAAACATCCATACCCGAGGCAGGATTCGAACCTGCGACCGTAGCGGTTGCGCGGTTCCAAACTGTAGCGCCTAGAACCGCTCGGCCACTCCCGCCGGCGATGTGGATGCAAAATGTAGTTTTTTACTTACTGTGACAGTATGAGCAGCATAACTCGTTAGAGTCCATCTGTCTGCTTCCATTTTGATTGATTTGAAGAACATTCTCGACAATTCGAGAGAATTATTTTGCCACCCAGATCACCCGAAATGAATCCCATCTAACATTTATGGGACATAATGGAGACGTCAGTTCGTATACAAAATCCTACAACGGCAATACTTTGGCATTTATGGATGGGTGTAGGGGTAATATGGCTCAAAATTTGTGCAGGGGACTTCCAACGACTTCATGATATAGCTACGTTTGCTGCATGGACCATCCAGGTCCAGTGCCCTCCCCAACACAAATCTGAATTCGTATCTTCAGCTTATTTTCCCCTTCTTTGATTGGCACTACTGCCGAGCTTCTCCAGCACTGGAATAGCGCCACAGCGTTGGGCGTAATTGGGAAATCCTACACATCACGTGTAGGTGATCTATAGATCTTATAATTAAATTTTCCTCGAGACATTTGAGTCACATCTTTATCTATGATAATGATGGAAGCTGAAGAAATGAATTAAAATTTGTGCCACGGCCAGGACTTGAACCCGGGTGACAGGATATGCGCTTATTACTGGAGAATCAGGGTAGCTCTCTTTTATTCTTTTTTTTTATAATCGTTTAACTTTCAGTAGAATTTTGTTTTCAAACATAGTTTGTGGTCTGACATTACGTGGGACACGTGCGTCTCTGGTTTGTGACTGGTCAAGTAAAAACTAACATGGGAGGCTGTGGAAAATTTTATTGCTTTCTCTGTTCGAACTTTGTCCATTAAAAGTTAGTGGGGTCGAGACCACGACCTTTTTGGCGGTTTTCTCGCTCCCACCCGATTGAGTAAGCGGCTGGCGCTTCCTGAGCGTTTTGCTGATTGGTCAGCTAACGCCCCCACTCTGTGAAGATGCGCTGATCATCGTCGGCTAACGTGGATTTCTAAAAATTGGAAGAGAGCACTCTGGCTGTGTCGGCATGGTGAGTAAGACCTGCGTTTACGAGCTCATCTAGTATAAGCCTTTCTTACTAGGCTCCTTCAAATAATTCATAGTTCAATGTAGTTGATCATTACATTATTCAAATTGAGCCACTAGGAGAACAAACGCTCATCAGTGACGTGTAGTCATTACTTTTGTAAGATCTGTTGCTTTCTTGTTTGTGACGTGTGAGTGTCATCTCATCGGTCAAATCCTCATCCTAATAATTGATGAGAGCATTTGTAGCCGAGTAAAACGAATACCTGGACCATTATCCAAATTTTCTTATGCCGATTTTTACCAATTTTTCTATGGTTTTGGCAGATCAAACCCAAAGTAATGTGCCACACACAACAGTACCATGCCGTTGATTTATAAATAAATTCTTGATCATTATGAATACATGCGAGCTAGGGGAGATGTTGGTAGTTGGCGATTTGTCAGAATTACCGGAATGTTGTCTAGCATTCTGAACTTAGTTCCTAGCCCCCGTTTAATCACGTAGTGATGTTGCTTGCTGGTGTACAAATCATACGTGTTTTCCTCCAGTAGCATCTTCTTAGTCGGTAAATGCTTAAGTGTTACGAGTGTTAGCACTTTTTACTTTCCAAAATACATCCACGATTTATATCCTCTGAGTGCAGATCACTTGCTGATCACGACGTTTATTGGAAAAACCGTCTCACTTTAAGGAATCATATCAGTAATTTTGTTCTGTTTTTGATACACGATGAACAAGTTAAGAAAGGAGAACTTACAAGCTAATAAATGTTTATTTCGTAGAACGTAATTCCATTTTCATTTTTCCCCTGTGTGCACTGCACCATCTTCCTACATCCCTTGTAAAATCACTGCCAATAGCACTCGCTGTTTGAGAAATGATTACTGTAGGTTTGATATCATCCGTTTCCTAGACAGTTTCGTTGAAACCATGACATAAACCTCCTTTGTGCTCTTAATAAATGGGGCATATTCTTTTAACGATGTCATACTTAGTGGAATCAAGATATTTCCAGGCTTCCTCTACTCGTAACAGTTCAAAATTAGTAAGTGGAACATTTTACCATGAAGGTAAAATTAGACGGTTTCGAGGTCACACGGAAGGTTACCAACAATCGTTCCTCCCGTGCACCAATTGCTACTGGAATAGGAAGTGGGGATGGGACAGCGGTAAGTACTTTGTAAGTACTTTCTTCCACACACATAAGAAGACCTTGATATGCATAGAAGCAGAAGCAGATGCAGAAATAAAGAACATCAGCTCAAATCCTCTCCTTTCCCGACATCGAATCTTGTGACTGAATTTATTTACGCCCTTGTTGATGAATTATAGAGGCACCAGTGAAGACAGTGTAGTTAAGTTTCACTACTCCAGTAGTACGGAATCAATGGTTCACCGTTTTACAGTGTGACTGGATCCATAATTCAAAATATTTTTTGTAAGATGACTCCTGCCGCAAAAAAAAAAAAGGTTCAAATGGCTCTGAGCACTATGGGGCTTAACTGCTGAGGTCATCAGTCCCCTAGAACGTAGAACTACTTAAACGTAACTAACCTAAAGACATCACACATATCCATGTCTGAGGCAGGATTCGAACCTGCGAGCGTAGCAGTCGCGCGGTTCCAGACTGTAGCAGTCGCGCGGTTCCAGACTGTAGCAGTCGCGCGGTTCCAGACTGTAGCGCCTAGAACCGCTCGGCCACACCGGCCGGCCTGCCGCAACAGCTTACGAACGTACGAGGGGCATTCAATAAGTAATGCAGCACATTTTTGTCCTGAAATCGGCCTGGTTCTATTCAAGATTCCAATACATCATATTATTTCCCACTCTTTCGGCTACAAAACCCTGTTTTTCAACACAATCTCCGTTCAATGGGACGGCCTTACGCCACCTTACTGGGAGGGCCTGTATGCTCGCATGGTGCCACTCTACTGGTCGACGTCGAACCAACGTCTCGCTGCATCAGTAACCTCCCCATCACCCCCGTACTGCTTCCCGCGAAGTGTGTCCTTCAGTGGGCCAAACGGATGGAAGTCAGAAGGCCGGGCTGTAGAGCGGATGAGGAAAAGGAGTCCAGCGAAGTTCTGTGAACTCCCCTCAGGTGCACAAACTTCTATGAGACTTTGCGTTGTCATGGAGAAGTTCGTTTGCATGTTTGTGGAGACGAACACGCTGAAGTCATTTCTTCAATTTTCTGAGGGTAGAACAATACACTTAAGAGTCGATCGTTGCTCCATGAGGGAGAAGAGCAAAGAAAATAACCCTTTCAGAGTCTCATAAGAGAGTCGCCATGACTTTACAAGCTGGGAGTTGCAATGGTTCTCTATTTACGTGACTATTACGGCACTCCAACCCCAGTTCTCGATACCAGTAATATCGTACTACTTTTCTGCGAAGTAACAGACATATTTTTGTGACAATATTCACATTTGGTTTTATTAATGTATAGGTAATCCGATGTATCGATACATTACAGTGATATGGTTCTTGTGTGTATTCATTTCTGTGAGACTGTCATAATCTTTGACTTACTTGTACCCGTTTTGGCGCGAATGCGCACAGAGCAGTCTCTGTTTCACTTTGGCAGAAGTTAAGTTGTTATTTCTCTTAGTAAAACAACAGTCAATTCTTGTGTTTGGTTAAAGTGGAAATTAAATATATGAAGATTGATACAAATCTGTTTTCTTGATTATGTGACAATTAAGAAGAAGTATATGTGAATTTACAAGAAGTTTAATAAAAATGTGGATCGTGAACACCAAGTCAAAAATTAATTCTACCATACCACTGTTATGATCTGGGACTGTTTGATCATTAAGAATTTCCTGAAAAACGCATTTATTAGGTCTTAAAATATTCCTAAAATACAGATCTGGACCTTCTAGCAGTCAAAGTGGAATCACCCTAGAATCAACAAGATGAGCCACAACGACTTCGACGAAATCTACTTGGGAATCCATTCAAGATAAGTGCCAAACTAATGACTTTTTTACAGTGACCTCATTATTTCCATTCTGACGATACCATCCACAGTCAATAAGTTTATTGTTGCCCGATAAAGCGAACATATCCTGCGTGAGCAACGTTATTAATCTGATTTCTAATCTACTTTGCAAGTGGTGGTATTGAGACGGTGCAGCTTTGAACTTTTTTTCGGAAGAGAGGTGGTGTGGCGCCACTCCATGGACTGCCGTTTTGTTTCTTGTTCGAAGTGAGGCACCCGCGTTTCATCACCTGTGACGATGTACGACAAAAATTTGTTACGATCAGCCTCGTGACGTGCAAGCAATTCCTCACAGATGGTTCGTCGTTGCTCTTCATTGTCTTCTGGTAATCGGCGATCGAACCCAGCGGGCCCACAGTTTTGAGTACCCAAACTGGTGGACGAAAATGTTAGCAGTACCGTCAGAGACGTCCAGTTGAGCAGCGAGGTGTTTGACTGTGATACGTCGATCATCTAAAATGAGAGTGTCCTCCTGCTCCAACACTACATGAGTCACAGCCATGTGAGGCCGGCCGACACGCGGAAAATCGAACAGGTTTGCGCGACCTTGTTGCGGGGATGACAGACGCCTCCCCCAACGACTTGTGTGTGTGTGTTTGTGTGTGTGTATGTCTGTGTGTGTGTGTGTGTGTGTGTGTGTGCGTGTGTGTGTGTGTGTGAATGCCTAAGGGAGCAAACTGCTGAGGTCATCGGTCCCTAGACTTACACACTACTTAAACTTACTTATGTTAAGAATAGCACACGCACCCATGCCCGAGGGAGGATTCGAACCTCCGGCGGGATGGGCCGCGCAATCCGTGACATGGCGCCTCAAACTGCGCGGTCAGTCCGCGCAACCCCCAACGACGCTCAGTGCTTTTGTTCACTGACAGATCTGCGTATACATTGTGCAAGCGCCTCTGAATATCTGCGATGCTCTGGTTTTCCGCCAGAAGAAACTCAATAACAGGTCTCTGCTTGGAGCGCACCCCGGTTGGAGACGCCATTTTGAAGGCTACGTATAGTGCCGCGACGTATCGGAACTTCGTGAAAGTGCAACTACATTTACATCTATATACATCTACATCTACATCTGTATGGATACTCTGCAAATCACATTTAAGTGCCTGGCAGAGGGTTCATCGAACAACCTTCACAATTCTCTATTATTCCAATCCCGTATAGCGTGCGGAAAGAACGAACAGCTATATCTTTCCGTACGATCTCTTATTTCCCTTATTGTAGCGTGGTGATCGTTTCTCCCTATGTAGGTTGGTGTCAACAAAATATTTTTCGCATTCGGAGGAGAAAGTTGGTGATTCGAATTTCGTGAGAAGATTCCGCCGCAACGAAAAGCGCCTTTGTTTTAATTATGTCTACCCCAAATCCTGCATCATTTCAGTGACACTCTCTCCCCTATTTCGCGATAATACAAAACGTGCTGCCCTTCTTTGAACTTTTTCGATGTTCTCCGTCAGTTCTATCTGGTAAAGATCCCACACCGTGCTGCAGTATTCTAAAAGAGGACGGACAAGCGTAGTGTAGGCAGTCTCCTTAGTAGATCTGTTACATTTTCTAAGTGTCCTGCCAATAAAACGCAGTCTTTGGTTACCCTTCCCGACAACATTTTCTATACGTTCCTTCCAATTTCAGTTGTTCGTAATTGTAATTCCTAGGTATTTAGTTCAATTTACAGCCTTTCCATTAGACTGATTTATCGTGTAACACAAGTTAAACGAATTCCTTTTAGCACTCATGTTGGTGACTTTTTCGTTATTTAGGGTCAATTGCCAATTTTCACACTATTCAGATACCTTTTCTAAATCGTTTTGCAATTTGTTTTGATCTTCTGATGACTTTATTAGTCGATAAACGACAGCGTCATCTGCAAACAACCTAAGACGGCTGCTCAGATTGTCTCCCAAACCGTTTATATAGATAAGGAACAGCAAAGGGCCTATAACACTACCTTGAGGAACGCCAGAAATCACTTCTGTTTTACTCGATGACTTTCCGTCAATTACTACGAACTGTGACCTCTCTGACAGGAAATCACGAATCCAGTCACATAACTGAGACGTTATTCCATAAGCACGAAATGTCACTACAAGCCATTTGTGTGCTATAGTGTCAAAACCCTTCCGGAAATCCAGAAATACGGAATCGATCTGAAATCCCTTGTCAATAGCACACAACACTTCATGTGAATATTGAGCTAGCTGTGTTTCACAGGAACGATATTTTCTAAACCCATATTGACTGTGTGTCAATAGACTGTGTTCTAGGCGCTCAGTCCGGAACCGCGTGACTGCTACGATCGCAGGTTCGAATCTTGCCTCGGACATGGCTGTGTGTGATGTCCTTAGGTTAGTTAGGTTTAAGTAGTTCTAAGTCCTAGGGGACTGATGACCACAGATGTTAAGTCCCATGGTGCTCAGAGCCATTTTTTTTCAATAGACTGTTTTCTCAGAGGTAATTCATAATGTTCGGACACAATATATGTTCCAAAATCTTGCCGCATATAGACTTTAACTATATGGGCCTGTAATTTAGTGGATTACTCCTACTACCTTTCTTGAATATTGGTGTGACCTGTCCAACTTACCAGTCTTTCGGTACGGATCTTTCGTCGAGAGAACGGTTGTTTATGATTGTTAAGTATGGAGCTAAGGCATCATCATACTCTGAAAGGAACCTAATTGGTATGCAATCTAGACCAGAAAACTTGCTTTTATTAAGTGATTTATGTTGCTTCACTACTCCGTGGATATTTACTCCTACGTTACTCATGTTGTCAGATGTCCTTGATTCGAATTCTGCAATATTTACTTCGTCTTCCTTTGTTAAGGCATTTCGAAAGGCTGTGTTTAGTAACTATGCTTTGGCAGCACTGTCTTCGATAGTATCTCCATTGCTATCACGCATTGATTGCTTCTTGCCGCTAACATACTTCACATACGACCAGAATCTCTTTAGATGTTCTGCCAGATTTCGATACAAATTTTCGTTGTGAAAACTGTTATAATCATCTCCCATTGAAATCCTCGCTAAATTTTGAGCTTCTGTAAAAGGTCGCAAGTCTTGGGGATTTTGCGTCTGTTTAAATTTGGCATGTTTGTTTCGTTGTTTCTGCAATAGTGTTCTGACCCGTTTTGTATACCAAGGAGGATCAGCTCAGTATTTTGTTAATTTATTTGATTTAAATCTCTCAATTGCTGCCAGTACTATTTCTTTGAATTCAAACCACATCTGGTCTACATTATTAATTCGGAAGGGGTGGAGATTGTCTCTCTGGAAGACGTCAAGTTAATTTTTTATCCGCTTTTTGAATAGGCATATTTTTCGTTTATTTTTGGAGGATTTGGAGGTTACAGTATTCAGTCTCGCTACGACAACCCTGTGTTCACTAATCCCTGTATCCGTTTTGATGCTCGTTATTAACTCAGGATTATTTGTTCCTAAGAGGTCAAGTGAGTTTTCACAGCCGTTTACTATTCGCGTGGGCTCATGAACTAACTGCTAGAAATAATTTTCAGAGAATGCGTTTGGCACAATTTTGGATGATGTTATATGCTTACCTCCGGAATTAAACTTGTATTTTCGCCATCAGATCGAGGGTAAATTAAAGTCACCACCAACTATAATCGTATGAGTCGGGTACGTGTTTGAAATCAAACTCAAGTTATCTTTTAAACTTTCAGCAACTGTATCATCTGGATTGGGAGGTCGGTAAAAGGATCCAATCATTATTTTATTGCGGGTGCCAACAATGACCTCTGCCCATACGAACTCACAAGAACTATCTACTTCAATTTCGTGACAAGATAAACTACTTCTAACAGCAACAAACACGCCCCCGCCAACCGTGTTTCACCTATCCTTTCGGAATACCGTTAGGTTCTACGCAAAAATTTCGACCGAGGCTAAAGCGAGAATATTCCACGATGCTTCACAACAAATTGAGCATTTTTTCAACCGAAACTGGCAGAGAAAAAGACGTGATGCAGTACTTATTTAACGCCCCTCGTACAAAAATCAATGCGCCTGTAAAGCCCTTTGCACGTACCGGTGTTGAATAAAGAGAGCACGTTTCGTAAAACATCTGTAACCCTGTTGTTACCTTCGTTTGCCACATGCATTGCACTTGTATTGTAACATCTCTGGAAGTTTTGTGCGTGATCTAATGTCCTACCTGATCTTGCAAACTTCTAATGTGTACAAGTTACCTATGACTGCAAGTTAGTTCATCTGTGAAAACAGTAACAAACCTATCAGGAGTATCTAGACTCTCTTAGTCTATTGCCATAACAGCATGTAGGGTTCGTATGGGACCTTGATCTACTCAAAACGATTCTAAGAGACAAAATAAATTTATTAAAATTTATTATTAGATATTGGAAGGTATTAAAGAGAACTGTTATACCCAATAAGACGACCACTGCCTGGAAAATGACTGATACGTTAGTTGGGTATCTACTGGACGTTATGTCATCTGATACAGTGCGGCGGGATCTGTTGAAAATACAAATTGATTGAATAACTGGTATTGCCACACGTCTTGTAGACTACTGAAGTGCATACGTTTCAACGGGTAGTTTCAATTTGTACAAAATTCTTTGCGTACTTGGACGCGTCGTTATGAAAAGCTAGGAACGTTACGTCTGCCTTTGAAATGGTAGCCTTTGGGGTGACTATACTGCTACGTTCTTGGGATTTATTCAGCTAAGCTGAAGAGCCATTTATATATCGCAGTTCTGTTTTCACACTGATGAAATGTGAGAACGTCCTCACTGAGCAACGTATAGTCTCTTCCCATAAATATGCCAGACCCGTAACGCCGCTCATCGCGAATTTGCATCATATCAAAGCGACGCTAATAAAACGAAGCTGTATCGTTTTTGAGTTCCAGTGTCGAAAGGTGCAGATGTCACACGAAACTAAAAACGTTTCAGACATATGCTGAGTGCATTCGGGTACTTCAGTGCGACTTCCTGTTAGTTCCATTATTCACGACACACACACAAGAAGTTATTGTCATTGTTTGGACCACTGCAGCTAGACACAGGGTAACTTCAGTTCTGAAAATTATTTGCTTTTGCCTATAGTGCCTGTAGCGTGACCTAAAATTACCTTACGAGGTAATAAATTAGTAGCATGTGCAACTGAATTCGAAAATACTGTTTGTGTAAAATACGTATCATTAGACGTTTGTGTATCTTCGAGGGCGCATGCAAGAGAATGCAAATATTTCCATTGATTTGCAGCGTCAGAATATTTCAGTGACCAAATGTGTTCATTATTTACAAATATACAGTTTAATTATTTAAGTTTCCAATAATTCATATGAACATGCGATATCAACACTGTTTTGACTAATTACATTTCACTTATATTACGACGTGAAAATTCTAATTAACTGCTAATACTCTGAAGCTTTTATTTCATTAGCGATGGATCCCCGAGGTTTTATGCTCCACGGAGTACAAATGAGGATTTCAAAGCTCGACTGTCACCTACAGAGAGGGAGTTTGACAGTTTCATAATTCCTCGTAATAGACAAAATAATCTTCTAGAATTCAAATCCATAACAGCAGACGCTCTCTACAAGCAGACAAAAGACATAAAAAGTAAAAAGAAACGTAATGTACTTTAAAACAGTTCATTACTGGTACAAAATGTAGTTTTTCATTTTTCTTGCGAGCAATTTATTTAAGTACTAAGGGATTAATTACTTAAATAAGGGTCTCAGTTCCACTTTCTCAAATGGAACTATAGTAATTTCTGACGCTGATATAGTAGTTTTAAAAGAGAAAATTACAGCGGATTTCACTCTTTAAAATCTGATCCGTATTTTTGGACTAAGTGCAATATTTAGAATTTAATACTTTTCTGTTTTGCATACGAAATCTACTGCTGTCTTAAGTGGAAGTTTGTGATTTCATACCCAAATAAGTAAATATGTCACATCGGAGAAGAACGAAACAGTGTAGCTCCGCCGCGATACTGGTGAAAAAAGGGCACAGAGGAAATGTAGCTTAGATTCTGCGTGCAAAGTTCAGGTGAGCCGACTACTGGTTACATTTAAAATACAAAATCTTTCTAATCCAGGAAAAACTAGATATGCTACATCTTTACGGAGAATTAAAAAGGTACGTGAAGAGAACAGTTGAGTTGCACGCGTAGAGGAATCCAAAGAGACGGTGTCGAGCAAGAATGACAGTTTAGAGAGTGTGCAAAAATTGTTATAGGAAGGACTGTTCAGTAATTCGCAGAGGGTAGGGAAAAATCTTCCAAATAGTGCAGCGATTAAATACACTACTGGCCATTAAAATTGCTACACAACGAAGATGACGTGCTAAAGACGCGAAATTTAACCGACAGGAAGAAGATGCTGTGATATGCAAATGATTAGCTTTTCACAGCATTCACACAAGGTTGGCGCCGGTGGCGACACCTACAACGTGCTGACATGAGGAAAGTTTCCAACCGATTTCTCATACACAAACAGCAGTTGACCGGCGTTGCCCGTTGAAACGTTGTTGTGATGCCTCGTGTAAGGAGGAGAAATGCGTACCATCACGTTTCCGACTTTGATAAAGGTCGGGTTGTAGCCTATCGCGATTGCGGTTTATCGTATCGCGACAATGCTGCTCGCGTTGGTCGAGATCCAATGACTGTTAGCAGAATATGGAATCGGTGGGTTCAGGAGGGTAATACGGAACGCCGTGCTGGATCCCAATGGCCTCGTATCACTAGCAGTCGAGATGATAGGCATCTTATCCGCATGGCTGTAACAGATCTTGCAGCCACGTCTCGATCCCTGAGTCAACAGATGGGGACGTTTGCAAGACAACAATCATCTGCATGAACAGTTCGACGACGTTTCCAGCAGCATGGACTACCAGCTCGGAGACCGTAGCTGCGGTTACCCTTGTCGCTGCATCACAGACAGCAGCGCCTGCGATGGTGTACTCAGCGACGAACCTGGGTACACGAATGGCAAAACGTCATTTTTTCGGATGAGTCCAGGTTCTGTTTACAGCATCATGATGGTCGCATCCGTGTTTGGCGACATCACAGTGAACGCACATTGGAAGCGTGTATTCGTCATCGCCATACTGGCGTATCACCCGGCGTGATGGTATGGGGTGCCATTGTAACACGTCTCGGTCACCTCTTGTTCGCATTGACGGCACTTTGAACAGTGGACGTTACATTTCAGATGTGTTGCGACCCGTGGCTCTACCCTTCATTCAATTCCTGCGTAACCCTACATTTCAGCAGGATAATGCACGACCGCATGTTGCAGGTTCTGTACAGGCCTTTCTGGATACAGAAAATGTTCGACTGCTGCCCTGGCCAGCACATTCTCCAGATCTCTCACCAACTGAAAACGTCTGGTGAATGGTGGCCGAGCAACTGGCTCGTCACAACATGCCAGTCACTACTCTTGATGAACTGTGGTATCGTGTTGAAGCTGCATGGGCAGCTGTACCTGTACACGCCATCCAAGCTCTGTTTGTCTGAATGCCCAGGCGTATCAAGGTCATTATTACGGCGAGAGGTAGTTGTTCTAGGTACTGATTTCTCAGGATCTATGCACCCACATGGAGTGAAAATGTATATTTGTCCAATGAATACCCGTTTATCATCTGCATTTCTTCTTGGTGTAGCAGTTTTAATGGCCAGTAGTGTAAATGTTCTGGCAGCTGTTGCTCATTAGCCGCATGTCGTCTCCAGAGAAACTGAGAGTGTGTCTGGAATAAGTCATCATAGCGCTGTTGAAATTTTGCGCGCAAGTAGCTTCCATTCGTATCATGCGTCACTTCACCTAAAGGTTAACCAACGTGATTGGAGAAGACGCATAGAATTCTGTCGCTGGGTTCTGATGTGACACTAGCACAGTTGGTTCTTTCTTCAAAGAAAGCTCTTTACCACTGGAGCTATCTTTGCAACTCATGGAAAGCTGAGTGAGGTATGCATTATTCGGCCGCTCAGAATCCGCTCTGGCTGACATAGGTTGAATATCAGAAGCAGTGGAGTTTGAACGTTGGTTGGTTGGTTGATTTGGGGGACGAGACCTAACAGCGAGTTCATCGGTCCCGTCAGAGTAGGAAAGGATAGGGAAGGAAGCCGGCCGTGCCCTTTCAAAGGAACCATCCTGGCATTTGCGTCAATCGATTTACGGAAGTCACGGAAAACTTAAGCCAGGATAGCCGAACGCGGCTTTGAACCGTCGTCCTCCCGAATACAAGTCCAGTGGGCTAACCACTGCGCCACCTCGCTCGATTGGAACGTCTGATGTGGAATTATTGGAGACAGCGTAATAAATTCTTACTTAATTGAAAAACCTCAACGTTTACAAAATACCCACAGTTTATTATTGAAGTGCTAGTTCCTTTCCTAGTGCCCAGCTCACTATTTGCTTGTGCCTGGGAAAGTGTTCACCAAGATCTTTCCCGATCACTGGATAGGACATGCAGGCGTTATCAGTTGGCCTCCACGTTATTCTGATTTGACACCACTGGACATTTTTCTCTGAGGCAAACTCAAAGATGAACTCTGTAGTGCAACGTATCACTTTGATAAAATGGTGAGTTGCACAATCGTTTTTCTAACCAACGAATAACGAAAAAAAGTTTATTTTCGTGATGTAATTCATAATCTACTGTTAGGTTGAATGTTTTATTTATGCACACGTGCCATGAAGTGAATGGACACAGCGTACCTGCAAGCCTGGACGACAGTTAAACTCGTGCCACGTTCGCGGTACCTGTTGGTCGAGCGGTTTATCTCGTGTCATCTGGTCCTGCCTTTGAGATACGGTGCGTGCCACAAAGGAAGAATGGCCGTGACAATGCCTGTGACGTCACGGGCACAAGAGAGAAACCTGTTATACATGGTCTCAATTGGAATCTATGAGTAAGACAGAACGTTTTTGGACTTAGTCCTTACCAGTGTTTTTGTGACGTTTCGAATAATGTAATACCTTGGTAACACACAGTTAGGAGAGGTTGGCGAGGATTCTGAAACAGTAAGGTAAGCGAGATTAAATATCAGTAACTCTTAAATCGCGATTAGACTTTACTTCGCCACTCAACACCACGATAAAGAACCAGCGGAACATTGCAAGTCCATGTACAGGTTCCGAAGACGCAAGAAGGTTTAGAACCTCGCGTTGTTGCAATATATGCAATAATATCGAAAGAACCTTTCCAGTCTGTGCAGAACTGTTTGTATCAAAGACCGTAAACGTGTATTATAGTAGTGTGTGGGCAATTAGAACAGTTGATGACTCAAACGGAACTTGAAGGCAGTGTTTATGACCACGAACGTATGTGGTTTCCTTTTTGTTGTTGTTGTTGTTGATCCAATTTCGCAATGTAATTGTGTATCTTGGCATGAAACTAATAAGGCGAAATTATTACTTAATAGCCTTTATACCTCAATTCCTTGCTTTACAGATCTATTCCCTGCTTGACGCTTGACGAGCAACTTTCTTTTATTGGCTCTGGCATAAACAAGAGCAACACTGCTACCGTAATTGAATAATCAATTACCTTTAGATACCACGTCCCTTGGCTTCTAGGCGCTGTGCCGATCCTATCACATGTAATAAAGTGCCATTATATCAATTTCAAATTAAAACTTTGTCCATTACTCCGTTTTTGTAGCTAGACTGTCCTAGCAGAGTCAAGCGGGAGCTCCCCATCAGCAACACCGGACAGAATACAGTAATCGATTTCATGTTTAAAACCGATAAATTCCAGCTTCTGAATGATGGTATTTCTCCGAAAATATTCCGCTGAGTTTGTCCCTACAGCATTAACAGCAGATTACTACAGTTTTATTTGAAAAAGAGAATTTGATACCGATATGTTTGTAATTTATATAATATGAATGGAGAACTTCTTCATAATTAATTTGGGTTAAAACAGAATTACGATATCTTAAATGGTTCAGGAAATATGTGATATTAATCAGTTAATTACGAAGAATTTACTGCTAATTGGAAACTGCTTAAAATGATAATTAATCGAATATTCCCTACCAAAGTTACTTTTAATTATTTGTAAGAAAGAGGCGAAATATTCTCTCGCGTTTTGTACCAGTTTGTGAGTTCCGCAGTAGCAGACTCTCCTTGGACCATCGAAGGCAGCTGGTTGCGGGTGAGGTATTTGTTGTTGCACTGAAAATGGCGGTACGAACGACCCGCTCAAACAGGGAGATCCCAGTAAGGTAAAAATCAATGTCCCTCTCCTCGGTGCAAAGCGAAAACATACAATGAACAGAACAACTGTCGTTTGGGAACGCACAGGAGACGCTGGAAAACCATTCAAGTTACATACGAAAAGTGAGATGACTTTCGAAAATCAATGAGAGTAAATACGTTAAGAGAGTTCAACGAGCTTGTAGAGATTACTATTTGTTTATTAATTACCGTCGTGGTTGGCAGGTGATATCAAGGGATGTAAAAGGTCCGATTACACCGCAGCATTAAAATAATTCAGACGCACACTATATATAAAGAAAGCGATTTCAGTTGCACGGTCACACTACGACTAGAGCCGGCCGCAGTGGCTGTGCGGTTAAAGGCGCTGCAGTCTGGAACCGCAAGACCGCTACGGTCGCAGGTTCAAATCCTGCCTCTGGCATGGATGTTTGTGATGTCCTTATGTTAGTTAGGTTTAACTAGTTCTAAGTTCTAGGGGACTAATGGCCTCAGCAGTTGAGTCCCATAGTGCTCAGAGCCATTTGAACCAACCACTACGACTAGAGCACAAGTTCTACAAAAACAAAACTATCGTTGGGCAATAAGCGAAAATTGGCATCAGTCCAACTCACATTTCGTCATTTTGAGGTACCATGTCATAAAATACAGAATGTGGAATGAGAAGTATTTCTCTGATGATTAAAACATGTCCTGCGGTTAGAGAGAATTAATTATAATAGCACTCGAATATTTCAGGCAGCTGTTGCCCTCGTCCAGACTCTAAACAGGAAAGCAACATACTCTTCTCCCAGTACAACAATACTGCGTGATATTCACTTCTCACCTTGTCTTAGGTGTGGTGGTGTTTATGCCCAAGTACATACCGGGGTAACGAAGTAGTTGACAGGTTGGGAGAGGCTATATTGAATTTAATATGAATGACGGAACCCTGATAATATTATCATTTGCAGGTAGGTCATACGCCGTACATCTATCAACCAACTCTATTTCCAGTGTGAGGTAAATATCCAACCTTGTGGATCAGAACAAGTCTTCATAGACAGAAGATCTGCGTGAAATACTATTCCGATATCTACACTCCTGGAAATGGAAAAAAGAACACATTGACACCAGTGTGTCAGACCCACCATACTTGCTCCGGACACTGCGAGAGGGCTGTACAAGCAATGATCACACGCACGGCACAGCGGACACACCAGGAACCGCGGTGTTGGCCGTCGAATGGCGCTAGCTGCGCAGCATTTGTGCACCGCCGCCGTCAGTGTCAGCCAGTTTGCCGTGGCATACGGAGCTCCATCGCAGTCTTTAACACTGGTAGCATGCCGTGACAGCGTGGACGTGAACCGTATGTGCAGTTGACGGACTTTGAGCGAGGGCGTATAGTGGGCATGCGGGAGGCCGGGTGGACGTACCGCCGAATTGCTCAACACGTGGGGCGTGAGGTCTCCACAGTACATCGATGTTGTCGCCAGTGGTCGGCGGAAGGTGCACGTGCCCGTCGACCTGGGACCGGACCGCAGCGACGCACGGATGCACGCCAAGACCGTAGGATCCTACGCAGTGCCGTAGGGGACTGCACCGCCACTTCCCAGCAAATTAGGGACACTGTTGCTCCTGGGGTATCGGCGAGGACCATTCGCAACCGTCTCCATGAAGCTGGGCTACGGTCCCGCACACCGTTAGGCCGTCTTCCGCTCACGCCCCAACATCGTGCAGCCCGCCTCCAGTGGTGTCGCGACAGGCGTGAATGGAGGGACGAATGGAGACGTGTCGTCTTCAGCGATGAGAGTCGCTTCTGCCTTGGTGCCAATGATGGTCGTATGCGTGTTTGGCGCCGTGCAGGTGAGTGCCACAATCAGAACTGCATACGACCGAGGCACACAGGGCCAACACCCGGCATCATGGTGTGGGGAGCGATCTCCTACACTGGCCGTACACCACTGGTGATCGTCGAGGGGACACTGAATAGTGCACGGTACATCCAAACCGTCATCGAACCCATCGTTCTACCATTCCTAGACCGGCAAGGGAACTTGCTGTTCCAACAGGACAATGCACGTCCGCATGTATCCCGTGTCACCCAACGTTCTCTAGAAGGTGTAAGTCAACTACCCTGGCCAGCAAGATCTCCGGATCTGTCCCCCATTGAGCGTGTTTGGGACTGGATGAAGCGTCGTCTCACGCGGTCTGCACGTCCAGCACGAACGCTGGTCCAATTGAGGCGCCAGGTGGAAATGGCATGGCAAGCCGTTCCACAGGACTACATCCAGCATCTCTACGATCGTCTCCATGGGAGAATAGCAGCCTGCATTGCTGCGAAAGGTGGATATACACTGTACTAGTGCCGACATTGTGCATGCTCTGTTGCCTGTGTCTATGTGCCTGTGGTTCTGTCAGTGTGATCATGTGATGTATCTGACCCCAGGAATGTGTCAATAAAGTTTCCCCTTCCTGGGACAATGAATTCACGGTGTTCTTATTTCAATTTCCAGGAGTGTATTACACAAACTAGCTGAAAAATTAACACACGAAATTTGGTCAGCTATGATAGACTTACAAAAAATTAACTCGGAATACATCGCCTATCAAATTTCATCAGAGAGAGCTACTATAAATTACTAGATGCAATTCACAATCATTGCTGACTCCTGGAAGAAGACAGTGAACAAATCGAAAGGCCACTCCCAGTTCCGTGGTGGAGACCAGAATGTTCGAGATGGTTAGCAGTTAGGGGAGTTGTATTTACAACGTTTAGATTTTCACCTGCATGGGAAATCTTTCTCATCTTCAAGAGAAACAATGCGGAAAGCAAACGGTTCCACAAACAAAGCAAAAAAAGAAATGTTCGAATGCATGTGCGAAAAATGATCCAAACGACATTTGGAAGAAAATAGTCAAATGCTTTGTGAAATGATTTGTCTAAAAGTAAAAAATGAAACAGCTTGGAGAAACATACGACGTTCAGTTGAATGATGCTCGAAATCATGTACCGCAGCTGAGAAGCTCATACGTTAGAACATAAGAAGATCACTGAGTGAAATTCCTTCACGCGGACAGCCTCTAGTACTCTTCAAAATCCATCATTCTAAGTTATACATTGAACTTTAGATCGGCACCTCATTTGGTGCACATGATTTCGATAATCATTCAAAGGCGGCTGAAATGTTTCTCTAATATGTATTATTTCTTGCTTCTAGATAAATCATCTCACAAAACATTTGACCATATTTCTTTCAACTTTTTTTTATTTTCAAGGTTGGTTCAGAAAGCATGAAATGTAATACCTTTAAGGGGGTAGGACGTCAAACGGGCTGAATTGGAGCAGGAGAGGCACCACACAACATTTTAATTTCCACTGTCTATACTTTTACAAATAAATTCATAAAACTTTGTCAACGTAACCAGGAGGGATTCAGAATTCCGACTCTTAGCAATGTAAGTTCAAAAATATAACAAATTAAATATTTGGTAAGTGTGAAATTTCATAATTTTTTCACTTACTATTGGCTGCATTTGTTACTATAGGTACACTTTTCTTCATAAGTAAGAGAGATTCTTCGATGAATTTTGCACAGCATACAAACCATACTTACAGCTGTATGAAACTCTAGAATTTATTTATTTAATGAAAAAAATGAATGATCTGTTACATTTTAAACTTCATGTTTAGAAAAAACTCAAATTTTATGGTTAATTATCTCAATTTTTAACACAGTTTTTAATAGATTTGGAAAATTCTAGAGTTTCATACACCTGTAAGTATGGTTTGTATGCTGTGCAAAATTCATCGAACTATCTCTCTGACTTATAAAGAAAAGGGTACCTATAGCAACAAATGCAGCCAATAGTAAGTGAAAAAATGATGAAATTTCACACGTAAAAAAATTTATTTTGTAATATTTTTGAACTTACATTGCTAAGAGTGTGAATTCTGAATCCCTCCTGGTCAGGTTGACAAAGTTTTATGAATTTATTTGTAAAAGTATAGACAGTGGAAATTAAAATGCCATGTGGTGCCTCTCCTGCTCCAAGTCGGCCCGTTTGACGTCCTACCCCCCCCCCCCCCCACTTAAATGTAGATCAGTAATCTACACGATCCAGTCACATTCACATTAATGTGACCACTGCGTGTGATTAACGTCAACGTGCAATGACCACTCACAGACGGCAAGTGGCACCATTAGCAGCGCAGGACATGTGATGCATGTCGCGGGGGGGGGGGGGGGGGGACGCGGAAAACACTGCAGTCGTTATGATAATATGGAAATGGACCGATTTTTTTGACGTCTAAAATGACATGATCGTTGGCTTTGGTGGAAGCATTTCCGAAACGGCTAACGCTTCGCAGGCCGCAGTGGTTAAAGTACAGCATGATGGCAAAATGGGACTATCCAAAACATACGCTGAGGCAACTGTAATGTGCCACGGGCCATAGATGACAGGGTGAACGACGGCTGCGGAGATGTGTTAGGGGGAATAACGTGCAACTGACAGCCCAGATGAACCTAGGGGCTACGAACAGTGTTTCCTCAACGAACGTTCAGCGAACGCTGCTGCATATGGACGTCCGCAGCAGACGTTGGCTCATGCATCCATGTTGACAGCTGTTCATCGGCGATGGAGGCTGGAATTTGCACACCAGTACCGGAATTGGACGTCCACCGAGTGGCGTCAGGTGGGCTTTTCAGATGAATCACGTTTTATGGTCGATCGCGCTGGTGCCCGTTGGCGTGTATGGCATGAAACGTCTGAAAGAAAATACCCTGCAACAATTGTCGCAAGGGTCCAGGGTTAAGGAAGGAGTTTTATGTCCTGGGGAATGTTTTCCTGACATTCAAAAATAGTTCAAATGGCTCTGACCACTATGGGACTTAACATCTGAGGTAATCAGACCCCTAGAACTTAGAACTACTTCAACCTAACTAACCTAAGGACATCATACACATCCATGCCCGAGAATAGGATTCGAACCTGCGACCGTAGCGGTCGCGCGGTTCCAGACTGAAGCGTCCTGACATTCCCTGGGTGGTCTAGTCGTTCTGTCTGGAAGGCAGATTGGATCAACAAAAGTATGCATCTATCCTTGAGAACCATATCCACTCCTACAAGTCGTTTGTTTCTCCTAGGCCCGATGGTATCTACCAGCAGGAAAATGCAACATGTCGAGCAGCTCTCAATATACATGCACGGTTGAATAGCTCAAATGGCTCTGAGCACTATGGGACTTAACATCTGAGACCATTAGTCCCCTAGAACGTAGGACTACTTAAACCTAACTAACCTAAGAACATCACACACATTCATGCCCGAGGTAGAATTCGAACCTGCGACTGTAACGGTCGCGCGGTTCCAGACTGAAGCGCCTACAGCCGCTTGGCCACACCGGCCGGCAGGTTGAGTTTACCAAACTCCCCGGATTAAAACCCATCCGAGAATCTGTGAGACCACCTTGATCGGGCTGTTCATGCCATGCATCCTTAACAGAGAAACCTAGCGCAGCTCTCCGCTTCACTGGAGTCGGGATGGAACCATATCACTATCGTACCTTCCAGGACCCCAGTGACTCTCTTCATGTACGTCTCGCAGCGGTCCGCACTGCAAAAGGTCGTTATTCAGGCTTTTGATAGGTGGTCACATTAATGTGACTGTGAGGCGTAGCGCCGTATACCGATCCTGCATTGGAGGCGGTTAAGTGGGAGATGTGTCTCAGAGCTGGATAGTGACAGATGGTGACGCGAGACTGGACGCGTACGTAGTTTATGTGTCAGCTGGGATAGGGGACTGTGATTTAGTTTCGATTGTGCCCACTAGAGTGCACTAAAGTAATAGAATGTTTTTCAGAAACTGTTCTAGTATTTTCATAAAGTTTTATTATGTCTTTTTGTGTATGTAAAATGTTATAAATGTGTTTTAGCAGTATGAATGATGCGTGAGTGTGGTTTAAGGTTAATATGAAGATAATTGTGTAGAGAGTTATGTAGTGGGATTTAGTGTGGGAACAATATGGATGTGGACAAAGGGGATTTTTGTAGAATAGATTTGTAAAGTAAGTTTATGGTAAATGGAAAGTTAATTCAGGTATAAATAACAATAGTAAATAACTTTATGCATAAACAAAACTTCAGCATATTATTGTTGAAAATTGCAACTACTGTAATTTCGAAAGTTTGTCCGCCTGAAAATGTACTGTTGTCCCAAGCATATTGCAACAAACGGTGTATTTATATCGCTGCTCGTTTAGTTTTTATTGCCGTTTCAAATATACCAGTCATTTTTGAAACACCCTGTACCACGTACAGGCTGTGGCTAACACTACAGCGTAAACGGCTGCGTTTGATGAGGTGCCGTGACCGGGAAGCATGGGCTGCTAATGACTGGCGTCGAATTGTGTTCAATGATGATTTACGCTTCTGCGCTACTGTGGATGACCATGGTCGGGGAGTATGGTGACCTGAGGGTGAGGCCCCATTCTTCCAATGTTTTGGAGAGGTATAGCGATGGTACTCTTGGGGTTACAGTGTTTTGAGCTATGGGGTATGACTTCAAATGGTTCAAATGGCTCTGAGCACTATAGGACTTAACATATGAGGTCATCAGTCCCCTAGAACTTAGAACTACTTAAACCTAACTAACCTAAGCATATCACACACATCCATTCCCGAGGCAGGATTCGAACCTGCGACCGTAGCAGTCACGCGGTTCCAGACTGAAGCGCCTAGAACCGCTCGGCCATCGTGGCCGGCGGTATGACTTCAGATCACGACTGGTAGTGATTGAGAGAACTCTGGCGGCACAACGGTTCGTTAGGGAAATGTTGCGTCCTCATGTGTTACCTCTCATGCGTAAGTATCGCGGTGCCAGTTTTCAACAGGACAGTCCTCATCCGCACATAGAACGTGTCCCTATGAACTTCATCTGTGATGTCGAGATACTCCCGTGGCCAGTGAGATTCCCAGACCTATTCTCGGCAGAACATGTGAGGGACCATGTCGAATGTCAAGTCTTTCCCAATACCAGGAGCGTGGACGTCAAGGACCAGTTGCGACAGTTACGGGTTAGCTTACCCCAGCAGAAGATACGTCTGTGGTAGACCCTTCCCAACTGAATCAGTGCATGCACCCAGGCTGGAGGGTGTGCAACGTCTTACTAATAAGCGTACTCATACAGCCAAGTTCTTTATAAATTTTACTCGATACTGTTATCACTGACATAACATCACACACTTTCTTAACCCATGAACTTTAATGTCGTTTCCTCCTCCACTTCTGGGTGCTTCACTATTTTTGTCAAGCAGTGTAAAACGAGTATGGTACAACTGGAGTTCACTGAAATCGACCGATTAAATATCTGAGTACGTAAACAGTAGGCTGGGCCGCAGGTCAGTCCAAATGGTTCAAATGGCTCTGAGCACTATGGGACTTAACATCTGAGGTCATCAGTCTCCTAGACTTAGAACTACTTAAACCTAACTAACCTAAGGACTCCACACACATCCATGCCGAAGGCAGGATTCGAAACTGCGACCGTAGCAGCAGCGCGGTTCCGGACTGAAGCGCCTAGAACTGCTCGGTCACAGCGGCCGTCTACAGGTCTGTCTGTTACCATAATCTTTAGTTAGCATTCACATTCGTTAGCTTCGCCAAGTCACAACCAAGTTATCATCTTTCAACCTAACCTCGACCCTGCAATACGCTACAGATCAGTCTGACACCACAACTAAATCGACAGATTCCAGCCGAGCACCAGTTACACCGCACTTATTTTAGCGACTCATTCTCGTAAAGGTCGGTGCAGCCGCTGGCTGCGATTTATCAGGTTACGATTTCGCTATCCGAAAACAGAGGTTTAGGAAATGTAACTATAAGGATTTACCGCATGCATCATGATTTGATGTATAACTTACCATAGGGGAACAGCTCGTTGTTCTAAATTTATTCGGTAAAATCTGGCAGTGGAAATCTTTCCTGGAAACTGATGTACCGAAGTCATAGTTCCAATTATGAAGTGGGAAAAGACGGTAACAAAAAAATTTTCTACCGAACGGTAGCCATATCTCCCTGTGTGTTGGAGACATCTGAGTGGTTGTGGAAGTTACAACTTCAGTCGTGCATGGAGCAGCACCTACGTAGTTTGGATTTCGAATGGAGAGAAACTGTGTAGATAATGGGAGAATACCTCCGGTGAGCATAGAGCGGAATTTGCAATGATCTTCTTTCTGGAAGCTCTGTTCCTGGATAGATGAGGAGTATGCAATAGTCTAGAAGCCACTATGAATTCGCAACTACCAATGATCTATCCCTTGCGTTTGCATACTCTTTAGAAGGGGGGAAATCTATATCTGGCACTCACATAATTGTCGCTCGAGACCATCTAAGCTCCTGCCAAAAGGGTAGTTTTGATTTCAATGTTACTGGTGTCCTACTGAAGAAGTATACTCAGTCTGATGCTTATAGTATTCCAAGACAAAGAAGATGTTTCTTCGTATACATCATCATCAGATGTAGATGTCAGTCATCTAATAAAGGACATGACCGCCAAATCTATTTCTGACTAGATGCGCAATACGATTTTCGGCGTTTTACCCAACAGCCGGCCGGGGTGGCCGAGTGGTTCTAGGCGCTACAGTCTGGAAGCGCGCGGCCGCTACGGTCGCAGGTTCGAATCCTGCCTTGGGCATGGATGTGTGTGATGTCCTTAGGTTAGTTAGGTTTAAGTAGTTCTAAGTTCTAGGGGACTGATGACCTCAGAAGTTAAGTCCCATAGTGCTCAGAGCCATTTACCCAACAAATCACTCATTTTCATATTTTACCGCAAGCCTTTTACCCGCAGGAAAATACATACAAACTGTGGTATTATAGCACTTGTCAGGAAGATTTTAGGCCGTTATTTACACTGTCGACTGACAAGAGTTCACCACAGAGAATGGATAATTTAAGAAAAAAAGAGGCAGGAAGAATGCATAACATACTCTACGGAATCACCTGTGTCTGGTGGGGTACTGACCCATTACCCTCACCAAGTTTGTACACAGGTCTCCTTTATTTGAACCTCGTTTAATCAGGGTCGTCAGAAACAGTCTCAAGAACTTGTAAGGGTATGGGAGGGTAGGTTCTGCCCAGAAATAATTGTTAAGAAAACATTTGATACGTTGCGCCGTTTCCGAGTTAATTAGCGTTGAAGTTAGCTTATCAGGCCATTGTGTACGCAAATTCAAGCGACCCACCAGATACAGTTAGTGTCAGTTCTTCTCATAGAGTAGATCATAACACACGACACTGCTCAGTCTTTGGCTCGGATTCGATCATTATTCCGTCCCTTGTCCAAATTTTATCTCGCTCTCACGTTCGGTTTCAAGAAACCAAATAAATAACACTTTTGACAGTACCGTCTCTGACAGGCCTATTGAATTTGCTTGCTCAACAGCCTGATTGGCTAATTTCACTGGTAATTAACTTGGAAAGCGCAGAGCATCGAACTTAATTATTTATCAGCAGAACCTACCTTTCAACACCCATAAACTTTTTAAGAATGTCCGTGACCACCCAGTGTATGAATAGAACTCGAAAAAGTACCTCAATTCTGCTATGTCGTGGGGTCATAGACTTCCAGTGTAACAGTTCTGCATCACGGGTGGCCTAAGTCGAAGGCTGCAGGGGTTACAACTGCGAACACTGCCACAGAAGTTCGAGGCAGGCGGCAGCGACACCGGTCCAAAGGGCTGCATTCAGTGCAAACGTATTCCCATCCACAGGATCACGTGCTCTCATATAGATCTCATCACATTCCAGCACACCGCTACGGCCAGTCGGTCCATCCTCTCACCTCTCCTTGACCTTGTCTACACTTCTGATATGACCTCCACCAGTCCACCCCGTGATGACACCGCTTTCCACGCCCTCTACGCTGCACTCCAGAAATCCCAACGGTCCCTCCAAATCCACATCAATCAGTTTACCTACTGGTGTAGCCAATGGCTCCTGAAGGTCAACCCGTATAAAACTCAGGCAATAATTACAGAGCACACCAATCGCAACTTCCGTCTCCATGGCTTCTACGTTACCATTTACGACCATCGTATCCAGTTAACTAACACACTAAAATATCTCGGACTAACCATCGACCGGTAACTAACGTGGTAACCTCACATACGAACCACTCAACACAAAGCCCACAGTAGCCTACAACTGCTAACTTGACGAGCCTGGGGGGTGCACCTATCCACTGTCCTCAACACCTACAAAACGTTTGTCACACACGTTCTTTGCTGTGCAAATGTTACATGTATATCCGGCCCCCTAAGTTTTATAAGTCCCTCCAGAACCTTCCACGCCATGCACTCCGCCTCGCCTTCCACATCCGATTCCCTTCCCCGTTACCATCTCATCAAATTCCCAACTCTTCTCACTCACACTGAATACCTCCGAGCAACATATACCATCCGAAAACTTGACTCCAGTAACCCTATAGTTTCCCGTCTATCTTCCAACCCTAATACATCGCCGTGCCTCTACCAACACACCCCACCAATCCCTACACATACACATCCTCCACACACTCTCCCAAAAAAACTTCAACCGTCTCTCCCTCCCAGATCATGAACTCCATTCCGACATTTATCCGTCCTACCAGCTTTAAATATACCTTACTGGGGCTCCCTCTCACCCTCCCATTCCCACAATTCCCTATCCCCTTTTCTCCCCTTCCACCCTTCTTTCCGACCCCCTTTTCCCCATTAAATTTTAGCCTCACTGATACCTCTTGCTCTGCCCACTCTTCTATCCAAATAGCCACTCCCACCCCATCGATGCTACACACCAGTCTTCCATCCTTGTACCGCCACCCTTCTATCCTCCTCAACGACGAATCTTTTCCGTTTCAACAACAGACTACCTATCTCAGGACCGATCCTTCCAGTTTCAGCGCCAGTGACGTGCTTCTTTTTAAAATCAGTGTTTCGGCATCACGTTTTAAATGTTTTAAATTTACTTTAATTGTGTTCTATTGTTACCGTCTATTACTGCAGTTTTTAAATAAATGCGAAGGAAATCATATCTCTTATACAAAAAACTTCCATTTTATTTTCACCTTAAAAAAATTTTAAATTTGTTACAACTATCCCACCTTTCTGTTTAGTGTTTTATCTCATTTAGTTTTCTTGTCAGTTGGCTGAAGAGCGGTTGACTGTACCGGCGACAGCCCACCATCCAGCCCGTGTGAAGAGAGGGGGGCGAGGGGATGGAATGACGATAAAGAAAAAAAATACGTTCAGTCAGGTCCGCAAGGACAAGTTCTCTGGGCTTTACGACAACTGCTGCCGTAGATCCTCAATCAGAAGCTCTCATGAAATAATTCGTTGACCTGTCGTCCGTCACCATTCTATCCGCCTGAAATCTTCAACGATACGTGGAGACTTCAGCAGTCTTCCTCGAGCTTTGCTGAAACTTATTCGCTATAGTAACGAACTCCGGGACTTCGGTATTTTGGCTCGACGTAATGTTTGTGTAGTTAAAAACACTCAGTTCATAGTGACCTGGTACTTGGACTCTAGTAATTGTGATTCAGTTTTCCGTCTCTGACAGTCCGTCGTATGTTACACACTTCAAAGACAGAGACTTAATCATGAAATATCTCTTGTGTTGTGTAAATACGCTCCAAAGAAGGAGAGTTGAAGTTTGTGTTCGCTTCAGTAAACTTGCTTTTCATTGCCTGCCTGGGCTTTAGTTTCTCCGCGTCGAAACTGGTGTGGGCCATTTGAAATTCGTTCTTTCAAAGATTCAGAAAATTAAGGCTATACTTTGTGAGCCACACTCTGCACCCAAACTAATATTTCTTCTGATTGCTAACAAATAAGTTCCTAATGCAATGAGGCGCTTTCAGCAGCAATCCAGTTATAATTAAGGCTTCAATCGTAGCTGCACTAATAGAGCAAGCGGCTTACAAGAAAATAACGTCTCTTAATCAAAGGGTTCATTTGCTTATAGCATACAATAGTTCTAGCACTCAAGCAGAAAGTACCACCTATGTTAAGAATGGAGTGTGAGGAGGCTACGCCTGTGTCCAATATTTTACGTTCCTAACTGTTTATTCATGCGTAGCATTTCAGTCAACAGTATTATGCAAATTTCTAGAAAACAACTGGCCGCAACATTGATAAAGTTACACAGGCTGCTCCAAAAGCGATAACCGATTTGTCCAACAACTAAACTAAAATCTCCCTACCTATAGAAAATAGTATTGACAGATCGTAAATTTTTGTAATAAAGTTGACTGTCGGTAGTGACATAATTCATGATGACAAAACTGTACTTTTGACAGATTCGACAGGTGTCATACTAAAATAAACTCCGTCCGAACAGGTAGTGGAAGACCCTAACAGTACTGACCGACCACCATATCACCCTCAGGCTATAGGCGTCACTGGATACGCATATGGAGGGGCGTGAGGTCAGCACACCACCCTCCCGGCCGCTGTCAGTTTTCGTGACCGGAACCGCTACTTCTCAATCAAGTAGTTCCTCAATTTGCCTCTCAAGATCTGAGTGCAACCCTCTTGCCAACAGCGCTAGGCAGACTGGATGGGCACTAATCCAAGTGCTAGCCAAGCCCGACAGCTCCTAACTTCGGTGATCTGACGGAAACCGGTGTTACCAGTGTGGCGAGGCCGTTGGCCGACAGGTGTCATACGTTGCAACATCCAAAATCTTGAACAGCAGAAGTATAGTATACAAAATAGCGTTACGCATACCGCGTTATGGAGCTAATCGTGACCGAAAAACCAAGCAAACAAACTATTAACTAGCATGGATTAAGGCCCATATAGATACAAAGTAAAATGTAGTTGAAGACCAATTGCCAAAGCAAAATAATTTTCATGGGAAACCTACATTTATTGAGCATCCTTACATGAGCTTTTTTCACGTAATCAAAAGTCAAGCCATCGACAAAGGTTTCATCAGTTGCCCACATATATCACAGACAAAGAATGATAGGAACTATAGTGCTATCCAGCCATCCACATTTACATAAAACTGATTCAACCAATTTTTTTTTAAGATTACTAAAATTATCACCTTCTTAACTAGAATGCGATCAAGGCGTGGTTGGTGTCTCGTACACTTGTTCCGTATTTGGCCAAAACTTTCCATACTCTGGCGAGTACCGCAAAAAAATAGCTGATTAGGACCACAAACTTCTCGGGCTCTGGAAGTGCCCAGGGCTACGCAAGAACCTACATATAGCAATAATACAGGATGCACTCCACTCAACGACGGGTTTTGTGGACTTTTTTTACGAGTTTGAATAATTCTGTTCCGCAATAAATAAACATCGATTAAATATGGAGCAATATGTGTAAAAATATAAACAGCAAGCTGTCGCACATGCGAACAAAAGGCCACAGATCAGAAGTTCATTTGAGCTGTAAGATAGGTTAATGATGTCAGATTGGCATCAAAATTCACCACAATTCTATCGAATACCACAGTGGGCATGTCTCACCATGAGAAGGTCATCACATTCCCTTTTAACCACTTAGCACCCATTCTTTTGACGCCTCTGCGATGGAGGTCAGAATAGCGACACCCAGCACTGAAATCACGCGGTTTTCGTATGAGTGGTCGAGAAAAACATTTCATGCACACTGCCGCTTAGAATGGACACGAAAAGGCCTCAGGGAACAGCATCAAGGAGTCAATGAAACCATCCCTTTCTTTCGGCCGTTAATTCCCAGACATTTCGATGTCGAAACGAGGATGAGCAACAGACGCTGTTCTTGACAAATTTGGCCACTCCTACCGCCCCCTGGGCGTTTTAACCCTACTCTGCGGGGCTGCGACCCTACTGAACGTAATCTCACCCCTTTGGAGTGTAGAGTGACAGCCATGTTTGCCGTTCCATACGGATAGGAGCCACTAGGGACTGTTAATAACTACGCGACGAAATTTGAACGTGATCCGAAGCAAAAAAGAGTTTTTATGCTTTTTCATACTTACTTCCTCTCGTCATCTTGCAGCGTGATCACACTGACACATGCTTGAATAAAATGACGAAGTGTCCCTCTAAGACAATCCAGTTCGGCAACACGTTCGGTACAACCCTGCACCTTTGTTGAGCACGTTGAAAATGTACCTGTCAGAAACTTCGACACTAAATCAGTTTCACAGCTGCTCTAGCGCCTGAAGGTAGCAAACGCCACGTAAGGGTGTCAGAGAGGTTGCCTAACTCTCAGGTGCGAGAGCAGCGCTGATATTCTTATACGTGGTACCTTCATATGTATACACATCAGTGTGTTGGTAGCTTTGCCTCTGCGTCAAACAGTCTTCCCTCAAACTCATCACATAATTTACCACCTACATGGTCATAACTGGATCACTAATGGACCACACTTGCAGTATAGACTATCCGTTTTGCATCCACATGTCCACATTTTAACACCTGAAGTGCTGGTCAGGAGAAAATAAACATTAATGACTTGATCTTGCTACATGTACTTGGAGGTACTTAGCTTAATAGCTATAGTTATTAGTCTGCAAATGAAGTGAATACTGATGTAATGTTGTTCAGTACACTGTCCTCAATCAAAAAATAAAAGTACCTGACCTCATTCTCATTACATCCGGTATGTTTTCACAAGTAGGAAGTGTCTGAGTTTGACTGACGGAAGTGAGAGACTATAAGTAACAGCAGTCATTTTCGCACAGGGGGATTTGGATTTTAGCAAGAAATTGGAGCGTAGTTTGCTTACATATAGGACTTATGGTCGACTGGAAGTCGCCTCGTGTGCACAACCTAAACATTTTGTAAGTCTTCAGTCGTTTACTTGTGATAGTTTTGCGTGTGACGATCACGAGAAATCCAGAAATATCTTTTGTTTGTGTGGACTTAGAAAAATTCGCATCACGTAAAATGCTTGGTTGGGATTTGCAAATATTTCGGAAATGTCGATCGCAAGGATTTTAAAATATTTTTCAGCTTGAGGACCCTGAATAACTTGGCGTTAGCCGACTTACGCTAAACACCTGTGAACTCTTCTGCAGCTACCTTTGATGATGATGTGCAGTTAAAAATATCATTAGTTCGCGATTACAGAACTTCATTGTAGCAGTGTGGTGAAGTACTTTAAATTTTTTCCGTGGATTTTCTGAAGATTAAACTTAGATTCTCACACTGACAAATATTATTTTACTAATAAACTGTTGTTAATAGTCTGAAAGGATATTTCATTTAGTTTTTCTTAAATAATGCAATGAGCTCCGACAGAATGTAATCACAACTACACAGATCACTGTTCTGACTACGAGAGACACTTGCTACGAATTGAGGACCTTTTTTTTAAAAAAAAAAAAAATATTCCTTATTAACAAAACCATTATAATTATACAAAGTTGACCCACTTCCTTATTTCATTGGTGGGTCATAATACTTATACATTTATACTTAGTTCGCAGCTAGTTTCAGTTTTTGAGTGAGCTACAGTTAATTTTAACATACAATGGGCATCTAATTTCTAATATCTACAGTTTATATCTAATTCCTATAACTAATTCCTACATTCTGCAGCGTCACTTGTGCGCCAGTGAAAGATATAAACCTACTTTTAAATTGCCTTGCTCTTCGAGCTAATCCCGAAGACCGTGGCCCTGGCACTGGGCAGGCTTCGATGTTAATTCGCTGCAGTTCCTAACGTAGTTTCCTAAAAACTAAGTCCTACAAACTAACTTATCCTACGTCTTTTCAGGTGCGTGTCATTATCGGTGGTGTTGTTCCCTACTCCCTCTAATCCTGCGCTTGGCAGATTCCAACTAAGGTGAAAAGTCGGCCAATCCACGCACAGGCGGCATGGGAATATGGCTCTGGACGCAATCAGTGGTTGTTGTCTTGGTTATTTAGTTTATCTCTCTTAGGTATTCAGTTAAAATTTTTCGCGATACCTCGTTAGCCAATGTGTTTAAGGTCTGAAATGTTTCCTCTCGTCTAAGTAGTTGATATGTGTCATAGTTTGGTAGTCTGTCTCGTAGTGTGTTCGCAACATGATTGAAGAGGGAGCATTCGTAAACTACATGTTCGGGTGTACCCTCCGGATCGCCACAGTCACACGCTGGTGTAGCCCTCTTCCAAAATCGACATAAGTATGTCGGGTAGGGTCCATGGCCAGTGAGAAAATGGATCAGTCCTCTTGTGGGCTCAAAGTATTTCAATTCCAAGCGTTCCCTTACATCAGGTATGAACTGGAAAGTTCTGCGTCCAGCCTCTTCTACCTCCCAAGACTCCTGCCAGAGTTCCTCCCCTCTTTTCCTTATTTCCCTTTTATCCCTCACCCTAATACCCATGGTATCTGCAATCTTCTCATAATTTCCCTTTTTGGCCCAGTACCAAGCCGCTTGTTCTCTAATTTTTATGTCCAGAGGGCAGAGCCCCATTATGACTAATAGGGCCCCACCTGGAGATGTTCTTTAGGCCCCCACAGATCTTAATATCATGCTTCTCTGGACCCTTCTCACTGCCATGGCGGGCACAACCCTCGTGAGCCTGTGCGCCCAGACTCCCGAGCCGTAACCCACAACTGAGGTTAGGATGCTATTGTGGTAGAGTTTAATTAGGTGCGGTGGGAGATGGAATCTTTTATGACCTATTGAGATGAGGTTATTTAATATCTGGAGAGCTCTCTGGGTTACGGTATCAATGTGCTTCCCGAAGCTCCACTTCTCATCAATGGTATCTCCTAGATAGCGTGTCTCACGTCGCCGGAGAACTAGTGAGCCGTCATTTCTCTAACAGTCGTATTTCTGATGATATGTCCTTTTAGCAACAGGTATGTGGATTTGCTAGGCGATATCGTCATTTTAGTACTATGGCACCACTGTTGGAGTTTGTCTATGGCTCTCTCTATTTTTGGTTCAATGTCTTCCCGGCTACGGCCGCGGATCAACAGGGAGAGGTCATCCGCGTAGGCTATCACCTCTAGCACCTCAACACTTTGTTGTAAGCTGTCTAATAGTGGCTCCATGTGGATGTCCCAGAAGAGGGGCCCTAAAACGGGTCCTCGGGGACATCCTTTGGTGATTGTTTTTCCAACTCTTTCGCTAGTGGATGATAGCCAGACCTCCCGATCCTTACAATAGCTCCTCAGGCAACCGTATAGCGGCCCCGGACACTCTTTCTCCCGCAAGCAGGAGAAGAGCGAAGGCCACCACAGGTTGTCGAAGGCGCCACTGATATCCACCGTGATGCCAACCACGTATTTGTGCGGGGTCGAGCCGCAGATCTCAGCCGCCAGGTCGGTTGCATCAGATGCCGACCGCCCCGGCCTGAAGCCGAACTGCCTGGTGCTCATTCCGCACAACACTCGGTGTGCAGCCAATCTGCCAGCTAGCAGTTTCTCCAGTAACTTTCCGAATAGGTCCAGAAGGCAAATCGGCCTGTATGACTTCACTTCCGCGGGGTCCTTGTCAGGTCCTTTCTTTATTATAATTACGTTTGCCGTTTTCCATTTTTTTGGAAACTTTCTTTGCCTAAGGCATTCATTGTAAAGATGAGTAAGCGGCGCAGTCAGCTGGGGCGCTAGGAACTGCACCACCTCCGCCACAATGCCGTCTGGCCCAGGTGCTTTTCCTCTTTGCAACGATCTTATATGGGCTGCCACCTCCTCCTCAGAGAAGGGGTAGACAGCCGTCTGATTATTGTATGCTTCTTGATCTTCGTTTCTCAGTTTCTTCTGCCCGACGGTCTCCCCATCCGCATTGTCGTCAGGCAGCAGCGACCGGAGGAGAACCTCCGCAGTCTCCTGCCAAGACTCCGTCATCCTGTCCCCGTGCCTGACTGTTGATAGCTCCAGAGGAGAGCGGATTTTTTTCTTACCAGCTTATAGGGAAGCCCCCATGGGTCCATGACTAGCTGGTTTAGCGCGAAGTTTTCCCAGCTTCGGGTCCTTACTTCACGCAGTTCCTTTTGGAACCTCCGCTTTTCCTCCCTATATAGCAGCTGCCGCCTTTGTCGTTCCTGCCAGACGACACTGCGCTGGTATTGCCTCCTCAGCCTTCTGACAGATTGACGCAGTTCTCCTAGCTCGGCAGACCATGGTGACGGAGAGGCCGCCAAGGCCCTCCTCCTAGTCGGTACAGCTGCCCTCACCGCTCTGGCCACTGCACTCACCAGTTCCTCCGCCCTCTGGTCTACGTCCATGTCCCGATGCATGTCACCTTCCGGTAATGGAGAAATGTCGCACTCCCTTGCTAGGCGTTCCCAGTCAGTTATTTTATAATTTAGCTGTACCTCCCACCCCATGGCCCAGCGGCACTCTATTTCTCCTAAGGTGAAAGTTATCAAGCTGTGGTCGCTTGTGGTGGCGTTTTCTATAACTCTCCAGCGTTGAATAATATTAGTTGTGTTCGGTGTTACAAGACTGGCATCTATATTTGTTCCTTGTCCTCCTCCTGCAGCGTAGGTGGGAGGATTGCCAGGCCTGCTGGCCACCACAAGTTGTGATGCCATAATGAGTTCTTCTACTTTTTCACCGTTCGCATCTCTTGTGCCACAGTACCACAGGGGGGATTTAGCGTTGATGTCAGCTGTTATCACGACTTTTCTTCCCTGTAACGCCGTGGTTACTCTCGCTAAATGATCTATGTACTGTTCTATGTTGTCACCATATTGAAAATACATGTTTATGAGGGTAATAATTCCCACAGGGGATTGCAACTCCACGACGTTACAGCGGCTAGTTGTAAACTGTGAAAGTGTGGTGACCCTCAAAAGTTTGTTTGTAATTATAATTGCCGCCTTCGGGTCATCCCCTCTGCTGACTATTTGCCAGCTAGCGGCCGCAAATGCAATTTTCCCAGCTTGGGAGTACGGCTCCTGTAGACAGAGTACATCTAGTCTCCTCTCCTCCACCTCCCTTCGGAGCTCCTGCATCACGAGTCGACTGTTATGGGTGTTAAGTTGTCCAATATTTATTTTTGTCATTAAGGGAAGTACGTATGTATTCGGTCATCGGCCAGGTCTTACTCCAGTCGAACGCAATTCGTCCATGTGCTAGTACTGATTGTTGGTAAATGTCGTCGAGATCGAATTTCTCACCTCGTCTTTCGAACACTTTCTTGAGCAGGTCTCGCAAGGCTCCGAAGTCAGTGGGGAGATTCACTGATTTTAGTTTGATTCTGTCAACAGCCTCCATAACCGAGAAGATTATCTTCCTACCCTCTTCATGTCCTACACGGACCACATGTCGTAATGCAGTGGTCATGGTAGCCGGCTGCTCCAACCTTGATACTTGCATGGTGTACTCTAAGTTGGGGTACACCCTTACCGGATCGACCGGTGGTAGTCTCACTATTGGTGTGCCTTGTGGGGTAGAGCTCGTGATTGAGCTTGTCACTGTGTTTTCCTGAATTGGTTATTTATTTGTGTGTTCGCCTTTAGAAACTGCCACAGCCACAGGATGCCCTTGCCGTTGTTGGTGTGTTATCAGCTTTGTTCCCCGGCTTTCAGAGGAGGGAGTTGCGGCTATGATGGGGAGGTCAGTTTGTATGCCTATGTCCATCGTTGGGAATTCAGTCTGTATGGCTTTGTCTACTGTTTCGATTTTAGCGGCGCCCGAAAGCGACCTAAAAAAATCCTTGAATCTGTTTGCCCTCATAGCGTCCCTCCTCCTTTTGCTCGGGGACTTTCGCTTTGGCATCCTGTTCGGTATGCCGGGCTCAACCATAATCAGTTCTAGAGATTAATCTCTGTTCAAGCATTCGATATATCGGGCAGTTCCTTCCTGTGGCTCCACAAGACTTCTTCCCTCGATTTTTACATGGTATGCAAATTGCCGCCGCCTTACAGTCTTTACGGTTATGGCCATTTTCACCACACTTGGTGCACGCCGACTCCCTGGTACACAGCCTTAGAATGTGGTCCAAGTCACCACAGCTGTGACAACGAGGTACCACGACATAATCTCTCGTACTGATGCATGAAAGCCAACATATAATCTGACCATTGTTGTTATATTTTTCCACATTGGCGCGGTTACTTCGGCTACGTGATGAACAACATCACGACCCCGTGGCCCAGTCTTAAATTTGAACTTAAAACAATTCTTAAATTCTTCCTCGTTCATTTCATCAAAGTTTTATTGTCTGATTGTTTCAGTGAGTTCATCATTGGTCATAATCGTGGGTACGTCATATAATTTTACAAGAGGGTTTCTTTTCCTCGGTGGTTCGCATTTGACCACCGAGTTCAGCTTCTGATTGTTCAGCAGTTTGTCTTTGTCCTGTTCAGAGGCAACTTCGACAATGACGGAGTTCCTACTTGGTTTTATTTTTTTTTTATTTTAATTTTGTCTTTCACGGGATCTATGTTTTTTTGTGAAAAGTTCCTGAATTTTTCTTACGCTGGTGTCCTGACCAGGCAGTGTCCTAAGGAAGAGACCTGTGTCTGGTTTCTTTGTCACTTTATCGATTGTGTCTCTCGTTGTGTTTGGCTTTGTGGGCGCTTGCGCGGCCACGGCCGCCCACGTTTTTGCCAGTTGCCTCCTTAGCCTATAATTTTCTTTTTCCAACTCCGCTACTCTGCCTTCAATTTTAGCGTGGGCAGTGGCCCACGCTGCCAATTCGTTTTTAATGATGGCAGGTCCAGCTTGACTTATTTTCCCGTTCTTTACGTGTTGCTCCATGAGGAACGTGATTCTTGAGTGTCTTTGTAGCACAGACTCATTCTCTGCCTGTCCCAGCTCGTCCTGTGGAGAGGGATCAGGCGCAGCGGAAGCCCGTTGAGGTGCACACGAATCACTCGTTTCGTTTGTAGCCATGATTGTAACGAGTGATGAAAAAGGTGGGAGGCCGTCTCTTGCCCCGGACCGGTTGCTCTGGCATGGGGGGGGGGGGGGTTACTTCTGCAGCTCGCCCACGGACCTCGCCCCTAGGTCAAGGGCACTTCCGAGATGCCGGGTTCAACGCACCGTCGCCAGTGCCCTGGTCCCCCTCGGTGACCCCGTCATCGACGATTTCACGCGACGCTCTTCGGCAACTGCAGCCCGCACTCGGGAGAGGCGGATGCACCTCTCGCCCTTCGCCGCCTACTTGCCCGAGTTTCCACCTGAAGTCCAAGGACCCACTCCTACTCAGGTGGCTGGCCTGTTCCCCAGATGTTCGGCGGTCCAGACCCATCTAACCTGGCCCAGGCGATGTCACCATCTCCTGGGTTTGGCAGAACACACCCCGGTTACCCAGGGGCGCGGCGAAGCACCCTTGCCGACACGCGCCGCGATCCCACGCCGACAAACGAGATCGCCGGCATGCAGAGCACCTGCTGGTCTGTGCCATGCGAACAGAAAGGGACTGGTGTTCGGTCCCACGACACAGCTCCCCCTGTGCCACGCACCCTTCGCTTTCGCATCGGGTTGGGTCGCAAGGCAGAATGCCGAGCTTAACATCTGGCACCACGAGAAGGCGGAAAGAGCCACTTGGGAAGGAGAGGCTATAAGAGACGCATCACTTCCCCTGTGAGGACTGCCGCGGCACGCCCCAGTGCGAGCCTCCGTGCATTACGGCGCGCCGGCAACGGGCAGGGCCGCGCAGAACGCGCCGTCAAGCGACCGACCTCACGCCAGACGAATTGACGACCTTGCGCAAGTGGTCAAATACTACAGCACAACCTGCAGGATCGGCTAAGATCTGCATTTATTTCAAGCAAGCATCTCTCGCTGCGTTTCCATATTTTTTTCCACATCATATATATCTGCAAGTGTGACCAGTTGTATAAAATATGTGGAATCTTTTACTGACATCGTATTACCCCATTTTATTTCATGCTCTTACGCAAGGTAACGCAAGAAAAGAAAAAAAATTGAGTATAATAAAATAATCTGCTCCACAATAGTTTTGCGGTGCCCTTATTACTCGTATAATTTGTGGTTTTTATCGGAAACGTGTTTGTCAATACCCTTTTGACCTCCGGAAATAGCTAAGTACAGCTACGTATAGCTGTGAAAAGGAGGTAAAAGTAAAGCCACATACTCAGCGCAGTTCAGTAGAGCGAGCTGTTCCTCAAAATGTGAACAGTTATCAGCACAGCGAGTTAGCCGCTTCGTAGTGGTCGCCTTTGGTCAACTACACAAGCTGAAGACCGCTACCTACAAGTTATCTCTCGTAGGTGTTCCGAGGATACCGCAATAGAACTGCGAGAGCTGTTCGACCTGATTAACATGTAATCGTCTCCACCCGATTAGTTTTGCTTCAAGGATTCCATAATGATCTACACTATCGAGCGTGGCGAAAATGAGACAGTATCATCCAACCTATTGTTCAGCCCTACACTCTAAATTTTGGCGATGGATTCGTCTTCCAAGACGATAATGCTGGATCACATCACGCCAACTCGTGAGCACCTCTGTCCAGGAGGCACGAATCAACGGAGAGTATTGGTCTGCACTATCTGCTGACACGAACCCGACTGGGACCAATTGAAGCCCTCAGTGCATCATCGTAGAGATGCTGTTCACACGCTTGATGGCCTCAGGAGGGTTGCCGTCGGAAAACGGGACATTCTCGAGGAGAAACGTCTCAGCCACTGTGTGGGCACATGCCTAGTATAATCCAAGAATAACACAATAATTGATGTTATTTAGCAGCAGATTTTCATTTCACAGGTGTGCAAAGTTGCACACTTTCTAACAGATTGCCTTTGTCCGGAGCATTGTTTTGTTTTTATTTTACAGTAATGTTTTCTCGTTTCATAACATTTTTTTCCTTTATTGCCCGCTTCTTCTCAACTCACTAACGTTCACACATTTTCAGTTGGTAAAACTTTTCTTCAGTAGTTTAAATGAAGTAGATGGGTATATACGGATAGTAAATACGGGTAGTATAAGTTGGAAAATGTTTGTAAAACTCTTAAGCAAAATCACTATTACTCTTATAATTTATTACTTTCGAAATTTCTATGGTAAGTGTTATGACACTGTCCGGAGGTGTCTGCAATCTGCACGAACATCATTAGTGTGTCATGGTAGTCATGGACTGTGCGGCTGGCCCTGGCGGAGATTCGAGTCCTCCTTCGGGCATGGGTGTGTGTGTTTGTCCTTAGGATAATTTAGGTTAAGTAGTGTGTAAGCTTAAGGACTGATGACCTTAGCAGTTAAGTCCCATAAGATTTCACACAATTTTGAACCTTTTTTGTGTAATGGTTAGACTGTAAAGTGCAAAGACTAGCAAAGAAACATACGGGAACCAACGTAGCGGAAAAGGTGTTATCAGCTTTTAACGGTCACTTGACTATAATTGCCTTATCTATACGACTCATGCAACAAGAGCGACGATTCCCGCAAATCAAAGGCGACTAACGATATGCAGCACGTCAACTGCGGCTGTCCACGCACAACTTTTACCTGAAATAACGACATCCAGGCACAGCGGGGAAGTCAAAAGGAGCATAGTACGTCTTTTTTTATTTAGATTTTGCAAGTGAATTATTCGGTAAAAAGTGAAAAGCGAAAAAATTTATTGCTGAGAGGAACACAGTTTTAAAATACGTTTTAACAAGCGCCTGGAAGTCTACATATAAATAACAACGAAAGATTTGTTTCATAGAACAGAATTTACTAAACTTCAGTCCTTTTGAAACCTTGCTTGAATCGATACGACAAACTAATTCATGAACTTGGAAATTCGCTTAGCTACATCTGCACATACAGTCCTTGCCAGAGGGTATATTGTAGCAAGATTATCAATTTTCTTTCCCATTCCATCCACGTAGTCAGGGATGGAAAAATGTAGAATGACAGTGTCTGTTCATGTACAAAGGATGCCACCACACCTTCCTCCTACCCAATCTATTGGTCTAGAACAAACGGATATTGTTCTCTAAACCCCATACTGTTCTGTTAAGTGGATTCTCATGTCATAAACCCTCTTTTGTTCCGAAACAAAGGCTGTGCCCATCAGGGTCATTGCAGTCACCCCCTCCACCAACAGTTGCCAGTTCTGGAACTAAGTTGTAACGTTGTTGCTTTAATTTGTTCTGAAAGCGGTGCTGATAGACAAGAAAAGCGGGTTAAAAGCTATGAGCTGTATGGGGAAGTTAACCTTGTATTCAGTCTAGCTTACCAAATTCCCAACCAGACTAACATTATTTATAATCTTTTAATAGTCATACGACAATTGATGATATGTATATGAAAAAGAGAATTTAAATAAAAAGAAATAAATCAGTTTATATTTGGAAATTTATTTTAACATTGATCATTGAAATTTCAGCATATTAAACTCGATTCATAACTAAGCTGGTGCCTTATTTAGGATTGTGAAAATGTGAGATTGTAATCTTATGGAACACATCAAATATGGAGCCAAGATTGGGAGACTGCGTACAACACTGCATTCATAAAATAACATATGCAAGAGAAAATTAACCACAACCAACCGATCCAATTTTCACCCAAAGAAGTTACGTTCGTAGCACAATCCTGTCCGTCATGTAATTACCACACACTGGTATACTAAATTCATATTAACTATTTGTGAAATCTTCCCGAAAAGAATAGCTGAGGCCTACTTTGATGATTACACCACATGCTTCACGTGGTCAACTTGATTTACACAAAGAGAGTAACTCCACAATAATTTTGATAATTAAAATAAATTAGATCGAAAAGCAATTTACAAAAGAAAAACCTCAAACTGGTTACTATCGTCTTACTATTAACCTGATGGGTCAAACAATTGTATAAGCACGTGGTGCTGGTTTCACAAAGTACACCCCACGTGGGTTGAACATAAAGAAAAGTTGCTATATTGAAAAATATTGTCAAGACGAGACGTTATAATCTCACGCACATTCGCATTTAAGATTGATGAACTTAGTAAGAGTTACTGATCAACACGTGGTTCCACTTTACTCACAAAGTAGTGACAAAGCAACTATCAGAATATATTCTGAACTTCACACGCGAATTACACTGCGTTGCAATTTAAGTTAACATTAGATATTTTAGAGCTGAACCTGAAATAAAGGTGATTAAATTTTCAGTTAGGCTGAACTTAAGAAATCCATTGTCCTACGGACTTAGCAGACACACGCTTAGCCAGAGATCTTACCACTTCAGACGCTCGCCGTGGACAGACTGCCGTGGTCCCTTCCTGAGGGTGGCTCACAAATACAAACGGAAGTGGCCAGAGGGGCAGCTTCCTATACCAACATGACAAGGGACGAACAGGACCATACTAAGAATAGAAACCTCTCTGCTTTTAGAAAGCGTAGCTACCTGTTCCGACGTTGGTCCTACTAATCTCTAGCAGACAGGCTTGTCTGCTACCCTCAAGCATGCAACTAGAAATACATTTGCTCATTCATCCTCTCACACAGAAGGGAAGCGGGATGACAGTATCTTATCATATACAGTATATAAAAGGAAGCGGATGTAGGTTCCGTATGAGACTGTGTGACATGAATTACATATAAACTGTGTTTTAAAGTGTAGTAGTGTGACAGATCGTTCTAGTTTATGTGTAAAAGTAACACGTTCCACTAATCAGTCTCCTCCCAGATAGTCAGAAACGCCACAGTAAATTTAGACGAGGAATTTATGCCGTAAATGACAACAGATTTCAGAAATTAACATGAAAGGAATCCAACAGAGACCTTTCATAACCCCAACTCTCCGGGAAAAGACTGTGCAGGGAATTTTCTGGCCATGCTAGGACATTCCCAAGCAGGCTTCTCACACCCAACTTAAACCAAAAATGTAAAGAAAAGGCAAAAGGTCACCAGCTACTTGCTAAAACACGATAATTTCAACACATCTTTAGAATCTACCAATTTCAAAGAGAAATGTAAAAGATAGTGTAGACCTAATTCGGTCAGCAAGTAAAAACAATGGTTCCTGTGTCATTAACATGAAAACAATTTCTGGTTGTTACCCTTATGGAGTTCACCAGTATTTGCTCATTGCAAGAGCCAACTGATCACAGTAAAATTTATGACTGTTTATTAACAAGTAAAATTTATGAAAATAGCAAAGGTGCCACAGCAATTAAAAAAACATGAAAATAACATCAGTATTATAAAGCAGAACATTACAATGCACAATCCGCAAAAGCAAAAAAGAGGTTAAGAGAAAAAACATGTTTTACAAAGTGGTTATCGCAAAAAAATTCTATATCTTATAAAACTAATAGTTTGTAGAATTAAAATAACTATGTGGCACTAATTCAATCACTCTACTATATTTCAGTTAGTTAGCAAACAATGAGTACTGTGTCATTATACTGAAACTACAATAATTATGTGATTGTTACCCTTATGGGGTTTTCACTATAAATATGCCCCATGCAAAGGCTAATCGATCACAGTCCAATGAGAATGAATAGCTATCTGACTGATAAACGAAGCGATGCCACAGGAATGAATTTACGAAACAAAATATCACAAATCTAATACAACACACAAGAACAAACATTGATCAATAAAACAGCCCTGAAAGTACAATAGTCAACGTCTAAAAAAAACACCAATAAATAAAAAACCTGCAAAATACAAGTCAGTCTAATAAACACCAATAAACCAAACCCCTGCAAAACACACGAGTCAAAGTTTCTCTGACACACGTATATGCATTGAACTAAGAACCGTATAATCACTGTTCACTGACACACTCAGTAGTTCCACTGTTCGGAGGCACAATATAATGGGGGGGGGGTTCGTCGCCGCAGCTGTCAGTAGGGTTTTTTGTCCATCTGTTGCGTGCAATCCCGCCGTCTCTGCCCTCTCATGAAGTTTCTCTTGGTGGCCCGTGTCACGTACATCTCGATTTGGTTCCATGTTTGTGTTGTCAAATTCGTGCGGTATCCTCGTTTGACACGCCAGGTTGATATTCCTGGGCAAGGATGACACTTAATGGCTCTTCTTTGTGCCACCCTTAGCGACCAGAGAACATCGAACTATGATTTACTGTCGCTTGACAGTGGGCATCCGTCAGGAAATGTTGATAGGCGTCGTTGAAGTCTGCCATTTTCTCTGGACAGTACCTGTCCAAAGGCTCCACGCTCCTTTATCCCCTGTCTTCTGTCGTTTCACCGCGCCCGTCTCGCCACGGTCGCGTGCGTGTGGTGCGTTGCCAGCAGATGGATTTCCGCGCGGTGGACCGCTCGCCCATCTCAGGTCATCGCCTCCACGAAGGGTCGCACTGGGACGGCTGCCCATTAGCTCCAGGTGCAAGGGAAAGTGTTTGTCGCGTGCCCTTCTTTTGTTGTCGACCGCGCTCCCGAAGTGGCCCGGTTGATAGCGTGTCCTGCTGGGAAACCCGCCTGTTTACAACTAGTCCTCCTCCTCGCTGCTCCCGCTGTCTCGTGAGAGTTTAGCCGGTTCGCTTTGACGTTCTCAACTGCATTCACAGAAATTGTTCATCATAGTTCTGTGATTACAAAATGTCATACATAATACCACTTAGTATTGTCTTTCACAATTTTAAGAACAAAAGTGAGACTTAATTTTTTTTGATAAAAAAGTTAGATGAATCGACAATATAAAAATAAAAGTTAAATGACTTGACAATATAAAAAAATAAAAGTGAAATGAATTGACAGAATAAAAACAAAAATTAAATGAACTGACAATATAATATCTAAATCCACATCACTAATGTGGTTCACTTGCATTTTAATAAATCAAATGCTACTAATTAATTCACTAAAATGAATAGGATTATGCCTTGTGCAAGTATAGGTCAGGGCAGCATAGGGTTCACATGTTATTTACACACACACACATGCACACCTGTTGTCTATACTACAAACTAACTACCCATAAACATGTATTACTCAAAATTCTACTTCAATCCACTACTAGTTAAGCCAACAAGCTACTTCAATGCTACTTCAACACCATGTTTATACCACTACAACATTGTTCTAATTCGTCCTCTTCTTGACACTCGCGGCATACGTCTTGTCACATGATAAACATGGAGAAACGTTCCTTAAACAAACATAGTAGAAAGAACGATGGTTATTTGCACATCAAAACATTTATACCAGTTCACACACCTAATAAGAGACTCGCAATTATACATTAATCATACTCATATGATTATACATAAAACAGTAAGACAATTTCATCTAAAATTACGTTATCACAAGAATTAATCACGCTGATGACTCTGAGAAGGGTAAAAAAAATTTTATCCTACAGGTTAGATTACATTTTCTTACCCATTTTGCTCCAATTTCGTTCCTTCTTTAAGTTACCTTTCGCTTCCAAATCAGTTATTTCGCCTGCGGTGGTTATTCTGGATTCATTTCTCATGAATGGCAACATTGTGGTCTCCTCTATTCTGTAAAACAGTTTCATCTTAACATATTGAATTTACAACAGACACAAAAGATCCGAATCCTCCTGCAGTTAAAATGACAAATGTTTTGCTTCCTCCTTATTTCATTAAACCAAGCTTTCCTTCGGTCCCATAATCAAAATTATTTAATCTTCCTCTACCTTCAAGAGGGAAATTTCTTCAGTTCAATTCATATAGGCTGCAGTGCATCCTGCAACAGCGAAAACAGTAAGCTGTAATGCTCACAGCATCAGCAAAACACATAAACGTCGCTTGTCTAGGACAAGTATTAACGCAGAATAATTTTTCAGGCTCTGGATCAACATCAATCAAGGCTACAAAAAGGATCCATATTTCTGTTCCATTCTCCATTTGCTGGAAAACTGCTCGTCATTTGACTGCCATAATACTATTTCATGGCCACGTAAATTACACAAACCACAACTCTTCTTTCACCTTGGAGGGAATCAATCTAACGAAATCCACAGACAGCACTTTACGTACTCACCTATAAAGAACAAAAAAGACATATATCATCAATATTAACATATCATCGCATATTGGAAAGCCAATGGTTAAACAATCGTATTATCGCATCCTGTTTTCAAGATTCTAAACTTCCTCATTCCTTTCTCAGAGTTCTCCTATCTTAAAATATTCATACAGCACGCATACTATAGTAAGAGATCCTCATTTATATTGACAGATATAGAATAGTAATAGATAGATAGTAGCACTGAAAGCAGGAAATCGGAATCAAGGCTACTAACAGCTGGGGACCTGGGTTTGCCAGACCCATAATACCCACAGATCGGATATTCCCCTGAGTTTTTCATTAATTCAAGACAGATCTTGCTTCTCTCAGGAGCGACTCTTTTCCATTTACACAAAAAAACCATAAACAGCATTTCACTCGTTCACAAACAAACCTTTTATCTTCACATTTGAACCAACCTAAATCCTCATTGCACAAGTAAAGAAAAAAAAACTAAAAACATCACTTCAATCAATCACATAGAAAGATCTTTATCACTGTTTTTACCAACATATTATTGAAAATGCATTTATCACACATTTAAACTGATCAATTCTTTCTCCTCACCGTCCTCTCTACTTCTCGCTGTCCTTTCTACTCATTTGCCATGTCGCTCATTTGTTCCGATTGGGCGCCTTCTGCGCTGATCATTTGTCATTGCCGGTTTTGTTCATTTCCATTTGCTGGATTATGTCTAGGGTTAGCCGGCCGAATTTCAACATCATGAGGTGCTCCGCCTACAGTCCTATTCCCACCGTATTCATCGTAGTATCGATTCTGGTTGCCGTACCTGTAGCGTTCACGATCTTGTCCACGTCCTCGATTATTTCCGTTGTTCCACCTGTGTTCGCGACTGTTACCCCAGTTTCTATACGGCCAGTCCCGATTATTGTTCCGTTCGCGTCGCGACGACCAGTCACGCCGTTGATTAGTACTACGGCCACGACTGCGATCGCACTGCTGTGCCCCGTAATAACTTTGTGCCTGATTAGGCGGGCATTCTCCTGTATTGTATTCCAACTCTTGGAGAAGTGTCTTAAACGTTTCCACGTCCTCTTTGCATCGTCCCGCAAGAATGGCGTGGCGCAAGTGCATCGGCAATTTGGTGATGCATATCCTAATTAGTTCCGCTGGCCCATATGGATCGTATAAAAATTGATTTGCCTGCAGCATGTGGTCGAATAGGCGTGCTGGGCTGCCAAAACCAGACTGGTTCAAATTTGGCAGCATAATTATGCCATGCTTGACCCTATCTTGTGCCGCTTCCGACCAATAGGCGGACAGAAAGGTTTGTCGAAACTCCCGAGTGGAGTTGCAGTGACGCCCTGCCGACCTCATGCGAATCGCCGGTTCGCCTTCCAAATAGCCACACATATATTCTATCTTATGTGAACTTGCCCAGTCGGGGGGACGACAAAACTCAAATTGCTCGAGCCATGCTCGTGGATGTATTCCTTTTTTGCGAATTTCGAAATATCTCAAACTTTCTCACCGTAAGGAAATGTTTGAAATCAAATCCCCGCATTTGCTCCCGGCGAGGCCCTTGAATGTTTCTATTTTTCTCATGTCTGCCCCTCAAAATACATTCTTCCCTGTCGTCAAAATCTCCCTCGTGGCCAGAGTCCCTCTCTGCACTGTTCGTACGGCTATTTTTAGTGCTATTGGCGGGTTCAGAATCACACGCCATGTGGTTTCCCAGATGCGCCACGCGTTCTTGTAATTCGCCTGTTACAGCTTTGTGCCGCCTGTTCACTTCGAACTGTCCCTTCTGAAATCTACGAAGCGAACGCACTTCTCGGGTCTCTGCGACCGCTACCGGTGTAGTATTGTTCTCGCTTTCCGTCACCTTCATCGTGCCTACGATGTCCGCTAACGCTGCAATCTTATCATGTATTTCTCTATTGTCCTCCGCCCCAGTTTGCTTCAATTGTTCTACTTGCTGTTCGAGTGCGTGAATCGCTTGACTGTTGTCCGCTACTGTGTTGCTAACGGACGTGGGACAATGCGTTTCCGCCTCCTGGACCCTCGAGAGTAATTGCTGGCGTTCCCTTTGGCATTCTTCTCTCAGCGCTTGGAAATTCCTAAGTAGCTGTTCTTCGCGCTCTTTCGATTCCGCATCGCGACTCCGCTTGCCCTGTTCTAAGGCTTGCAGATGTTCATCGATTTGTTCAAATGTACAGTCTAATTCTTTCATAATATCGCTTTTTATTTCACTTGCCAGATTGTTTATTCTTTGTGAGATATCATCGGACACTCTCTGCATCGACTTGTCGAATTTATTTGTCTGCTGGATTAGTTTTTCGTCTATTTGTTCGCCTAGCTAGCGGATCGATTTTTCAGATTTCTGCGTCATTTGTTCGCCTAGCTCACGGATCGATTTTTCAGATGATTCTTTTTGTTCGCGGAACGATTTTTCTGATTTCTCTGCGTATTCTTTATTTTGTTGCAATAAGGCTTTCATGAGTTCTGCCAAATCAATTTGGTTAGTTGGAGGCAAATTAATTTCTGGCTCTGATATGAGCCCGTTCGTCCTGTTTTGCATTTCCTCTGAAGTATTCCCCAATGCATTTTCGGAACCGTCTGACGCGTTAATATTCGAAATCAAATTACCCCCTTGGCCAATGTTGCTTAAGTTGTTGGACAGCCTACTTTTAGCTTGGTTACGTGTCTGCATTAGTTCAATTTATACCCGGTACGCAACACACTAATCAGAATAAACGCAGCCCCCAAAAATTACGACAGTCACACGAAAGGTACCCAACATAGTACGCACTTTTTCACACGCAAAACAAATTTATATCTTTGATCGAAGTAAGTGCAGTTTACAAGCGAGAAAAAAAACACACACACACATATAAAACACACAAATATAGAAAACAAAACAACAAGACAAACAACACAACGCCGCTCAACAACGCCGTGAATCTTTTGAAAGTCTGCTCAGAAACAACGCAGAAGTTGTTTGAGCGTTGCAGGGAAAAAAAATTAAGATTATAACACTCTCGCAATGTAACGTTTCAGAGATTCCAGAGTCTAGTGGAATCACAGAACAGGGTCGCCATGTGTAACGTTGTTGCTTTAATTTGTTCTGAAAGCGGTGCTGATAGACAATAAAAGCGGGTTAAAAGCTGTGAGCTGTCTGGGGAAGTTAACCTTGCATTACTGAGCAACTGTTTCACCAGATATCCAGTCTAGCTTACCAAATTCCCAACCAGACTAACATTAATTATAATCTGTTAATAGTCATACGACAACCGGTGATATGTATATAAAAAAGAGAATTTAAATAAAAAGAAATAAATCAGTTTATATTTGGAAATTTATTTTAACATTGATCATTGAAACTTCAGCATATTAAACTCGATTCATAACTAAGCTGGTGCCTTATTTAGGATTGTGAAAATGTGAGATTGTAATCTTATGGAACACATCAAATATGGAGCCAAGATTGGCAGACTGCGTACAACACTGCATTCATAAAATAACATATGCAAGAGGAAATTAACCACAACCAACCGATTCAATTTTCACCCAAAGAAGTTACGTTCGTAGCACAATCCTGTCCATCATGTAATTACCACACACTGGTATACTAAATTCATATTAACTATTTGTGAAATCTTCCCGAAAAGAATAGCTGAGGCCTACTTTGATGATTACACCACATGCTTCACGTGGTCAACTTGATTTACACAAAGAGAGTAACTCCACAATAATTTTGATAATTAAAATAAATTAGATCGAAAAGCAATTTACAAAAGAAAAACCTCAAACTGGTTACTATCGTCTTACTATTAACCTGATGGGTCAAACAATTGTATAAGCACGTGGTGCTGGTTTCACAAAGTACACCCCACGTGGGTTGAACATAAAGAAAAGTTGCTATATTGAAAAATATTGTCAAGACGAGACGTTATAATCTCACGCACATTCGCATTTAAGATTGATGAACTTAGTTAGAGTTACTGATCAACACGTGGTTCCACTTTACTCACAAAGTAGTGACAAAGCAGCTACCAGAATATATTTTGAACTTCACACGCGAATTACACTGCGTTGCAACTTAAGATAACATTAGATATTTTAGAGCTAAACCTGAAATAAAGGTGATTAAATTTTCAGTTAGGCTGAACTTAAGAAATCCATTGTCCTACAGACTTAGCAGACGCGCGCTTAGCCAGAGATCTTACCACTTCAGACGCTCGCCGCGGACAGACTGCCGTGGTCCCTTCCAGAGGGTGGCTCACAAATACAAACGGAAGTGGCCAGAGGGGCATCTTCCTGTACCAACATGACAAGGGACGGACAGGACCATACTAAGAATAGAAACCTCTCTGCTTTTAGAAAGCGCAGCTACCTGTTCCGACGTTGGTCCTACTGTTCTCTAGCAGACAGGCTTGTCTGCTACCCTCAGGCATGCAACTAGAAATACATTTGCTCATTCATCCTCTCACACAGAAGGGAAGCAGGATGACAGTATCTTATCATATACAGTATATAAAAGAAAGCAGATGTAGGTTCCGTATGAGACTGTGTGACATGAATTACATATAAACTGTGTTTTAAAGTGTAGTAGTGTGACAGATCGTTCTTGTTTATGTGTAAAAGTAACACATTCCACTACTCAGTCTCCTCCCAGATAGTCAGAAACGCCACAGTAAATTTAGACGAGGAATTTATGTCGTAAATGACAACAGATTTCAGATATTAACATGAAAGGAATCCAACAGAGACCTTCCAAAGTGTATTATTGGCCTAGGTGTGAAGTCCTGGGAAACTCAAAAAAATGCCAGGGAATTCAAAATAACCAAAGTTTTCCCCTATGATGTCACTTGGAAGTAAGGCAATTGTCCTCAGTGTAAATTGGCGCGACATTCAAAAAATTCAAGATGAGGTGTTGTCCTATTGATGTGAAATTATCAGTACAGTTCAGTTTCAGATTCAATTCTATTCAAAAATCATTAATCCACTTTCCCTAATTGTAAATATGTTGCTAGCCCAGCCCTCCAGAATTTAAGCAAATGCCCCTTTGGTGTTAAAAGTTCAAACAATTCCCTTTTATGTCACCCCAAGTTAAGTCAATCCAATATGCCATGCTGGGAAAGGATAGGAGTGCTTATTTCTTATTTAAATAAACACCACACTTTTATATTTTTCTCATACCACTGTTTATAATATTCGAATACAGTTGATAAACTTATATATTAATGCACTTTAACCACAGTTGACATGCAATATTTTTAGCGTTGCTGTCCGAGACAAGACATTAAACTAAATGCGATCTGTTTTGGTATGGCAGTGAAACTTAACGTGCTGTACAGACATACATAAAATACACCCACACAGTGTGCAAAGCAGAAAAAACGCACATACACACACATAGCAATATAATCCTCACACATAATTTGCAGAAAACAAAATAACTCACATACAGAATAAGCTATCTCTCTCACACGCACATACAGGGCAACTCTTAGAATTTGGAGGCGATTGGGAGAGGAAGGGTCGCAGGAATGGAAATGAAATAGAGAAAATCATTGAACTTATTTTATTAATTCTCAAAGATGGGTTACGTGAGGACTCGCTCTGGAGACCGAGAGTTAAAGGATAGCTGCAAGTCAACGATTTTGGCCTAGCGGGAAGAATAGGTCCAGGAGAGACGGCGGTTCACATCTATGTGGCTGGTGACCGATCCTGGCGAGTGGTGTCAGAGGGGAATGGCTCTAGGCCATCTTCTCTGAAGTCTGAAAATTAAGAGAGACATCAGCTCTTCCTGAAGCCCGGATTTGAAGAGAGTGAAGCCACTGTGTACTGCTTTCCAGAACTCTCCGAGACCACACAAGTGATCCACCTCCCACATACGCTACTGGCTAAACCAATGGAGTGAATCTGCCAGCAGATTCAGTAGAGGGTTGAAGGTAACTTTACAGAAACTTTAACTGACAGAACTGCCTCGGTCCTGAGAGGCAGGCAGCATGGTTCTTATATACAGAGCAGAAGTTATACTGGAAGAAACATTGTAAAAACTTGGCTGGAGTCTTTGAAGTAATTTTTTTTCATTAAATCCCTAAATATTACTTACTGGTTCGCACATTGTACAAGCCTTGCCCTTCTGTAAGATGTGATGGCTTACAGTTTGACAAAGCACTTCTGCAGGAAGTGGGTTGCCCTGTGAGTGGGCTTAAAACTTGGGAGTGATCTATCACAACAGTTTTGATGGTGCAATTTGGTGAGGGTTTTATGTGTAGTTAATTTTTCAGATTTCTGAAATAAGTAAATAGTAAAAACATCAGATATTCAAGTTTTGTGTAAAGATGTAATATTCCTAGTAAACTAGATTTTTCGTAGTAATGGAAGTCATAATTATCAGAAATATAAAATAACGGTTACAATAAAATTCAAATGCACAACATCACATCAATTGATAGGGTTAATTGTCTGAATGGAGCGTTACATTTCAGTTTAAATTTTTTTTCGCCTTTAATGTGGCAGTACTAAAGTCTGTGTGACTGAAGACTAGACACTGACTGAACTTAACCAGCAATGCCCTTCCAATGATTACAGGCTCTGCTGGAAATGTGTAGTTCTTTGTGCTGTCTGGCGAACGTTAATCTAGTTGCTACATAGTGGAACCAATGCCAAAAAATCATCACCTTAGCAAAACACTTAATTCTATGAAAATAAATGTATTTGGGTAACAAATATAATGACTCAACATACTGCAAAATATTGAGACCCGACTTCGACTAGAACTAGATTAAGTACATTTGAAAAAAAGTAATGAAGAAAGCAAAATCTCGCTGCATTCTCTGTCTGTTAATTAAAGGTAGTAGTTGTAGAAACTTACACAAGCTATAAAATATTAACACATATTCAAATGTCTCTCAGATACAATTAACATAAACGAAACTCAGAACTTACGCATTGGAGCAGTACCATCCAAGTACACAGCATAAAGTCATCAAGTAGAAAAACCTTAAATGTTATGTGCAAAGTACTAGATTAATGGCTAAGCAGGAGAAAATACAGGTTAATGAGGCCAACTCCTGCAATAGTCAAAGGCTCACATCCAGTGGCAAAAACACAAGAGAGGACTGCTAGTCGACCATATTGTCAAGGGAGGAGTGATACCTCAGTAATCGTGGATGGAAAGCGAGATAGAGAAACCAGTACTGCCAGGAGGGTTCAGTGTAAACTACACTCCTTCGGCAGCAGAATAAAGAAAGAATGAAGTCGATGAGTCAGCAGGAGGATACGAATCAGACAGGGGATGGCAAAAATATAAGCTGGATAGCCGCCGACGGCGATTGCCCATCGATATCGGGATTGAAAGGACGATCATGATTTGCCTTCTCAGCAGCGTCAAGGAACTGTCTCATCATAAATTGTCCGACTTCTCTCCCATTTGTCATACGAAAGCAACACAAAATTGAAGTAAAGTAGTGTAAAATAATGTAAAAGCTGTCTAAAGCGTCAGTAAATAAGGTAAAATAACTTTTCTCAGGCAACTGCACCACGCTGTTAAGTGATGGAAAGGTTGGGGATTTCATGGAATTAGTGCAACAGTAAACTAACAAATTTCTGATATTAGAGTGCTTAGACCTGAATACAGGTGTTGATTGCCATAGCTTGGTCAGTTGTTACAGATGAGGTACTCCGAGACCTTAAATGCTGCTCGCTGCACTGACGACTGAGCAACGCCGGCGTAGCCACGCCTACTGGAGCTTCGTTACGCCACCGCAATTGATGGTCTGCTCACGGCTGAGCAGAAGAACGCTCGGCCCAGTTGTAACTTTAGGCTCTGATATTGTCTAATCATCAGTATGAGGTGTTGCACAGGCCCACTGCCCAACATTCGAATGCTGACTTGTTGTCCCGATTACCAGACGGTACCGAGACAGCGTTTGATTTATTTCAGGAAACGATTCATAGGATTTTGAATACCTTCAAAAACTTCCTCTCGATTTTCGGAGTGTTACCACAGCAGCAGCTTTGCTGCAGCTCTGCAGGTTGTTTTGCAGCTCGTGTGCAGTGTGCGTGGCGACATAGTTAGAAAGAAATTGCCCACTCAGTGGCGCGTCGCTATTTTTCACATTTTCACGCACTCTCCGCCCAATTAGGCGTTCTGCCGTTTCATACAGAGATCGACGATGCGTATCTTGGGATATCTCACTCCCTAGAGTGGTAAGTTGTATTTGGCAAGAAACTGACGCTCAGATTGAGAATATGACAGCTCATTTCAAAGTTTGTGCAGAACATCAGTCAGTTCCTCAGCAAATCTTTTTCTGGGGGCTACGTTCGTCCGAACCACGGCAGCACATTTATATTGATTTTGTAGGTCCGTTCTGAAACCTGCGAATCTGGTTAGTGGTAGACGTTTACAGTAAGTTTCCTTTTGTTGCCAAATGGTTCAAATGGCTCTGAGCACTATGGGACTTAACATCTATGGTCATCAGTCCCCTAGAACTTAGAACGACTTAAACCTAACTAACCTAAGGACATCACACAACACCCAGCCATCACGAGGCAGAGAAAATCCCTGACCCCGCCGGGAATCGAACCCGGGAACCCGGGCGTGGGAAGCGAGAACGCTACCGCACGACCACGAGCTGCGGGCCCTTTTGTTGCCCCCATGACGTCCACCACTACTGCAAGTACGGTACTGCCTTTGTCTTCCATTTTTTTCTTTTGCAGAATGTCTTCCACAATACACAATTATGGTCAGCCGTTTTCGAACAGTTCTGTGCTTCGCTTGGCATACACCATGTAACCACTGCACTTTTTCATCCACAGTCTAACGGTGAAGCTGAATGTTTCGTTAGAATATTAAAAAGTCTCTTTCAGAAACTCCGTTCCTTCCACACATGGGAGCAAACTTGAAATATTTTCTGTCTTCTTACCGCTCCTTGTCATGCGACGGGAAGTTGTCATCAAAAAAATTGTTCAAATGGCTCTGAGTACTATGGGACTTAACTTCTGAGGTCATCAGTCCCCTAGAACTTAGAACTACTTAAACCTAACTAACCTAAGGACATTACACAGCCGGCCGGTGTGGCCAAGCGGTTAAAGGCGCTACAGTCTGGAACCGCGTGACCACTACGGTCGCAGGTTCGAATCCTGCCTCGGGCATGGGTGTGTGTGATGTCCACGACGACAATGTGCAGGTTTGGGGGCGGGAGGAATGTGGTGTCGTCCGAAGAGTGGGGTGCCAAAGCAACGTTGGTACCTCGCAACGAAACCCCAGAAGAGTACAGTCACTGCATCCTGCACCGACAAATGAGCAACGGGGCATTGTTACGCCTCCGCAATCGATGGTCTACTTCTGGCTGAGCAGAAGACTGCATAATCCAATCCACAGTCAACGATCAAGACAACAGCATCGTCTTAGATTGGCCACCAGTGTTTTCAGTGTTTATGCACATTAATAATGTGAACATTATGCTAGTAATTTTTCAAGTGATGAAATTTGTAAATTTATCTGTATCAAGTGCTATTTCAGTATTCAGAGACAACTGCAAATACTCTGAACATTCATGTGGAAATGGAATATACTAAGGTAAGTAGTTCTTCACATCTACAATGACGAAAAAAAATCGTAACACCAACAAACAATTAATGTAGAGTAATGAAATTTCGGGAATACGTTTGTCTAGGTAACATACATAAGGTAAAAATACGGCATTTCAGTCTTTGATCGCTATTTTTTATTTTCAATGACCAGTTTCAGGCTAGCTGCCCATCTTCAGATCATATATTGCAGATACAGAGTTACACCGAGTTATGACAGCGAACCAATAGTTCTGTACTGACAGGTTACTCTGTAACTGCAATATATGATCTGAAGATGGGCAGCTAGCCTGAAACCGGTCACTGAAAATAAAAAATAGCTATCAAAGACTTAAATGCCATATTTTTATTCAAAGAACGATCGCGGCAATTCCAATAAGACAATCATGTCTAGTTTTGATAAACATAGTTAAGGGATTAACATTTCAAAATCAAAGGTTACTGTAAGTACGAGATAAGCCATTGCAAATATGAAATGCTGGTATATTAATAACCGGTATAACCGCCAAAATGTTGAATGAAAACATTGTGTGCAAGCATTGAGTTGTACAGGTGCCGGATGTGGGATGGAGTTCCATGATTGTTGCGCTCCGTCGGTCAATACATGTATGGTCGATGCTGGGTGTGGATGACGCTGGATTTGTCGTCCGCTGATGTACTACATGTGCGGGACTGGAGACAGATCTGGAAATTGAGCAGGACAAGGTAACATTTCGGCACTCTGTAGAGCGTGTTGTGTTACAACAGCGGGATGTGGACGAGCGTTATCCTGTTGGAAAATGCCCCCTGAAATGCTGATAATGAATGTCAGCATAACAAGTCGAATAACCAGATTGACGTACAAATTTGAAGTCAGCCTGCATGGGGTAATCTCGATAAAGCTCCTACCGTCATACGAAATCGCACCCCTGACCATAACTCTACGTGTAGGTCCAGTGTGTCTAGCATGTAGACGGGATGGTTGTAACCAACACACGGTCATCACTGGCACCGAGGCAGAACCAGCTTTTATCAGAAAATACAACAGACCTCCACCCTGACTTCCAATGATCTCTCGCTTGACTCTAATGAAGTCAAAAATGGTGGTGGTTTGGGGTCAGTGGCCCTCTGTCTCGGAGCTGTCCTTGAAGTAACCGATTTGTATCAGTTCGCAGTGCCACTAGGCTGCCACGTACTGCTCTGATTGCTGCTGTAGATGCAGTACGGTGCGACAGAGCCATACGCCGAACACCATGGTCTTCCTTCTCGGTAGTACCACGTGGTCTTCTTAAGGCCGGTCTTCTTGCGACCAGTACACGTGACCACCACTGCCAGCAGTCACGTACAGTTGCTATATTCTTGCCAAGTCTTACTGCAGTATCGAAGAAGGTACATCCAGCTTTTCATAGCCCTAACGACCTCCTTCAAACTCAGTGACGAGTTGACAAGGGCGTTTTTGTCGCATTAAAGGCATTCTTGCCTAACATCAACTCAACACGTCCCATCTCAAAGGTAACTAACGCTCACGACCGTTACAGTGTACGTTTAAAGCAAATCTGATTTCCATCGATGCGACAGAGCTAGAGAAACATAGCTATCGACTTTCGCTTACGTCGCACAACTCATTCTTGGTGTTGCGATTTTTTCCCATCAGTGTATATTTTAATAAAGTGAACAAATATGTTATATGCTATAGCTCCGTTCAGTCTCCTTCTGGAGCAAGCCACAGTGCCCATCGTTGTGCTGGAGAACGTATTATCGTACGACCCAACGGCAACATCATGCATGTACGAGTGGTTTCCTTAACGTTATAAGTAAATTTACGGCTTTTAGCCAAATGGCAACACTATGGATAAACAGTCCGCGACACTGTGTGATCGAAAAATAAAGTCAAAACACCATAAATTCTCGGAAGCGCGTAGCCAAGCGACAGTATGACTTACCAGTTGAAGCAGCATTTTGACTTAATAACGCAGGGCTCTCATCATTTTAGATATCGTCACAACCAGAAATAATGTTTTCAAGACAGTCAATAGTCTCTTCCCACACGACACGTTCTTTCCTCTAATTTGTGTGAAATAACAGCCTGTCTCCATTCTGATGAGATTTGAGACACTCAGAGTAGACTGGGAAGGCGTTAGTACTTCGAAAAGTACGGCATTAACTCCAAAATTAACGTGTTTAATGGGTCGTTCATACAGCGAACTGCCTGTAATGAAGTCAAGTTACGACTCAGCGGCGAATACGCCAACGCCGCAGCTGGCAACTCTCCACAATACACATATGCTGCCGCATCGTACGTCAAGTTACACATTCTCAATTTTGCAAATGAATGAGTGTCATTTAATTCTAATATAGGGATTCACCTCACTAGGTTCTGTCTTCAATGTTCTTCGTTAGTTTGTTACTAAAATAGTTGAGACCTGAGGGCTTAATAAACTATTGGTTCAAATGGCTCTGAGCACTATGGGACTCAACATCTTAGGTCATAAGTCCCCTAGAACTTAGAACTACTTAAACCTAACTAACCTAAGCACATCACACACACCCATGCCCGAGGCAGGATTCGAACCTGCGACCGTAGCAGTCCCGCGGTTCCGGACTGCAGCGCCAGAACCGCTAGACCACCGGGGCCGGCAAATAAACTATTGGTACTATCTTTTTATACCAGCGACATATCGAGTCATTGCATAGTAGATTTGTTACAGGGACTCCCCTTCGACACAGTCTTTCCGCACATTATTCAGGCTACAGAAGATCTGTCTACTCGAAGAACTTCCTAAAGCAATCTAGTTAACCTCTGATTCCTCACGCAGATGCCACACCCATCTTACTTCCGGCCATGCCAATTACCTAAGCTTTACCGCCCATAGCGATCTATCGACTTCTATAAACAACGTTTCTGTGTAAACAAACACAGCCTCATTTCCTGTGCTCTCCTATTTGAATACAGAATTCGAAAACGGAATTGAGTTACAAAATAAATAGTTCAATCGCGTCACCTTAGGTGCGGTGTGATTCCATTTCTTTAAGCTTAGGTGAAACTTTTTAAGTATTACTTTTAACCAAACTATTAATATGTATTTGAAATAAATTAAACAAAATAATTATGTATATATGAAGACAGCAACTGTTCTCGAAAGAACAGATTACTGTTGTTGACCGTGCAGCTTTTATCTGGAATAAATGATGACTAACTGAAACCCTCAGCTGCCGACAGGTGTTGTTGATATACCTCGATGTGGACAGCTGAAAATGTGTGCGCCGACCGGGACTCGAACCCGGGATCTCATACTTACATGGCAGACGCTCTATCTATCTGAGCCACCGAGGACACAGATGTATAGCGCGACTGCAGGGACTTATCCGTTGCACGCTTCCCGTGAGACTCACATTCCCAACTGTCCACAATTATACATATGTAATGTACCTTATAGACATTTGCCCAGTCACTCATTACTCGCGCACGCTTTGGCGATTCCCGTAAGAGTTTTGGCAACCTGTGCGCATTCGCACAGATGGATGTCAATGGCTGGGTAGCCTTTAACTATATATATATATATGAAGACAGCACAGATATGCGAATGCGCACAGGTTGCCAAAACTCTTACGGGAATCGCCAAAGCGTGCGCGAGTAATGAGTGACTGGGCAAATGTCTATAAGGTACATTACATATATATAATTGTGGACAGTTGGGAATTTGAGTCTCACGGGAAGCGTGCAACGGATAAGTCCCTGCAGTCGCGCTATCCATCTGTGTCCTCGGTGGCTCAGATGGATAGAGCGTCTGCCATGTAAGCAGGAGATCCCGGGTTCGAGTCCCGGTCCGGGCACACATTTTCAGCTGTCCCCATCGAGGTATATCAACAACACCTGTCGGCAGCTGAGGGTTTCAGTTAGTCATCACAAAATAATTATGACTTAGACAGGGAAGCATTTAGCAATACTCTGTAATGTAGTTGCTATACTACAAGATCAGTCAATGATCCAGACCGTTGCCCATGCAACTACGAAAAAAGTTGCTATCGCCCTTCAGGAACCATAGATTAGTGTGGCCTTTCCACAATCACCCCTATATTGTGTTGGCACCTACGATATGTCAATCTGTATCACTGAGGTGTACAAGCCACCCACTTCGGCAGGGTTCATTGGAGGAAGATCATGTTATGTGTCGTGTAAGATGTTTCAACAGCGGCAGCATCATGACCTCTCACGACTGTAGTTTTCATTCCGAAATATTGCTTCTAGATTTGGGCGAGATACAACTAATGACATGTAGATGTCGTGTAAATTTGCTGTCTTTTTCTTACCACGTACGAGCTTCGTAAACGTCCGTACCTTTACGTGGTTAAGCCACTATTAGAGAAAAAACTATGATAATAAAACGCGGTCGTCACCAGCCCTAGCCCTTCCTAGTACTAAGAATGACTGAACTAGACTATCAGTTGCATAATTAATTTAATGGATAATATTAATTTCATTTAAATTATTTGGGACCATTGACGAACGTAACTGATAGGCCAATGACTTGAAATATTACTCACTCCTCTCTAGCTGATCAAACTGGTCTCATGAATTTATCTGGTTACAGTCATTTCCAGGGAACATATAACAGGAGCACCAAATCACCGTTTTTAAAAATGAGAAAGGCAAACAACTGTAAAAGATCGAACAGGACACAGGATGTTCTTTATTGAAAGAACAAGTAAGAACGGAGGGAATATTCAGATAACATTCTAACCTGGCGCTTTAACACTAAAGCATTAAGATAATACAATAAACTAAAGCTCTTCGTACTTTAACTTGGGTGTGGGAGCGAGAGGATAAAGTCTGAAAACACTCACTCATACATTCACACGACAGAACAGATCAAGACACAGTTTACCATCATTAAATGCATGCACGAACCGCAAAGAGGTCTAGCTCATTTAGAATAGTTTACAAAAGTACTTGCAATATCAAAGCACAATGAATGCCGGCTGACAACAGAGAGCCGATCTCTCCACGTGGCAAGTTACTGTACACATTTAAACGAATTGAAACGTTTCCAAGAGAATAGAAGTATCAAGAATACCGGAAAGTTGACTAAAACCACGACAAGATTGAATAAATCGCGAGCCACACGTGGGAGGAATAACTCTGCAAAAATGAATACTGAGAACGGTTTCACGGTACACGTGGTTCTCCGCTGAAAAAGGCAGCTCTGACAAATTCGCATAAAAGACTGAAATATGAAAGTTCAAATGATCTACGGGCACAATTGCAATCGCGAAACACGATTACAAACTACGAGCAGCACAAATGGCTCGCCGCCTAACGTACGTGAAGTTCAAACACGGGTATGGACTAGATACAGAAATCATTGCAAAGCACACACGCATATAGATTCAATCACATCACATTCACACGATATTTTGAGTTACACCACTACCGGCGATTATTCCACCCCACTGTTCCAAAGAGACAAGGGAATTTTCGCTCACTGATAAACTCGGAAACAAACATCTTCCACTTCAAATTCTAAAAACGAATTGAAAAGTAAATACGGTGCTTCAGCAAACCTTAAGGAACTGAAATATTTTTAACGGTTTCTTCAGTAATCATAAAACGCACTTAACGTCGTATACTAACTCAACAAAATGCTTACCATACTCACAGGCGACGACACGAAGAGTGCCGTTCTGAACAAAGCTCCCAGCTACCCCGTATTATAGACGGAACTGAGCAGAGGGGCCGTTTCCGCCAACAATAAGTAACGCCCTTGCATAAAGAGTAGTACTCTCTGTTCATGTAAGAGGATCTCTATGTTGGTCATCCTGTACTTAATGCAGAGGACTAGCAACTTCTTTTATGCTCCGAGTAGACGACCCTTCACGAACTACTACTACTATTACCCAACAAACCCCGAAACATACATAAAAATACTCATTCGTTCATATTTAGACAAACATACAGTAAGATAAAGAAAGGATACGATAGGCAGATGTTCGGATTCAGATTATCAACATAAAATGTGGAGCATAATCAATTGAACTGCTGACATAAACAGACACAGGTTGCTTGTATTCCTGCCATGCAGGCATAAAATTTGTCCGATATCTACTGGTCAGTACTCCCGGTGTACATGAAGAACTAGACCGAAAACCTGCGGTGTGCAAAAGTAGGTGACACCAGCTCACAGGAGGCAGTAGCCTTATGGAACGACTCTACTGAGACGTTTCATTGGAATCGGTGGGTTCATTACACTCGACGGTATGCAGGATCGAAACAGCCGCAGAAAACTAACGCCTCAGACGACAGACATAACGTTCGCTCATACGCGTAGAACTGATAGCTACATACGTATCTTTGTCAGACAATGAGACTGTTTGCAGCAAGACACGTATCCACACGGATAGTACAATGACGTCTGGAGCACCAAGGACAGTCAGCATGGCGACTGTTTTTATGGTTTCCAGCAACAACACTGAACACAGTTGTGGCACCACGGTCTCTTTTTCCGATGAATCCGAGTTCTGTGCAGCGCCTCGCGATGGACGTATCTGTGTGTGGAGCCTCCTAGAAGAACGAATATTGCCAGATTGCTATCATCATCATCATAAGGGCGCAGCATCTGGATGGATGGTGTAGGAGGGGGGGGGGGGTACCTTCGTGTATACAACAGAGTCACCTCTTTCCTTACTTGAAGATGTAATATTCACAAGAGACCGTGATTGCTTCCAATGTATAGAAATACAGAAACACTCTTGGTCAAATTTTTGTTTCATAAGAGAATATGTTTCGACCCTTTTTAGGTCATCCTCAGATCCATTAATAGCAAATAACTGTGAAGTCCAGGTCATTGTCAGCTGGAAAAGATCCGCTTATACCTGTGGTTTGCAGTAACTCGCAACCAGTGGATCTGAGAATGATCTAAAAAAGGGTCGAAACTGTTTATGCAATAAAATAAAAAAGTGAGCTAGATGGTGTTTGACTATTCATACGCTCTCCTCTGGTTTCCATAGTTGGTAACTTGTACTGCAGGCTGTACATTTCTGACTTGTTAAGGCTGGTGGCTGGGCGCTATTTTCGCAGTTTTCACGACGTTATCTTTCAGCAAGATAACTCAAGATCACATGTTGCTCTACCACATTGACCTACCTCGCTGCAGTGTTCGAGTGTCGCACTGGCCAACACATTCTCAAGATTTCTCATCCACTGAATACATATAGACATGGGTTACCGAGACTACTACCAACGCTCGCCAGTAACTACGATTGATGACCTCTGGCGCAGAGTTGAATTAGTAGGGAATGACGCACACGTATCTGTCATCCAAGCTCAGTTCGACTCGATGCCCAGCCGGGTCAGAGTTATTGTTGTCGACAGAGGTGATTGGTTCGCCTACTAAATTATGCAACGTGTGTACTCCCAAACAACGTAAAAATTTAAATATCTAACGCTCTGCTATACCATATACGCACAATCACAAGCGTTTGCAGAGGGAGGGAGAGGAGGCAAGAAGGGGCGCTTACCCCTTCCTGGTATCTGGATATGGAGTCTTTATTCATACATAATTCTCTCTAATTTCTAACAGTGATTGTCTCCGACTTAACTAAACTGCAGACAGGAATTGCCTTGCGCGACGAGTAATTCTGTGACTTCAGCAATAACTACCTGTAGAGGTTTCTTTTTGTTTTCTCGCTGTTCAAGAGAAATTACGCTGGCTCCTTGGCGAGGTGGCAATGTCACCGCTATTTTTTATTCAAGATCGATGCGAGCCTTTACAGAACAGTGCTGAAATAGTGTCCTCAATTTTTTCTCTGTCTCTTCCCCTTACAGTCCTTTCCAAGCTGTAGGAAGGGGCGGATGCAACATCTTCGCGCGGATTCCTAGCACAGAATAAACATGGTAGCATACACGTGCCATTCGTCCGCAGAACAGAATCTCAGTAATAGTTTACCATTTGTCTGTGGACAAAGTAGACCCGAGATGTTTTGCAAATTCCGTATTCAGTTTTCAATAGCAGAGCTATTCCAGTAGACTCTGAGGAAAGGAGATGCGTCAGTCGAAACAGAAAACCCATTATATGTGCTAAATCAGAGGAAAAAGTGCGAAATTTCCGGGAATCCTTCTCAACTCTATGCGGTGTAACAGACTGTCATATGCGGTCACAGTGCTACGAGCTCAGCAGTCGAGTTCGTATGGCAGCACAATAATGTGACAAACTGGATAATGGACTTGATTCAGTCCTATGCTAGTACAAGTCGATTCTACCGGCCCATAAGAGGATTGTTTTGGCAGATTTCTCACATTCATCTAATCGGTTCCAGACACGAGGTTACACTTTATGCACCCAGTCCAAGAAATATAGTTCTCAGAACATACACTGATGGGAAAAAGAATTGTATCATCAAGAAGGAGTGTGCGGCATAAAAGTTGGTAGACGTCTTTCGACATCTGAAAGATGATGTCTATTCAAATTTCACGCCAGTCGCATAAAAGCGGTGCCACTAGAAGAATGAGAATCAGGTTTGCATTACATTAAATATACGCTATAATGGTCGTGAGCGTTAGTTACCTTTGAGACTGCGCGTGGTGAGTTGATGTTATTCGAGAATGTCATTAGGGCGACAAAGACGCCATTGTCAACTTCTCACTGAGTTTGAACGAGGTCGTGTAATAGGGCTACGAGAAGATGGGTGTTCAATCTGCGATACTGCGCCGGCCGGGGTGGCCGAGCGGTTCTAGGCGCTACAGTCTGGAACAGCGCGACCGCTACGGTCGCAGGTTCGAATCCTGCCTCGGGCATGGATGTGTGTGATGTCCTTAGGTTAGTTAGGTTTAAGTAGTTCTAAGTTCTATGGGACTGATGACCCCAGATGTTGAGTCCCATAGTGCTCAGAGCCATTTAAACCATTTTTTTTTCTTTTTTTTGCGAGATTGCAAAAAGATTTAGGGGGAATGTAGCCACTGCACAAGACTGCTGGCAGCGGTAGTGACTACAATGTACGTTCGCAAGAAGCCCGGGTTCCAGACGGCCACGTGATACTACTGAAAGGGAACACCATTGTGTACGGTGTATGGCTTTGACGCATAGTACTGCACCTGCTGCTGCGATCTTAGCGGCAGTTAGTGGCACAGTGATACAACGAACAGTTACAAATCGAATACTTCAAAGACACTCCGAGCCAGATGGCCCTGTAGTGTGCATTCCACTCACCCCAAACCACCACCATATGCGACTTAAGTAGTGTCAAGCGAGACAGCATTGGAGGGCAGTGCGGAAGTCTGTTGTGTTTTACGAAGAAATCTGGTTGTGCCTTGGTGTCAGTGATGGCCATGTGATGGTAAGGAGGAGGCCAGGGGAACTCCTACAACCAAGCTGTTTGTGGCCTAGACACACTAGACCTACACATGGAGTTGCGGTCAGCGATGTAATCTCGTATGACAGCAGTAGCACTCTCGTGTTTATCACACGCACCCCGACTGCCAAACTGTACGTTAATCTTATGATTTGACCTGTTGTGCTGCCATTCATGAGCAACATTCCAGGGGATGATTTACAACAGGATAACGCTTACCCACATACCACTGTTGTATCCCAATATGCTTTACAGAGTGTCGGCATGTTACCTTCGCCCACCCGATAACCAGATCTGTCTCCAATCGAGCACATATGGGACATCATCTGACGATAACTCAAGCGTCATCCACAAACAGCATTAACTGTCCCCTATTGACCAACTAAGTGCATAGGCATGGAACTCCATCCCACAAACTGACATCTGGTACCTGTACGACAATGCAAGCACCTTTTCATGTTTGCGTTCATCATGTTTGCGTTCATCATTCTGGCGGTTACACCGGTTACCAATGTATCAGCATTTCACATTTGCATTGGCTTATCTCGTTCTTACATTAACCTGTGACCTTGCAACGTTAATCACTTAAATATGTTACCTACACAAATGTATTTCCGAAATTTCATTTCTCTATATTAATTACTTTTTGGTGTTGCGGTTTTTTTCCGTCAGTGGATTTTGTTCAGTTTTAGCTATCCTAGCAAATATTAAATAATAGAAAGCATGAAAGTGATGAATTAAATCTATTAGCATTATCAGATGGGCTTTGTAAGCAAATTTAATAAGCCCCTTTTCAAAGTCTATAGCCTTTTCCTGCTCTTCGAGAAGAATTAATGTTGATTACTTTTGTTGATATTCATAAATTTCTTCTGTTTCATATTTTTATCTTCATTTCAAACCTCTTTATGCGGCTACAAAACTGTTTTTGTAAATATTTTCTGGCTTTCTTTCATAGATCGTTGGATACGTTAGATTCAATCACATGAGGAAGAAATTTTAGATTGTTGTATCAAAATGGTGGCATTCGTATTCACATTGATAGCATAAAAAGATTTACATTCAACTGAAAAGTTTCTAGTTCGGATATCAAAGTAATGTCTCACAAACAGTAACTGAATAAATGTCTGATTTTTCAGGTACAATAAGTTTTGTGATATTCTTGTTAAATTTAATTCCTGGGGTACGAGATGTTTTAAAACTCACAAACGTTACATAAAAAATTATGGTTTCAGAAATGTTCCCTTTGTTGGAAAAATTTCTGCTGACGCTCAAGCACACAATATTTAAAACTTTGGTAGTTTCTATACTTCCTGGTGTTGCAGTTTTAATGGCCAGTAGCGTATTTACCGTACTTACGTTTTTGTAATGTGATTGAAAAATGGTGCTTCTGAAACTATTGCTAGCTGTATAAACCACTGTGCAAAACTGGTTATCCAAGGCAGAACACATACACTTGAGTATTGGCAAGGCACTAGTCGTACCACATTTGCTGACCGAGATGACAGTTCTGATGCATATAACAAAAATGGTTCAAATCGCTCTGAGCTCTATGGGACTTAACATCTGAGGTCATCAGCCCCTAGAACTTAGAACTACTTAAACCTAAGTAACCTAAGGACATCACACACATCCATGCCCGAGGCAGGATTCGAACCTGCGACCGAAGCAGTCGCGCGGTTCTGGACTAGAACTGCTCGGTCACAGAGTCCGGCTGTATATACCATTCTGTACAAAAGGCAGTCTGGGCTGCAGAGGTGTAGCAAGGGGGTGCAGTCTGCACTGGATACCAGCTCCGTAGAGTGAGAAAACTTGATACGTTCTTTGGCACTACTTATAAAATTCCTTTTTTTTTTTCGTTCCTTAGACTTGCAGGAGCAGACTGGCGACATGAGAGGCCTGACCCATTTTGGATGCATACGCACATTTTACTGCTCAAATAGACCGTAAACAGAAATTATTCTCAGACTGGCCTACTTGAGGCAGTTAATTAAATGACCTTGAAATTGCAACGCAAAAAAGGGGAGCAATGAAATTTCTGCAATACAATTGTCTAGGTAACGTATTTAAGTGATTAACATTGCAGGATTACATATTAATGTAAGCGTGAGATAGGCCATTGCAAATGTGAAAAGCTGGTACATTAATAACCGGTGTAACCGCCAGAATGTTGAATGCAAGCATGCATATATGCATGCAGTGCGTTGTACAGGTGCCAGATTTAAGTTGAGGGTTTTAGTTTCATGCTTCTTGCACTTGGTTGGTCAATACAGGAATGATTAATGCAGTTTGTGGGTGACGCTGGAGTTGTTGTCCGATGATATTGCATATGTGCTCGACTGGAGACAGATCTGGTGATTGACCAAGGTCGACACTTTGTAGAGCATGTTGAGCTACAACAGCGGTATGTGGTCGAGCGTTATCCTGTTGTAAATCACTCCCTGGAATGTTGTTCATGAATGGCAGCACAACAGGTCAAATCACGAGATTAACGTACAATTTGGCAGTCGGGGTGCGTGGGATAACCACGAGAGTGCTCCTGCTGTCATACGAAATCGCTCCTCCGGCCATAACTCAGGTGTAGGTTGTAATGGTCGCCTAGTCGTAGATATTGCTAATTGCTATAATCGCACTATTTCACTCCCATTTACGGAGCTTGTTAGCACTTGATGTTAGGTTGGCGCCATTAAAATGCATTGTAGTAATCACTGCTGCTTGCTGGATCGCTGCTGTGTCTCGATGTTGATTCTGGCTCTAAATCTGGTTGTCTAGGGTTAAAAATATGAGGTCCCGTGTTTTTTATGTGCTTTTGTTGATAAAGAACAAGCAAAACCAACAAATATGTAAACATAAAATATTTATTTCTCTGGTGGCCATCTTAATTCCACTGTCCACCAAAGACCATGACACAACACAAAGTAGTACTTCCTTTACATGTTCTTTGCATTGTTTATCCACCTCAAACAATAACATAGAAACACACTTTACCAAAGTGACATTTCAACTGCCTCTCGACCCTTCTTGCTGCTCGTATTTATAACATTGTCAAAGAACTACTAAAAAGAGATATAGTTTATAAGTCACATGTACATCTGTTATCATAATTTGTGCAGAAAAGTTATTAATTTGCATCGAGTGACATAATTTAACATGTTATTAAAATGACAGACAGATTTGTTGACTTGACAGAATAATTCTTTGTTACAAAAAGGCCGTTTTTTAGAAGTTTGTCAATTGACTTCTCTAATTTGCATAAATAAGTAAATAACATGAATTATTAAGAATTACATTGGTTTTCGTCTAAAATAGGATTGCTTACGTGAATACTGAGTGAAAACGCTCCTAGTCAACAAATACACTCCTGGAAATGGAAAAAAGAACACATTGACACCGGTGTGTCAGACCCACCATACTTGCTCCGGACACTGCGAGAGGGCTGTACAAGCAATGATCACACGCACGGCACAGCGGACACACCAGGAACCGCGGTGTTGGCCGTCGAATGGCGCTAGCTGCGCAGCATTTGTGCACCGCCGCCGTCAGTGTCAGCCAGTTTTCCGTGGCATACGGAGCTCCATCGCAGTCTTTAACACTGCTAGCATGCCGCGACAGCGTGGACGTGAACCGTATGTGCAGTTGACGGACTTTGAGCGAGGGCGTACAGTGGGCATGCGGGAGGCCGGGTGGACGTACCGCCGAATTGCTCAACACGTGGGGCGTGAGGTCTCCACAGTACATCGATGTTGTCGCCAGTGGTCGGCGGAAGGTGCACGTGCCCGTCGACCTGGGACCGGACCGCAGCGACGCACGGATGCACGCCAAGACCGTAGGATCCTACGCAGTGCCGTAGGGGACCGCACCGCCACTTCCCAGCAAATTAGGGACACTGTTGCTCCTGGGGTATCGGCGAGGACCATTCGCAACCGTCTCCATGAAGCTGGGCTACGGTCCCGCACACCGTTAGGCCGTCTTACGCTCACGCCCCAACATCGTGCAGCCCGCCTCCAGTGGTGTCGCGACAGGCGTGAATGGAGGGACGAATGGAGACGTGTCGTCTTCAGCGATGAGAGTCGCTTCTGCCTTGGTGCCAATGATGGTCGTATGCGTGTTTGGCGCCGTGCAGGTGAGCGCCACAATCAGGACTGCATACGACCGAGGCACACAGGGCCAACACCCGGCATCATGGTGTGGGGAGCGATCTCCTACACTGGCCGTACACCACTGGTGATCGTCGAGGGGACACTGAATAGTGCACGGTACATCCAAACCGTCATCGAACCCATCGTTCTACCATTCCTAGACCGGCAAGGGAACTTACTGTTCCAACAGGACAATGCACGTCCGCATGTATCCCGTGCCACCCAACGTGCTCTAGAAGGTGTAAGTCATCTACCCTGGCCAGCAAGATCTCCGGATCTGTCCCCCATTGAGCATGTTTGGGACTGGATGAAGCGTCGTCTCACGCGGTCCGCACGTCCAGCACGAACGCTGGTCCAACTGAGGCGCCAGGTAGAAATGGCATGGCAAGCCGTTCCACAGGACTACATCCAGCATCTCTACGATCGTCTCCATGGGAGAATAGCAGCCTGCATTGCTGAGAAAGGTGGATATACACTGTACTAGTGCCGACATTGTGCATGCTCTGTTGCCTGTGTCTATGTGCCTGTGGTACTGTCAGTGTGATCATGTGATGTATCTGACCCCAGGAATGTGTCAATAAAGTTTCCCCTTCCTGGGACAATGAATTCACGGTGTTCTTATTTCAATTTCCAGGAGTGTAGGTTTCAGTGGGTGATTTTTATTTAAGGAGATCCAAAATACCTAAGTTGTCCACTATTTTTCGTACTTCATATTAATTATTTAAGATGAACTCAGTGTTTTTACATGATGACATTTGCTGTATCAGTGATCAAGTGATATTAACTTTTGTGTGGGTCAGTTATTCAGCATAATTTAATGGGTTGACTGTTTATGGAGACATGTTATGCAATCATTGTTAACATACACAATACCTTTGCTATAATCATAAATACTCATTAAACTGGTTGAATTTGGAGGGTATCGCATACTTCGGTACAGTAAAGCCTTAAATACACTCCTGGAAATGGAAAAAAGAACACATTGACACCGGTGTGTCAGACCCACCATACTTGCTCCGGACACTGCGAGAGGGCTGTACAAGCAATGATCACACGCACGGCACAGCGGACACACCAGGAACCGCGGTGTTGGCCGTCGAATGGCGCTAGCTGCGCAGCATTTGTGCACCGCCGCCGTCAGTGTCAGCCAGTTTGCCGTGGCATACGGAGCTCCATCGCAGTCTTTAACACTGGTAGCATGCCGCGACAGCGTGGACGTGAACCGTATGTGCAGTTGACGGACTTTGAGCGAGGGCGTATAGTGGGCATGCGGGAGGCCGGGTGGACGTACCGCCGAATTGCTCAACACGTGGGGCGTGAGGTCTCCACAGTACATCGATGTTGTCGCCAGTGGTCGGCGGAAGGTGCACGTGCCCGTCGACCTGGGACCGGACCGCAGCGACGCACGGATGCACGCCAAGACCGTAGGATCCTACGCAGTGCCGTAGGGGACCGCACCGCCACTTCCCAGCAAATTAGGGACACTGTTGCTCCTGGGCTATCGGCGAGGACCATTCGCAACCGTCTCCATGAAGCTGGGCTACGGTCCCGCACACCGTTAGGCCATCTTCCGCTCACGCCCCAACATTGTGCAGCCCGCCTCCAGTGGTGTCGCGACAGGCGTGAATGGAGGGACGAATGGAGACGTGTCGTCTTCAGCGATGAGAGTCGCTTCTGCCTTGGTGCCAATGATGGTCGTATGCGTGTTTGGCGCCATGCAGATGAGCGCCACAATCAGGACTGCATACGACCGAGGCACACAGGGCCAACACCCGGCATCATGGTGTGGGGAGCGATCTCCTACACTGGCCGTACACCACTGGTGATCGTCGAGGGGACACTGAATAGTGCACGGTACATCCAAACCGTCATCAAACCCATCGTTCTACCATTCCTAGACCGGCAAGGGAACTTGCTGTTCCAACAGGACAATGCACGTCCGCATGTATCCCGTGCCACCCAACGTGCTCTAGAAGGTGTAAGTCATCTACCCTGGCCAGCAAGATCTCCGGATCTGTCCCCCATTGAGCATGTTTGGGACTGGATGAAGCGTCGTCTCACGCGGTCTGCACGTCCAGCACGAACGCTGGTCCAACTGAGGCGCCAGGTGGAAATGGCATGGCAAGCCGTTCCACAGGACTACATCCAGTATCTCTACGATCGTCTCCATGGGAGAATAGCAGCCTGCATTGCTGCGAAAGGTGGATATACACTGTACTAGTGCCGACATTGTGCATGCTCTGTTGCCTGTGTCTATGTGCCTGTGGTTCTGTCAGTGCGATCATGTGATGTATCTGACCCCAGGAATGTGTCAATAAAGTTTCCCCTTCCTGGGACAATGAATTCACGGTGTTCTTATTTCAATTTCCAGGAGTGTATGTTCCGTTACAAGGTCCAGTGCGTCTAAACCACAAACAGGTTGTTTGGAGGTCCTCACTGGCCTCCTTCTAACAAACACACGGCCATCGCTGGCACCAAGGCACAACCAGATTTCATCGGAAAACACAACAGACTTCCGCACTAACCCTCCAATGCGTTCTCGCGTGACACTACTGAAGTCGCATATGGTCGTGGTTTGGGGTCAGTGGATTACACGCTACAGAGCCATCTGGCTGGAAGCTGTCCTTGAAGTAACTGATTTCTAACAGTTCGTCGTGTCACTGTGCTACTAACTGCCGCTCAGATTGCAACTGCAGATGCAATATTATGCGCCAGAGCCATACGCCGAACACGATGATCTTCCCTCTTAGAACTGCTGAAAGGCACCCACATGCCTTGCTCATACTGTGGCATCAAGCAGTCAGGTCTGCAAGATGAGTGGTCTGCCAAGCGAGTGGATTCATTCTTATTTATCGAGTAACATGTGCTCTAGTACTCACAATTAAGTTACAAATTATTCTCCTGTTTGAATATTACGCAACGGAAACGGATAACGCACATCTGACTACTAGTAATTTACACAACTCTGTTCACTACGCACTGACAATACCACATTTTCTTTCTTACACAACGGCTTTGATCAACACGTGGCCATCGCACTGAATATGAATGGCGCACACATTATAAATTCTGGATATCGTGACAACATACTATTCGAAGGAAAAGGCCACCAATCTTTTTCTTTTCACTATCTTTTTTATTCCGACAAATTCTATAACCTAAATACACCATTACATTTTCTACAACAATTACACATGAGAAACTCCGCCCAGTGGGCATTGCTTTACATTGGTGATTCTCTATCTTATGGTCTCGTAATTGTCTAACGCTACAGTGCACTTTCTGGATAGGATGGTGGATCTATTGCTATATCTCACACTTCGACTCTCACACCCATCGTCACGAAAATTTCCTCCAGACCGAGCGGTACAAAAAGGAACATGCATAACCCACTGCCTCTGAAACTATCTTGCTACTCTCCCATGCAAACCACACGTACTTACAGAATGAGATTTTCACTCTGCAGCGGAGTGTGCGCTGATATGAAACTTCCTGGCAGATTAAAACTGTGTGCCCGACCGAGACTCGAACTCGGGACCTTTGCCTTCGCGGGCAAGTGCTCTACCAACTGAGCTACCGAAGCACGACTCACGCCCGGTACTCACAGCTTTACTTCTGCCAGTTCGAGTCTCGGTCGGGCACACAGTTTTAATCTGCCAGGAAGTTTCACACGTACTTAAATTACATGAAATACACCACACTGGCAACATGGAATACAACACAAGGAATAGTCACAACGTTATAATCACATCACTTTCAGCTTTCCCACTTCAATTAGTATTCATCCCAGTTTCACACGACACTGCCCCACTTCGTAACTTTTCTTTCCTACTATGAACTGTGGAGGATATATGCACGTCTTGCTGTGCAATGCAAGCCAAGTGGCGTTGCTGGATAGACGGCTGACTCACCTTGCTTCACTCTCAGAGTATTATAATTTGAATCAAGCGTCACACGGGAACATAACACGCAAAGTAATATTAAGAAAATATTCGTCACACACGCGAATCCTCAATTGATACCATGGACGAGTACTTCTCTTTATCCTTTGTCTCATACACAGATTGAGACTCACACAGTTCTCGACACATTGAAGTACTCGTCTCTAATTTCAAGTCCTGCACACGACATTTCTTAAATATTTCCAACTTATAGTACACACGCCAGTAATTCAGCTTAACTTTAGCACTCGGAAGTATTTCAGCCTATTTCTACACGTGGTTTCATTGTGACCGTTGGTCACTTCCGAAGATTACTACGATCCCCTTAATATTACCTGCCTGACATTTAATTCTCCCCACAAAAGTTCCTGAAATAGAGAAATTATTATTCTAAACTACTCGCAAGTATTCCACATGCATACCATTCTCTCCACTCTTTTGTCTTTACGGAGCACACCTAAGACAGGTCTTACCAACACAAGATCCAGCGGCAGAGTCCTGAAAACCTGGCCGTTCTTCAGGTCAGCTAGCACCTCCGTCGCGGTGGGGGAGCACCTTGCTACCGTATTGGTCAGCCACATTTCAGGCACTCAAAGCTCAGGTAAATTTCATCTCTTTGGTTCCACCAAAAGTGACCAAAGGAGCGTCTCAGAGATGATCATATATTGAACATTCACTATCTGCGGTTAGCAGACGACCATACATTCATTCATTTCGCAGATCTCACCAAATTGGATGTAGGGATTTATTTTGTGGGAGTGTACATGTGATCAATTAAATAAATAATTTGTCATTCTTTCCTAAACTGGTATCCGGCTTCGGTGTATTAAGTAAAATTGAGTTATTATTACAAAAAATATGTTGTTCTGACAAGAATAACGAAGAATATTGTACCTACTTTCAATGTTGGGCGGTATTGTACCCTTTCACTGCCACGTGGCCGTGTGGAGCCCGGTCTTCTTGCGACCGTACATTCTCGTGACCACCGCTGCCAGCAGTGTTGTACAGTGGGTACATTATTCTTAAGTCTTTCTGCATTATCGCAGAAGAAACATCCAACTTGTCGTAGCCTTATTGCCCGACCTCGTTCAAACTCAGTGAGGTGTTGATAATGGCGTCTTTGTCGCCTTAATGATATTCTCGAATAGCATCAGTTCACCACGTTCACTCTCAAAGGTAACTAACTAACCCTCCCGACCATTACAGCGTGTACTTAAAGCAACCCTGATTTGCGTCCTCATAGTGGCGCTGCTAGCACCACTCTTATGCGACTGGCGAAGAATTTTCTCCTTTCAGCTGTAGAAACACTCTTACCAACCTTCGTTTGTGTCACAAAACTCCTCATTGGTGTTGCGATTTTTTTCCTGTCAGTGTATATATATTTGTGCGGCGGAATTCAAAAAGCACTATGGGACTTAACATCTGAGGTCATCAGTCCTCTAGAACTTAGAACTACTTAAATCTAACCAACGTAAGGACACCACACACCTCCATGCCCGAGGTAGGATTCGAACCTACGACCGTAGCGGTCGCGCGGTTCCAGACTGAAGCGCCTAGAACCGCTCGGTCACACCGGCCTGCTTGCGGGGGAATTATTAATGTCGCTTGTCAGTCACTAAATTGTTTTTATAATTTGGTTGTGCTATGAAGGTGACCGGACGCGAGTGAGTGAGTGGGTGAGTGTTTTCTGCTGCAAAGTATAGTCTATAGAGGATCCAATGGAATATTTATTCACTTGTACATAAGTAAATGAAACTACTTGCGAATATTTTTTGTATATCATTAGATTTGGGTTAATTATGAATAAGAAGTAGGAATGTGGGTAAGTTACGACGAACAACATAGTGAACACTTCATCGTAGCCGGACGCTGTGCCCGAGTGGTTCTAGGCGCTTCAGTCCGGAACCGCGCGACTGCTACGGTCGCAGGTTCGATTCCAGCCTCGGGCATGGGTGTGTGTGATGTCCTTAGGTTAGTTAGGTTTAAATAGTTCTGAGTTCTAGGGGACTGACGACCTCAGGTGTTAAGTCCCATAGTGCTCAGAGCCATTTGAACCATTTGATTTGAACTTTATCGTAGTTATGTTAGACACAAAGCCAACACCCACCACAGTACTACAAGTTTGTGCGCCAACTAAATCCACAGATGATGAAGAGATTCAAGAAATATATGATGAGATAAAAGAAATTATTCAGATAGTTAAGGGACACGAAAATTTAATTGGGATGGGAGACTGAAATTCGATATCACGAAAAGGAAGAGAAGCAAAATTGTGGGTAAGTATGGACCGGGGGAATGAAATGAAAGAGGAAGCCACCTGGTAGAATTTCGCATAGAGCATAATTTAATTATCGTTAACACTTGGTTTAAGGGTCATGAAAGAAGGCTGTATACATAGAAGAGACTTGGAGACATCGGAAGGTTTCAGATTGTTGACATATGGTAAGTCATAAGTAAATGCACACATTTCATGGGTGAAATGTATGGATCAAAACAAGAGTAAAATGTTAAATAAAACTTGGTCTGAAACTGTTTTATTTCCCAGTTATGATGCATAATGTCATTTGCGGTAGTCATTACGTCATGGGTCAGTACAGACTTTTGGCGTGTCATGTTCGCCCGCATATCGACTGATGTCGCTTGGTCGGCGATGCCTCTGCACATTTGTGTCGGGAGGCAAGAGAGTATCTCAAAGTTACTTATCTCAGTAAGTGGACAGGTCGTGTAGGGCGCTTGGCCCGCCAGATCTCCGGATCTTAACCCTGTTTTTTTACCTTTTGGGCCGTCTCAAGGAGCTAGCGTATGGTGCTGCAATTGAGAATGTAGTACAACTACAGACGAGAATTAACAATAGCTGCGCAAGTGTGCAGAATGAGATTAAGGTTGCCAGCAACTTTCCCAGAGCGGTAAGAAGTCGAGCACGTCACTGTCTTCGTCTACTTGGACATTATTTTGAACATGTCCTTGGGTAAACGCACATTACGTACTGGAATTGGATTTCGGGTCCCTTCGTGTCGCTTTCTGAAAATTAATTTTGTGTTGCACTCCACTGCATAACTCTGAAATAAAGCAATTTGAGACAAAACTTTATTTAACGTTTTACTCTTATTTTTATGCAGACATTACACCCACGAAGAATGTAAATCACTTTTTAATCACCCTGTATAATGTTAAGACAGAAATTTCGGAACAAGATTTTAAGACGTAAGACATTTCCTGGAGCAGTTGTGGAATCTGTCAACAATTTATTGGTTATGTACTGTTGACTAAAATTAAAGAAATTACAAAAAGGAGGCAATTAAGGAGATGTGACCTGGATAAGTTGAAAGAACCAGAGGTTTTTGAGTGTTTCAGAGGGAGCATTAACCAATGATTGACTAGAACAGGGGAAAGTAATACAGTATAAGACAAATAGGTAGCTTTGAGAGATGAAATAGTGAAGGCGGCAGAGAATCAAATGGAAAAAAGACCTACTAAAACTCCTTGGATAACAGAAGAGATATTGAATGTAGATGAAGCAAATGAAGCAGGTGAAAGGAAATACAAACGTCTAAAAAATGAGATTGACAGAAAGTGCCGGATGTCTAAACAGGAATGGCTGGAGGACAAAAGTAAGGATTTAGAAGCATATTTCACTAAGAAAAAGGTAGATACCGCCTGCAGCAAAATGATAGACGCCTTTGGAGAAAAGAGAAGGAGCTGTATGAATATCAAGACCTCATATGGAAAACCAGTCCTAAGCAAACAAGGAAAAGCTAAATCGAGGAAGGAGTGTATAGAGGGTCTATACAAATAGATGACCTTGAAGGCACTATTATAGAAATGGAAAAGGACGCAAATTAAGATGAGATGCTAGAAGAATTTGACAGAGCAAGAAAGACCTACGCCGAAACAACGATCCGGTGGTAAATGACATTCCGTCAGAACTACTCTTAGCCTTAAGAGAACAGCATTGGCAAAACTCTTCCACGTGGTGTGCAAGATGTAGGAGACAGGCGAAATACCCTCAACGTCAAGAAGAACGTAATAATGCCAATTCCAAAGAAAGCAGGTACTGACAGGTGTCAATATTACCGAACTATCAGTTTAATAAGTCATGGTTGCAAAATATTAAGACGAATTCTGTACAGAAGAATGAAAAAACTGGTAGAAGCCGACCTCGGGGTAGATCGGTTTGGATTCCAAACAACTGTAGGAACACGAGAGGCAATACTGACCCTGCGACTTATCTTGAAAGATAGATTAACGAAAGATGGCTCTGAGCACTATGGGACTTAACATCTATGGTCATCAGTCCCCTAGACTACTTAAACCTAACTAACCTAAAGACAGCACACAACACCCAGTCATCACGAGGCAGAGAATTTAACGAAAGAAAAAGATTCGTTTGTAGCACTTGTAGACTTAGAGAAGCCTTTTAACAATGTTGTCTGGAATATTTTCTTTGAAATTCTAAAGGTGCAAGGGTAAAATACAGGGAGCGAAAGGCTATACACAACTTGTACAGAAATCAGACGAAAGTGATAAAAGCCGAGGGTGATGAAAGGGAGGCAGTGGCTGATAAGGGAGTGAGACAAGGTTGTAGCCTATCCCCAATGTTATTCAATCTGTACACTAAACAAGCAATAAGGGAAACAGAAGAAAAATTTGTAGTAGGAATTAAAATCCAGGATGAAGAAATAAAAACTTGAGTGCTTGCTAGTTACATTATAATTCTGTCGGAGACAGCAAAAGACTTGGAGGAGTAGTGGAATGGAATGGACAATGTCTTGAAAGAAGAATGTAAGATGAACATCGACAAAAGCAAAACAAAGATAATGGAATGCAGTCGAATTAGGCCAGGCTGAGGGAATTAGATTAGGAAACGAGACACTAAGAAGTAGATGAGTTTTGTTATTTGAGCAGCAAAATAGCTGATGATGGTTGAAGCAGAGATGATATAAAATGTAGACTGGCAATGGCAAGAAAAGCATTTCTGGAGAAGAGAAGAATTAGTTAGCAATGAATATTGAGTTGAGTGTTCGTAAGTCTTTCCTGAAAGTATTTGTACAGAATGTAGCTATGTATGGAAGTGAAACATGAACGATAAACAATTTAGACAAGAAGAGAACAGAAGCTTTTGAAATGTGGTACTACCAAAAAATCCTGACGATCAGATAGTTAGACCACGTAACTAATGAGGAGGTACTGAACAGAACTGGGGAGAAAAGAAATTTGTGGCACAATGCAATCGGAAGAAGGGATCGGTTGATACGACACAGTTTAAGACAGAAAGGGATCACAAATTCTTGGAGGGAAGTCTGGGTGGTAAATACTTGTAGAGGGAGATCAAGAGATAAATACAGAAAGCAGATTCAAAAGGATGTAAGTCGCAGTAACTATTCGGAGATGAAGAGGCTTCTATAGAAGAGAGTAGCATCTAGAGCTGCATCAAACCAGTCTTAGGACTGAAGACCTCAACAACAGAACACCATTCTCTCCTCTCTAAGGAAGGTGACAAGGGGTTTCTTTTTACTTTACGCAAGATGCCTAAAAATTCTTGCAGTCTTCCTTTGCGATGACGTTGATGATGATGAGTGTGTGTGGTGCTTCTCTGAGACTGAACATGATAAGGTTGAAGAATATGAATAAGATAGTTATTCAGATACTAGCTGAGAAACCCAGAGTTGACTCGGTATTCATTTATTTCAGTCTTTTATTAGTTCATCTCCTCTTCCCTCCTCTCTCTGTTCACCCTATCCTCAACCATCTCTCTACCCATCCCCTCTGTCTTTATCCATACCTCTTCTCTCCTCTCTCTGTCCATCCCCCATGTCCCAGTCCATCACCCCCACTCATCCCTCTCTGTCCTTCTCCCTCTCTCTGTCCACCTACTCCACCCCCATACTCTATCCATTTCCTCCTGCCCCTTTCTCTGTCCATCTCCTCCTCTTCCCTTTCTCTGTCCATTCCGTCCTCCCCCTCTGTCAGCTCATCTCCACCCGTCACATCTCTCTGGCTGTCTCCTCCTCCCCCTGTCTCTGTTCATCTCCTCCTCTTTCCCTTCTTTGTCCATCTCCTCCTCTTCCCTCTCTCTGTCCATTTTGCCCTCCCCTCTCTCTGTCCATCTCCTTCTCCTCCTTTCTGTGTCTGTCTCCTCGACCTCCCTCGCTGTACGTCCATCTCCTCGTCCACAATTCTGTCTCCAGTTTATAATACTCACAACGACAGTAGCTGGTGGTTCTTAACGCTACAGTATTTCCATCTAGATTACAACTGATATGCGCACCAAATTTGACCGAAAGCGCTCCAGTGATTTAGGATGAGCTTTTTACCCATGGCTTTGCTCTCATGCACACGTGTCAAATGATCAGCCATGATATTATGGCCACCGACTTATTATCAGTATAAACCTAGCCAGGCGATAGCAGCGTCACCTGGCGAGGAATGACTACTAGTAGGACACACGCACTGTGCATCACGGTGCATATACTAGTATCAGTGAGTGTGCTGTCCGTGTCTACAATAGGGAAGGATGGCCCAGAGAGTCGGCACGAACAGTTCAGAAACTGCACGACTTGTCGCGCGTTCGAGGAGTGCTGTGGTGGGGGCGGCCCCCCATCATTACGTATGTCGGACGTTGTAGGCTGGGCAGACTGGTAAAACAGGACAGGCGGCGAAATGTGGCGGAACTTACATAATACTTTATTGCTGGACAGGTTACAAGTGTGTCTGAACACAAGATGCACCAAACACTCCTAAAGATAGGCCTCCACAGCCGACTGCCCATGCATATGTCAGTGTTAACACCACAACATCGGCAACTACGACTGAAATGGGCACGCGACCGTCAGCATTGGACGTTGATGCAGTGGCAGAGCGTTGCATGGCCTGATGAATCCCGACACCTTCTTCATCATGCTGATGGGGGAGGGGGGGGAGGCGAATTCGTCGTCTTCCAGGGAAACCGCTCCTTGACGCCTGTACTGCGGGACGGAGTCAAGCTGGCGACGGCTCCATTATGCTCTAGGGAACATTCACATGGGCATCCATCTACATCTACATCTACATGATTACTCTGCAATTCACATTTAAGTGCTTGGCAGAGGGTTCATCGAACCACAATCATACTATCTTCCTACCATTCCACTCCCGAACAGCGCGCGGGAAAAACAAACACCTAAACCTTTCTGTTCGAGCTCTGATTTCTCTTATTTTATTTTGATGCTGATTCCTACCTATGTAGGTTGGGCTCAACAAAATATTTTCGCATTCGGAAGAGAAAGTTGGTGACTGAAATTTCGTAAATAGATCTCGCCGCGGCGAAAAACGTCTTTGCTTTGATGACTTCCATCCCAGCTCGCGTATCATATCTGCCACACTCTCTCCCCTATTACGTGATAATACAAAACGAGCTGCCCTTTTTTGCATCCTTTCGATGTCCTCCGTCAATCCGACCTGGTAAGGATCCCACACCGCGCAGCAATATTCTAACAGAGGACGAACGAGTGTAGTGTAAGCTGTCTCTTTAGTGGACTTGTTGCATCTTCTAAGTGTCCTGACAATGAAACGCAACCTTTGGCTCTCCTTCCCCACAATATTATCTATGTGGTTTTTCCAACTGAAGTTGTTCGTAATTTTAACACCCAGGTGCTTAATTGAATTGACAGCCTTGAGAATTGTACTATTTATCGAGTAATCGAATTACAATGGATTTCTTTTAGAACTCATGTGGATCACCTCACACTTTTCGTTATTTAGCGTCAACTGCCACCTGCCACACCATACAGCAATCTTTTCTAAATCGCTTTGCAGCTGATACTGGTCTTCGGATGACCTTAATAGATGGTAAAGTACAGCATCATCTGCGAACAACCTAAGAGAACTGCTCAGATTGTCACCCAGGTCATTTATATAGATCAGGAACAGCAGAGGTCCCAGGACCCATCCCTGGGGAACACCTGATATCACTTCAGTTTTACTCGATGATATGTCGTCTATTACTACGAACTGCGACCTTCCTGACAGGAAATCACGAATCCAGTCGCACAACTGAGACGATACCCCATAGGCCCGCAGCTTGATTAGAAGTCGCTTGTGAGGAACGGTGTCAAAAGCTTTCCGGAAATCTAGAAATACGGAATCAACTTGAGATCCCCTGTCGATAGCGGCCACTACTTGGTGATGTTTTCTGAAACCATGCTGATTACGTATCAATAGATCGTTCCCTTCGAGGTGATTCATAATGTTTGAATACATTATATGCTCCAAAACCCTACTGCAAACCGACGTCAATGATATAGGTCTGTAGTTCGATGGATTACTCCTACTACCTTTCTTAAACACTGGTGCGACCTGCGCAATTTTCCAATCTGTAGGTACAGATCTATCGGTGAGCGGGCGGTTGTATATGATTGCTAAGTAGGGAGCTATTGTATCAGCGTAATCTGAAAGGAACCTAACCGGTATACAATCTGGACCTGAAGACTTGCCCGTATCAAGCGATTTGAGTTGCTTCGCAACCCCTAAGGTATCTACTTCTAAGAAACTCATGCTAGCAGCTGTTCGTGTTTCAAATTCTGGAATATTCCATTCGTCTTCCCTGGTGAAGGAATTTCGGAAAACTGCGTTCAATAACTCCGCTTTAGCGGCACAGTCGTCGGTAACAGTACCATCGGCACTGCGCAGCGAAGGTATTGACTGCGTCTTGCCGGTTGTGTACTTTACATACGACCAGGATTTGCGTAGTGGAGCTCGTGCAAGACACCATGATGACCAAGGAGTATCGTACACTGGTTGCAAACTACGTACGCCGCGCGGGATTAGCCGAGCGGTCTATGGCACTGCAGTCATGGACTGTGCGGCTGGTCCCGGCGGAGGTTCGAGTCCTCCCTCGGGCATGGGTGTGTGTGTGTTTGTCCTTAGGATAATTTAGGTTAAGTAGTGTGTAAGCTTAGGGACTGATGACCTTAGCAGTTAAGTCCCATAAGATTTCACACACATACACACACGCACACACACACACACACACACACACACACACACACACACAAACCACGTACACCCCTTCATGACAATCATGTTTCCCGACGGCAGTGGTATTTTTCAACAAAATAAGACAAAAGGCCAGTAGTGTGAAGGAGTTGTTCGAGGAACACAAGTGGCGAGTTCCAGTTTGTGTGCTGGCCCCTCAACTCGACAGATCTGAAGCCTCTCGAACACATCTGGGATGTGATTGAACGTGGCGTGAGAGCTCATCACCACCCTCCCCGCATTTTACGGGAATTATGCGGCTTGTGTGTGCAGATATGGTGCCAACCCATTCCAGAAACCTACCTGGCATCATTGCTTCCACGCCACGACGCGCCGCCGCTGTTATTCGGACCAAAGGTGAACATTCCGACTATTAGGCAGGGGGGCATAATGTTCTGACTGTTCCGTGTATTTCACATATATTTAACATCTTTCACGCGTGTTTCTACACATATTTCACCAGCATGTCTAGCGAATTTCACCCGGTCCATATGTGCCTACTGCCTCCCGCCGGAGGTTCGAGTCCGCCGCTCGTGGTCTCGCGGTAGCGTTCTCGCTTCCCGAGCACGGGGTCCCGGGTTCGATTCCCGGCGGGGTCAGGGATTTTCGCCTGCCTCGAGATGACTGGGTGTTTGTGTTGTCCTCATCATTTCATCATCATCCAGGACAGTGGCGAAATTGGACTGAGCAAAGATTGGGTAATTGTACGGGCGCTGATAACCACGCAGTTGAGCGCTCCACACACCAAAACATCATCATCATCATCACCGGAGGTTCGAGTCCTCCCTCGGGCATGGGTCTTTGTGTTGTTCTTAGCGTAAGCTAGTTTAAGTAGGGTGTAAGTCTAGGAACCGATGACCTAAACAGTTTGACCCCTTATAAATTCACATGCAACACAAAAAATGTTCAAATGTGTGTGAAATCTTACGGGACTTAGCTGCTAAGGTCATCAGTCCCTAAGCTTACACACTACTTAACCTAAATTATCCTAAGGACAGATACACACACCCATGCTCGAGTGAGGACTCGAACCTCCGCCAGGACCAGCCGCACAGTACATACAACACAACAGTTAGTAACGAAGTAATAAATTTAAACTTCTGGCATGATGCGATAGTTTTTCACGCATGCCGTGTTTATGATGTCATATCTCCTGAACTAAGCGTCATACGATGATGTAATTTTTTTCTGGTACATTCAGTGGTATATATGAATAGTGTATACTGTCTGTAAATTGTGACACGGATACATTTAGTAGTTAAGAAGTACTAAATTAAGAGAAAAAGTTTCTTAAAGGTTTGAAATTACGCGTAAAATTTGTTGCAAGTCTGTAAGTGCTATTGTTCTCAAATGCTGGATAACTAAATTATGGATATTCTTGCGTCCTGGGCTGCACTGCTTTTCCACTCCTTCTCCCACCCCTTTGATAGGTGGGTTTGTCTTACCATCACAGCGATTATTTTCAGACATTAAACAATACACTGAAGAGCCAAAGAAGCTGGTAGACCTGCCTAATATCGTGTAGGGTCCCCGTGAGCAGGCAGAAGTGCCGCAGCACGACGTAGCATGGACTCGACTAATGTCTGAAGAAGTGCTGGAGGGAGCCGACACCATGAATCCTGCAGGGCTGTCCATAAATCCGCAAAAGTACCAGGTAGGGATCCTTTCTGAACAGTACGTTGCAAGGTATCCCAGATATGCTCAATAACGTTCATGCCTGGGGAGTTTGGTGGCCAGCAGAAGTGTTTACTCAGAGGAGTGTTCCTGGAGCAACTCTTTAGCAATTCTGGACGTTTGGGGTGTCACATAGTCCTGCTGGAATTGTCCCAGTCCGTCGGTATGCACAATGGATATGAATGGATGCAGGTGATCAGACAGGAAGCTTACGTATGTGTCACCTGTCAGAGTCGTATCTAGACATATCAGGGTTCCAGATAACTCGAACTGCACACGCCCCAGACCATTACCTAACCAGCTTGAACAATCCCCTGATGATATGCAGATCCATGGATTCATGAGGTTGTCTCCATACCCGTACACGTCCAACCGCTCGATACAATATAAAACGAGACTCGTCCGACCAGGCAACATGTTTCCAGTCATCAACAGTCCAATGTCGGTGTTGACGAGGCGAGGTGAGGCTTAAAGCTTCGTGTACGAGTGGGCCTTCGGCTCCGAAGGCAAATATCAATGATATTTCGTTGAATGGTTCGCACGCTGACACTTGGTGATGGCCCAGCATTGATATCTGCAGAAATTTGCGGAAGGTTTGCACTTCCGTCACGTTTAACAACTCTCTTTAGTCGTCGTTGGTCCCGTTCTCGCAGGATCTTTTTCCGACCACAGTGATGTGGGAGATTTGATGTTTTACCGGATTCCTGATGTTAACAGTACACTCGTGAAATGTTCGTAAGCGAAAAGCACAATTTTATCGCTACCTCAAAGATGCTGTGTCCCATTGCTCGTGCGCCAACTATAACACGTCGTACAAACTCATTTAAATCTTGATAACCTATCATTGTAGCAACAGTGACTGATCTAACATCTGCGCCCGACACTTGTCTTATGTAAGCGTTGCCGACCGCAGCACCGTATTCTGCCTGTTTACAAATCTCTGTATTTGAATACGCATGCCTATACCAGTTTCTGTGGCGCTTCACGTGTGTGTGCTAAGCAATTCAGTGGTTTAGGAAGAGATGTGGAACACACATCCATTTTTATAATTTGTATAGTTTACTGGCACATCCAGTATTTAAACAGTCACCGTGAATAATTGCTCTTTGTTCTGGTCTGAACGATAAAGTTGTGACAGCCGCGCCGCAGAAATGCGTGAACAGACCAAAGCCACTCACGGCCGACACAAACTAGCTGCAACAGGTATCCGCCGGCGCACATTTACCGATAGCAAGACTCCAAGTTTCACACGGAATTTGCAGTCACCCCTACACAACGGCCAAAGGCCGGTCACGTGATTCCACCTCCACACGGACAGGAGGCGGGGCGTGACTGCCAGCAAAAACACTCTCGCCTGCTTTGTGTCTGTAAGCAAAATCAGTAAAGTGCACTACAGCCAGATTGCACAGATTCTTTTCAGGTTTTTACTACGAGTTGTTTAAAAACGTACACCCCAAAAAGAGCCTAGAAGATTAAGTGACTTAACGAAAGTTTGCACTCTTTTTCCGTTTTGTTTCTCAAAATAAATATTTTTCTTATTAACTTCAGTGTGTAGCGAACGTGGGTATCTACTGTGATGTTTTTATTGTTCAAAATAAAATGTCTGTGACAAAATTGCCGAAGGAGTGGGCTTTAATTTCGTGTACGGCAATTAAAAAGGCTTAAGTTCGTGAAATTTCCACTTTAACGTGCTGTAACGAGTTGGCTACTTCTTTGTACATCAACATTTAGCAGACGCAAACAGTTCATTGTTCGTTTCTTCATTAAAGTTGCTGTCTGCTGGTGTTCTTGTGAGATTTTATTCCGCATGCTTCAAGCATTATGTTCATAATATATCCGTTTCTTAGGCTGATAGAACATTTAATGCATAGTTTGGCAATACATGGAATACGACTTTTGAGAGTTTTACAGTCGGCTGAAGAAGGAGTTTCCAACATTTTGTCCATTTCCTGCTCAAATAGGATACAATAGTTGAAACTTCCTGGCAGATTAAAACTGTGTGCCCGACCGAGACTCGAACTCGGGACCTTTGCCTTTCGCGGGCAAGTACTCTACCACCTGAGCTACCGAAGCACGACTCGCGGCCGCTACTCACAACTTTACTTCTGCCAGTACCTCGTCTCCTACCTTCCAAACTTTACAGAAGCTCTCCTACGAACCTTGCAGAACTAGCACTCCTGAAAGAAAGGATATTGCGGAGACATGGCTTAGCCACAGCCTGGGGGATGTTTCCAGAATGAGATTTTCACTCTGCAGCGGAGTGTGCGCTGATATGAAACTTCCTGGCAGATTAAAACTGTGTGCCGGAGAGCTTCTGTAAAGTTTGGAAGGTAGGAGACGTGGTACTGGCAGAAGTAAAGCTGTGAGTACCGGGCGTGAGTCGTGCTTCGGTAGCTCAGTTGGTAGAGCACTTGCCCACGAAAGGCAAAGGTCTCGAGTTCGAGTCTTGGTCGGGCACACAGTTTTAATCTGCCAGGAAGTTTCATATCAGCGCACACTCCGCTGCAGAGTGAAAATCTCATTCAGGATACAATAGTTATTGACCTGTCAATATTTTCCATACAGTCGTCCTCAGCAAACTGCTGAATGGTTTTAAAGCTGTGTATAATTACTACATATATTTGCTGCCATGACAAACTCTGTTGCCATTATTATGAATTACCTTATGTATCTATTGCATATCCAAAATATGTGTGTGTTATTAGTTTCGGAAACTTGTTCTTTTGAATAACATTGCACAGAAGGTATGTTTCTACGCTGGCAGTCACACCCCGCCTCCTGTCCATGTGGAGGTGGAATCACGTGACCAGCTTGTGGCCGTTGTGGAGGGGAGACTGCAAATTCCGTGTGAAACTTGAGTCTTGCATTACCGATACGCAAAATTCTGACAACGAGTGTGGCGCGCACGGACCGGGTCAGCAAAACACAACAGTAGTTCCAACTCAGCCACCGTACAGTGCGAAATGGTGATGGGACAACCGACTGTTTTTAACACCCGATTGGTCAGTCGATTATTTTTTCATTCAGTCCGTTTTTTCAGTCGAATGAGATAACCGAATGAAACTAGTCTCATGCCATGGTCATGTTAGCCATATGAATGTTTTCACCCACTCACCGGGTTTAAGTGGTTTACTTAATGCGAGACAACCGACTAAAACAAGTTCCCTCGGTTGCGGCCGTTGTATGAACGTTTTCATCCACTCATTTGGTTTGATTGGTTTCATTCTATGCGAGACAGCCGACTGACACAAGTCTCTGTCGGTTCTGCCTCCTTTCCGGAGAGTGATCAATCCCTGGCAGGGATTTTGTTGCCCGGCCGGCAACCAGCCAGCGGCGGCGCTTACAGGGAGTACAGGGCTATTACAAATGATTGAAGCGATTTCATAAATTCACTGTAGCTCCATTCATTGACATATGGTCACGACACACTACAGATACGTAGAAAAACTCATCAAGTTTTGTTCGGCTGAAGCCGCACTTCAGATTTCTGCCGCCAGAGCGCTCGAGAGCGCAGTGAGACTAAATGGCGACAGGAGCCGAGAAACCGTATGTCGTGCTTGAAATGCACTCACATCAGTCAGTCGTAACAGTGCAACGACACTTCAGGACGAAGTTCAACAAAGATCCACCAACTGCTAACTCCATTCGGCGATGGTATGCGCAGTTTAAAGCTTCTGGATGCCTCTGTAAGGGGAAATCAACGGGTCGGCCTGCAGTGAGCGAAGAAACGGTTGAACGCGTGCGGGCAAGTTTCACGCGTAGCCCGCGGAAAACTGGCTCATGCCACAACTGGAGACCGACAGCGCCGACTTCATCTTTCAACAGGATGGTGCTCCACCTCACTTCCATCATGATGTTCGGCATTTCTTAAACAAGAGATTGGAAAACCGATGGAACGGTCGTGGTGGAGATCATGATCAGCAATTCATGTCATGGCCTCCACGCTCTCCCGACTTAACCCCATGCGATTTCTTTCTGTGGGGTTATGTGAAAGATTCAGTGTTTAAACCTCCTCTACCGAGAAACGTGTCAGAACTGCGAGCTCGCATCAACGATGCTTTCGAACTCATTGATGGGGACATGCTGCGCCGAGTGTGGGAGGAACTTGATTATTGGCTTGATGTCTGCCGAATCACTAAAGGGGCACATATCGAACATTTGTGAATGCCTAAAAAAACTTTTTGAGTTTTTGTACATGTGTGCAAAGCATTTTGAAAATATCTCAAATAATAAAGTTATTGTAGAGCTGTGAAATCGCTTCAATCATTTGTAGTAACCCTGTATTTATTTCCTCTCCTCTGCGAGACCTTTGTTTGCGCAGGTAGCACGCTACGCAATACAGTGTGTAGAATGAAAGTGTTTCAAATGAAATGGCGAAATACAAGTATTCTATTCGCCAAAGAGTATTCATGTTTGATTCATACATGCGTACAGAATCAGCGCTTGCAGTAAGGAGATTATTTCAAGAGGAATTTTCTGATGATCAATTTCCTAATTGCAGTACGATTCATCGATTGATAAATAAATTTCGCGAAACAGGAAGCGTTCTTGACAGGAAACGTAGACAACCACACACAGTACTTGCAAAATCCGGATTACAATGTGCATGCTCTGGAAAGGTCTTCTAGAAAATCAGTTCGGCGTCTTTCTCAGCAGATGGGAATTTCCTGTGGCTGTGTGCTACATAGTTACTGAAGTTACAGCCCTATAAAATAAATGCAGTTCAAGAACTTAAATGTGCATGACGGAGACGCAGACCCTCACCTAAAATTATTTTTGGGCGAATTACGGTTCCATCTAAGTGGATACGTTCATTCACAAAATAACCGTTTCTGGAGTTTTGAACAGCCTTACGTAATACACGAGGCATCTCGGCGTGATCAAAAAATAGAAGTGTGATACGTTATTAGCGGCAAAACAATAATAGGCCTTTTTTCAGGAAACAATTAACGGTGAAAGATACAGGGTGACTGTTATTTCAAACTGCACATTTGGTCGCGGGGCATGATGGGAATTAGTATGGTTTTTTTTTTTTTTTTAGCGACGAAGCTTACTTTCATTCGGATGGGTTTGCCAATAAGCAAAATTGGCGCATTTGGGGGGCTGAGAATCCACATTTCGCGACTGAAAAGTCTCTTCACCCTCGACGGGTGACTGTAGGATGTGCAATTTTTAGTGACGGAATAAATCGGTGCGACATTCCTTGATGGCTCGGTGACTACCGAACGGTACGTGAAGGTTTTGGAAGATGATTTCATCCCCATTATCCAAAGTGAGCCTGATCATGCAAGACAGAGCTTGACCCCATCAAAGCAGCAGAATGTTTGATGTCCATGAGGAGCACTTTGGCGACCGCATTTTAGCTCTGGAGTACTAGAGACCACTGGCATATATCCTCGATCGGCCGCCATATTCTCCGCATCTGAACACATGCGACTCCTTTTTGTGGAGCTCTATTAAAGGCATGGTGTACAGCAATAACCTCAAAATCATTGCTGAGCTGGAAACAGCCATTCAGGAGGTCATCGACAGCGTCGATGTTCCGACACTTAAGTGGATCACGTAGAATTTCGCTATTCTTCTGCACCACATCATCGCCAGGGTGGCAGGCATATCGAACATGTCATAACCTATATCTTAATATCTGTAGTGTAAGTAGGCTGTTTATGTTTTCTTATTGGCAACGCCACGTAGCGCTCTGTATGAAAATCACTGGCTGTGCTGTGTGCAGTCTGTGGCTAGGTAGCATTGTTGTCTGCCATTGTAGTGTTGGGCAGCTGGATGTTAACAACGCGTAGCGTTGCGCAGTCGGAGGTGAGCCGCCAGCAGTGGTGGATGTGGGGAGAGAGATGGCGGAGTTTTGAAATTTGTAAAACTGGATGTCATGAACTACTATATATATTATGATATTAAGGTAAATACATTGTTTGTTCTCTGTTAACATCTTTCAATTGCTAACTATGCCTATCAGTAGTTAGTGCCTTCTGTAGTTTGAATCTTTTATTTAGCTGGCAGTAGTGGCGCTCGCTGTATTGCGGTAGCTTGAGTAACGAAGATTTTTGTGAGGTAAGTGATTTGTGAAAGGTACAGGTTAATGTTAGTCAGGGCCATTCCTTTGTAGGGATTTCTGAAAGTCAGATTGCGTTGCGCTAAAAAAAAATATTGTGTGTCAGTTTAAGCACAGTCTTGTATAAAATTTTCATAAGGGGATGTTTCAGTAGTGACGTTTACATGTTGAACGAGGTGTGTGCATGCCGTAGTTTCTAATTTATGTTTTTTTCATATAGTTCTGTAACTGTCACCCTGTACGTGGAAAACATTTTACAACCTTTTTTTGGCCAGTTAACAGAGAGAGAACGTGCTATCGCGACCTTTCAGCAGGACTCTGCAACGGCTCATACAGCCAACGCCTCATTGCAGCAAATTCGTGGCATGTTTAGAGATGTCACAAACAATATTTGGCGTCCACGCTCCCCTTATTTAACCCCCTGCGAGTTTTGTATCTGGAGGGGGTGGGGTGGGGGGTGCGATGATATGTGGAATTAGCTGTCTACGCACAGGCATGTAATTCGCGTAAATAATGGGCCGCTGAGTTGTGTACACGGTGATTGCGCCCGATAGCGAAACAGATGGGTTCCATAACATTTACATATGGCGAATTTGGTCGCCGAGACATCAATGTGAGTTAAGTATACAGCTCCTCAAGCCACTGCAGCACGGTTTTGGCTCCGAGACACGGACAGTTATGCTGTTGAAAGATGACATCGCCGTCGGGGAAGACATCAAGCATGAAGGGATGCAGATGGTTCGCAGCTGTCAACGTGTCTTCAATTATTACAAGTCCCATGCAAGCGCAGGAGAATCTCTCTCACAGCATAATGCTGCTTTCACCAGCCTGCGTCCGTGGCGCGCTGCACGGTTCGAGCCGCCGTTCGCCTCCAAGACGGTGTTTGTGGAAACAACGATGGACCTAGTGTGGCAAAAATGTGATCCCCCGAGAAGCAGACTCGATTCCATTGATCGAGAGTGGAATCCCGATGGTCCCGTGTGCACTAAAATCGTAACTGACGATATCGTTGGGTCAACATGCGAACACAAACGGCTAGTCTACTGCGGAGCTCCATGTTCAGCAATGTACGACGAATGGTGTGCTCCGAAACACTTGTGTGTGGACCATCATTGTGCTCCTTCGGCAGAGATACCACAGATCACCATCTATCCTATTTTACCGAGCAGACAAGTCTCCGGACCTTACGTTCTGTGAGGAGTCGTGGACGTCCAACCATTTAGCGCCTAGTGGTCGTTTCACTGTCCTACCTCTTTCTGTAGGTGCTCACGATAGTAGAACATGAACATTCGACCAGCTTCGCCGTTTTTGAGATACTCGTTCACAGGCTCTGGGTAACAATAATGTGCCCTTTGTCAAAGTCTCTTACGTCAATGGATTTACCCATTTGCAGTGCATATCTTGGTTAAGCCGTCGGCACACGGACCGTGCTGTCGAACGTTCTACATCTACATTTATACTCCGCAAGCCACCCAACGGTGTGTGGCGGAGGGCACTTTACATGCCACTGTCATTACCTCCCTTTCCTGTTCCAGTCGCGTATGGTTCGCGGGAAGAACGACTGTCTGAAAGCCTCCGTGCGCGCTCTAATCTCTCTAGTTTTACATTCGTGATTTGCTCGGGAGGTATAAGTAAGGGGAAGCAATATATTCGATACCTCATCCAGAAACGCACCCTCTCGAAACCTGGCGAGCAAGCTACACCGCGATGCAGAGCGCCTCTCTTGCAGAGTCTGCCACTTGAGTTTGTTAAACATCTCCGTAACGCTATCACGGTTACCAAATAACCCTGTGACGAAACGCGTGGCTCTTCTTTGGACCTTCTTTATCTCCTCCGTCAACCCGATCTGGTACGGATCCCACACTGATGAGCAATACTCAAGTATAGGTCGAACGAGTGTTTTGTAAGCCACCTCCTTTGTTGATGGACTACATTTTCTAAGGACTCTCCCAATGAATCTCAACCTGGTACCCACCTTACCAACAATTAATTTTATATGATCATTCCACTTCAAATCGTTCCGCACGCATACTCTCAGGTATTTTACAGAAGTAACTGCTACCAGTGTTTGTTCCGCTATCATATAATCATACAATAAAGGATCCTTCTTTCTATGTATTCGCAATACATTACATTTGTCTATGTTAAGGGTCAGTTGCCACTCCCTGCACCAAGTGCCTCTCCGCTGCAGATCTTCCTGCATTTCGCTACAGTTTTCTAATGATGAGCGTGCCAATTTCAATGTGCTGCTGAACGCTCAGGAACGATGCGACTTGTGCATACGGTACGTGGGCCCCAACGTGGTATACGCGATCGGAACGAACTCCAGCGGTAGTTGAGGGATGTTTCTAGTTCGTAAATCACACTGTTTACTCAACGGGAGCGCGAAAATTCCCACGTTAGCTCTATTAAAACGCACATTTCCTCCATCGTCCACGAAAAGGAAAGTACGATGTCCAATCAATAAGGACACAGACTTATAAAAGTTCCATTACAAACAGCGCGGTACAAATTTGGAATACTTCTCTGCATAAGATAAACATTACCAGTATTTCATCATTCCCACATTTTAGTAAAACCCCAAGGTCAGTCTTACTTGATCACTGTTCCTACCCAGTAACAGAATCTTTGCAACAAGTGAATTAGGAAGCGTAAAAGAAAAAGGAGCAAAATATCTTCATACAAGTAGCACAATCTGTCCTGTTGATTAAGCCAATCGAACAAAGTCGACCCTCAAAAAAAGGCGAACTTATATTTACATAACAACAAATATTATAGCATAAACTTATATGAAACTATCAATAAAGTATCAGAACCTAATAAAACGCGAATGTTTGAAAAAAAAAATTGGATGTGTAAAGACGCGAACCACCGCCCCAACAAAATATCATGTGCATGCACAGACGCTACTCATTACGTTTCTTTTTTTTTTTCGCTGCATCTGCTCGGGGCGGACGTCGTAAGACATCCATTTACGTTCGTTGTTGATCGATTGACTCAGTTTTTTTATTACAGAGGGCATGTAACCCTCTGACCGAACACGCTGAGCTACCAGGCCGGCGCTGAACAAACAATTCACTCTGTGTGTGTAACCAAATGTGTTACCCCTTGCTAAAAACCTTAATGTAGATAATTATGTTACTAATTGAAATTTAATTGTATCAAATTGTACCAAAGACAACGCGTTTTTGGTGGATCTTCAGTGTGTCGCTGCCTTCAAATAGCCTACTCTCATAATACCCAAGTTACAATAATTCTTTTGGCACGAATATGATGTTTCTCATTATTTTATTGGAAACGGATCACACAGCTAACAACGGGTTTTCCAGTGATTCTCAGTTTGCTGGTGCTTAGAAACAGCATATATACATATAGGCTTGAAATGAACGCCAATATGGCGTACTGAAGGGAGACAGCGTGCGTGTGACATAGGTGGCGTTGTGCCATCTCATTGGTCAACGCTGAGACGCACGCTCAGAATATCTGACATGCCAGATATTGCTCTGCACGTTCGGAAAGACTCTCGAACGTGCTATTCCACGCTATGACGTCAGAAACTCGGCACGCTCAACGCTCAACGTTCGGATGCACGGTCCGTGTGTCAACGGCTTTAGGGTGTTCCCCCATCCGTGTATGCTCCGCTTACATACTATTGTTACGGCGTCATGTGCCCGCAACGACACTAGTCTGTATCCTACGTCACGGTGGGCAGTGGTAATAATGTTTTGGGTTATCAGTGTATATACAGGGCTATTACAAATGATTGAAGCGATTTCATAAATTCACTGTAGCTCCATTCATTGACATATGGTCAGGACACGCTACAGATATGTAGAAAAACTCATAAAGTTTTGTTCGGCTGAAGCCGCACTTCAGGTTTCTGCCGTCAGAGCGCTCGAGAGCGCAGTGAGACAAAATGGCGACAGGAGCCGAGAAAGCGTATGTCGTGCTTGAAATGCACTCACATCAGTCAGTCATAAAAGTGCAACAACACTTCAGGACGAAGTTCAACAAAGATCCACCAACTGCTAACTCCATTCGGCGATGGTATGCGCAGTATAAAGCTTCTGGATGCCTCTGTAAGGGGAAATCAACGGGTCGGCCTGCAGTGAGCGAAGAAACGGTTGAACGCGTGCGGGCAAGTTTCACGCGTAGCCAGCGGAAAATTGGCTCATGCCACAACTGGAGACCGACAGCGCCGACTTCAACAGGATGGTGCTCCACCGCACTTCCATCATGATGTTCGGCATTTCTTAAACAGGAGATTGGAAAACCGATGGATCGGTCGTGGTGGAGATCATGATCAGCAATTCATGTCATGGCCTCCACGCTCTCCCGACTTTACCTCATGCGATTTCTTTCTGTCGGGTTATGTGAAAGATTCAGTGTTTAAACCTTCTCTACCAAGAAACGTGCCAGAACTGCGCGCTCGCATCAACGATGCTTTCGAACTCATTGATGGGGACATGCTGCGCCGAGTGTGGGACGAACTTGATTATCGGCTTGATGTCTGCCGAATCACTAAAGGGGCACATATCGAACTTTTGTGAATGCCTAAAAAAACTTTTTGAGTTTTTGTATGTGTGTGCAAAGCATTTTGAAAATATCTCAAATAATAAAGTTGTTGTAGAGCTGTGAAATCGCTTCAATCATTTGTAATAACCCTGTACTTAACGGAACCATTACTCTCTCCTCTACTCCCCAAATAGGCCTGCAATACGGCTGGGTTTCCTAGGACTGGTTCTAGTTTTGAGGGCATCGAGAGGCGTGCTGGCGTGATTTTTATGCAACTGTCTGGGGTAAACTTCAAACTTTTATCGTGTCTGGGTAATTCGATTGACTAGAAATAAATGGATTGTAATAAACATTAGTTAAAATTCATTAAATGAGGATCGCCCCGTGGGTAGTTTCTTCGTTTCACTCTAATAAAAACCCAGTGGCAAGCACGATTACACGCTCTCCTATACTCATACAAGATTTTCAAAATGATCTTTACGACTTTGATCACGTACGTTTTAAAAATGGAAATATGTAGAAAAGTGCTGCTAGTGGCGTAATGTTCACGCACATCAAAAGCAGATATTTTTCTGGTCTGCCCATGTTCGTTGTTGACTGGCCACCACCCAGCAGTGGCAGTGTGTTTGGAATGGTTGGTGCAAGTCAGATCTGACACCCATCACTCTTTTTGTCTTTGGGCAGAACCTGCAGGTTCAAATGGTTCAAATGGCTCTGAGCACTATAGGACTCAACTTCTGTGGTCATCAGTCCCCTAGAACTTAGAACTACTTAAACCTAACTAACCTAAGGACATCACACACACCCATGCCCGAGGCAGGATTCGAACCTGCGACCGTAGCAGCAGCGCGGCTCCGGACTGGAGCGCCTAGAACCGCACGGCCACCGCGGCCGGCCCAGAACCTGCAGGAACTGTGAGCTCGTATCAGAGCAGCAACAGCACACCTTAATGAGGACATACTAGGTTGGACATTGAACTGGGATATCGCTTAGATATATGGAAATGGTATCTGTTCTTTCGGACAAGTCCGAAAGAACAGATACCATCTACATATATAGTTCAGGCTAATCGGCCATGACCTTCTTCTTCTGTGCAGATGCCCACGCATTGCCCGAACTCTTACGAGATTTGGTCAGATTGTCTGCCGCGAGTAATGAGTTTAGTGGGAAGGGGCACTACGAATGTAGTGTGTGGACATTACGTTGGGAATGTGGGTCTCACGGGGAGCGTGCAAGGGATAAATCCCTGCAGTCGCACTATCATCTGTGCCCTCGGTGGCTCAGATGGATAGATCGTCTGCCATGTAAGCAGCAGATCCCGGGTTCGGGTCAGGGTCGGGGTACACATTTTCAACTGTCCCCATTGTTGTATATCAACGCCTGTCGACAGCGTAGGGTATTCATATAATTGTCATTTCTTATCGCTTACATATTCTGTGTGCTACATATGGCGCACACAACATTTTTTTGTGTGTCTCGAATTTGGGTCTAGAAAGATACGGTCACCTTAACAAACTGAACTGTGTCAAGCAGCTACTAGAACCTAAAATGTGTATGACCTTTATTCCCCAAACCACACGTCTTTACCTCTCCCTATTTCTGAAATACACTCCTGGAAATGGAAAAAAGAACACATTGACACCGGTGTGTCAGACCCACCATACTTGCTCCGGACACTGCGAGAGGGCTGTACAAGCAATGATCACACGCACGGCACAGCGGACACACCAGGAACCGCGGTGTTGGCCGTCGAATGGCGCTAGCTGCGCAGCATTTCTGCACCGCCGCCGTCAGTGTCAGCCAGTTTGCCGTGGCATACGGAGCTCCATCGCAGTCTTTAACACTGGTAGCATGCCGCGACAGCGTGGACGTGAACCGTATGTGCAGCTGACGGACTTTGAGCGAGGGCGTATAGTGGGCATGCGGGAGGCCGGGTGGACGTACCGCCGAATTGCTCAACACGTGGGGCGTGAGGTCTCCACAGTACATCGATGTTGTCGCCAGTGGTCGGCGGAAGGTGCACGTGCCCGTCGACCTGGGACCGGACCGCAGCGACGCACGGATGCACGCCAAGACCGTAGGATCCTACGCAGTGCCGTAGGGGACCGCACCGCCACTTCCCAGCAAATTAGGGACACTGTTGCCCCTGGGGTATCGGCGAGGACCATTCGCAACCGTCTCCATGAAGCTGGGCTACGGTCCCGCACACCGTTAGGCCGTCTTCCGCTCACGCCCCAACATCGTGCAGCCCGCCTCCAGTGGTGTCGCGACAGGCGTGAATGGAGGGACGAATGGAGACGTGTCGTCTTCAGCGATGAGAGTCGCTTCTGCCTTGGTGCCAATGATGGTCGTATGCGTGTTTGGTGCCGTGCAGGAGAGCGCCACAATCAGAACTGCATACGACCGAGGCACACAGGGCCAACACCCGGCATCATGGTGTGGGGAGCGATCTCCTACACTGGCTGTACACCATTGGTGATCGTCGAGGGGACACTGAATAGTGCACGGTACATCCAAACCGTCATCGAACCCATCGTTCTACCATTCCTAGACCGGCAAGGGAACTTGCTGTTCCAACAGGACAATGCACGTCGGCATGTATCCCGTGCCACCCAACGTGCTCTAGAAGGTGTAAGTCAACTACCCTGGCCAGCAAGATCTCCGGATCTGTCCCCCATTGAGCATGTTTGGGACTGGATGAAGCGTCGTCTCACGCGGTCTGCACGTCCAGCACGAACGCTGGTCCAACTGAGGCGCCAGGTGGAAATGGCATGGCAAGCCGTTCCACAGGACTACATCCAGCATCTCTACGATCGTCTCCATGGGAGAATAGCAGCCTGCATTGCTGCGAAAGGTGGATATACACTGTACTAGTGCCGACATTGTGCATGCTCTGTTGCCTGTGTCTATGTGCCTGTGGTTCTGTCGGTGTGATCATGTGATGTATCTGACCCCAGGAATGTGTCAATAAAGTTTCCCCTTCCTGGGACAATGAATTCACGGTGTTCTTATTTCAATTTCCAGGTGTGTATATGTAGCCAAAGTTGTAAAGATCATTTTGGAGCACCTTGTATTTTCACACTGCCTTACTGATACAATGAGAAGCTGCCGACAATCGGCGATCGAATGCCCCGCGACGTCGCCCGCCCACCAATCGACACTACATTTTAAATGTCATTTGCTTTCTTGTCAGTGAGCTGTTGAAAACTGATTTAATTTACGTTCATATTCCTAGTATAAATGAGTACTACGTTTGAACATGAACGTCTCGACAATGCGCTTTCGCTAATCCTTACTCCTCTCTGTGTAATTTGTATCTTGTAACACCTCCGTTTTTATCCCGACCTGATCTGATCGAATAGCAGCCCAATATTTATTATTAACATGACCGTGAACCTAATAGGGGTGGTAATCGGAATTGACTGCTACGGAAGTTGTTACTTCCCAGTTCGTCCTGTTGAATACGATAATACTGAATGTATGGTAATAAGGAACACCAACACAGTTTTACTAATTACGAATTTATATTCTTCTCAAAACACAAAAAGGAAACAGCCACTGCCTTCGTCATACATATCTAATTACGGCTAATCTCAGCACAGGCTTTCTTCATTTGCCATTATCGTCACACGCAATCCATCACTGCATCCAACACTGCAATCCAAGGTTAGGCCGGCGCGGTAGACGCGAAACTAAATATCGCTACTAGTAACGTCACTGATCACTTTTATAAACCTACTTCATCACTTTCCCGGTATTTATTTATTATTTAGGGGTCTAACCACGGCGATGGTGACACCCTTCTCGGTTAAAAACCCTATATTCCAATAATGGCTTCCACACACACCATTCCCGCCAACCACTGTGGCGCATCTCGACACTCGTTCTCGTAACACGTCACAATCGATTGTTCGCCCTATCGACCAGTGCCGAGTGCAAAGTTATAGTAAGGGCCTACGGACCCCTTACAATCTGCTGATCGGTAGGAGGCGCGCTGGCGTTGTGAGCACTGAAATGCAAGCGAGGAAACATTCCCCCTCTCAACTCTCTCCGCAGTATATCGTGGCCATCAGCTAGCTTTTCGTTTACAGGCTGGGTGTGTCCAGAAAAATAATCTGATTTTACCCATCGTCGAGGTTTTCGAAGATTTTGTCACACTGATAAGCTAAAATATTACGACCACTGCCCACCGCAACGTTGCATGTCGCCTAGTGGCGTTGTGGGCGTATGACGCGGTAACAAAAGCATGTAAGCGTAGCAGACACGGATGGGGGATCACCCTAGCGAGGATATTGACTGCAAATGGGGAAATCCATTGAGATAAGCGACTTTGACGAAGGACAGATTATTATTGCGCAGAGGCTACGAAAGAGTATCTCTAAAACGGCGAAGCTGGTCGAATGTTCACTTGCGAGTGTCGTGGGCATCTGCTGAAAGAGGTAGGACAACGAAACTACCACCAGACGTACACGACACTTCACAGAATGTTGGGTTCATAGGCTTGTCTACTAGGTAAAGTAGGATAGATGATGGATGATCTGTGGCAACTCTGCCGAAAGAGCGCAATACTGGTGGTGCACGCACAAGTGTTTCGGAGTACACCATACATCGTACATTGTTGAACATGGAGCTCTGCAGCAGATTACCCCTACATCCAGCCCCCCCCCCCCCCCCCTCCCCAGCGGCTCCAGTTTCTTTTGTGGGTACTTGCGAGGCGAGCACACGACCTCTAGCTAGTGTATCTCTCTTTATTTTTTGGGCTGCATACCTTCCCTTTCCACATCCCTCCCAGTCCCCAATCTTTCCCCACCCCCGCCCCTGCCCTTCCCCTTCTCCCTCTCTTCGAGAGTATGTGAATGTATGACACGGTTTCTCTTCTTTTATCGCTATAATGGAAAGTCTCTGTCCTTTCTTTGTCCTTCTCTTTTCCTTGATTCTTCTCTTTACCTTCTTCTCCTCTGCGGCATTTGAGAATTCTTCTCTTCTTTCCTTTTCTGTGTTCCTCCCTTTCTCTTTCGTTCCTCCCTGTGCGTGTCCAAAGACCGATCCACTCGTTCCCACGCGTAGTCGGGGACGGGGTAACGCATAATTCCCGCCCCGGGTAGAAAAGTAGCACACGCACGAACCCCCTGGTAAAGGCCAGGCCCAGGGAGGGGTGATTACTCGAGCTGGTACCTTTCGAGCATGCCAATTGGTCCTTCCATCTGTTTCTCGGGAGGTGTGACCTGAGCTGTGGACGATCACCTAAAGCGAGAGTGCCCTCAGAGAGGGCCTCCACTGGCACAGAGTGAGGCATCGGAGTCGCCGGTAATCATGGGGGATACTTTCGCAATCGTTTCTTCTACTTCGACTTCTGCCCACAAAAGAAAACTAAATGAGTCTCAGCCACAGAAAATTCTTCCCTCAGTGCCAAAGTACTTCGTAGTTTCTCGGTCTGACGAAGGTCAAAGACTGCTCAACAGTAAAACTTTTCATTATTCAGAAAGGTGTCGACGCAGTTGCAGGTCCTGTAAAGTCTTGTTCCTGGTTACGAAATGGCACCTTTTTGTTAGAAACACAGTGCTCTCTATGCACAAAAATTGCTTCTAACTACACTGCTACACACCCTCCCTGTCCAGGTGGAAGCACTCCTTACTTTAAATTCATTGTGCGGGGTAGTTTATACCCGATCCCCTAGACAGATTATCAAATGAGGACATTCAAAATTACCTGTCTGGTCAGGGAGTAACGGCCATACATCGAGTAATGAAAAGGGTTGAAAAGGAATTGGTACCGACCCTCACTATCTTCTTGATGTTTCACAGAGTTCAAATTCCATTGAACATTAATGCGGGATATGAAATAATTTCAGTTCGCCTTTACATCCCAACCCTACGCGTTGCTATCGGTTTCAAGGGTTTAATGATATCAGCCAGTCGTGTTCCAATACAGCCAAATGCGTTACCTGTGGCAGGGATGCTCATGACGGTGATTGTCCACTTCCATCCCCTCGCTGCATCAACTGTATGGATGACCACGCTGTTTCCTCTAGAGATTGTCCTATTTTTAAAGATGAAAGAATATTCAGGAAATCCGGATGAAGGGAAAGGTGTCTACCTTCGCTGCTCGTAAGTTATTCGCCAGTATAAAGCCCACTGTGCTCCCAGCAGCTAAATATAGCACTGTCCTCGCCTCTCCTCGACCTAGTAAGGAGGTAGCCACACAGACTTGTGATGTCACCTTTAGCGCCACGGTCGTCAGATCGGCCACCCCAAAGATCGCCTGTTCCACCTCCCCACTATCAACCACCCACTCACTCTAAGGTTCCACCGTCATCGGCTCCTGCTAAACCATGGGCCCCAAAATCGGAATTCCAAAAAAAATGCCTACTCATGCAGATTTTTTACATGCTCAGACCTCACAACCCTCCACTCCTCCTTCATCTCAACCTCCTGCTTCCAAGAAGGCTCATAAGAAACATAGTTCCTCTCCTTCTTCACCATGGAGTGTCTCTTCCACAGCGATACCCAGCGGTAGCCGCCTTCGGCCGTCTTCCGTGTCACTGAGACGCTCCGCTGGCAGCCGATCAACCAGCTGATCACTGGCGGCAGGACCTGCCCCGAACAACCTATGGATGAGGATCTTCTGTCTCTGCCTGAATGCCATTCCACCCCGTCTGCCACTGGCTCTCAGCAGTCGCTGAGATGACGGCAACTGTGGTGAGATTTTTCCCTTATTTTCGTCCACACTATGTCAATTATCCATTGTAATATCCGCAGAATTCGCTCCAGTCGGGATGTACTGTCGCTCCTCTAACGATCTTACTCCCTGGTCATCTTCTGTCTTCAGAAACCAAAGCAATGCCCCCAAGATTGCTTTGTCTTCCCTCACTTCCACTCAGTCTGGTTTGATCTCCCCTCTGTTGCTGGCGTTCCAGCACATGGATACTTATGATTCTCCTCTATGATACTATCCATTATCACCCAATCCACTTACACAGTTCCTTCCAAGCTGTTGCTGTACGTCTCTCCCTTTCTGGATTCACCTTCTCTCTTTGTACCATATACATTCCATCGTCCACACCAATGGCAAGAGCCATTGCTCCTTGCTCAGCTCTCACCCCCCTATTTGCTGGTTAGGGATTCAAATGCCCACCACCCACTTTGGACATCTCCGCGTCCTTGTCCGAGTGGCTCCCTATTGACTGACCTCTTCCACCAAGTGGATCTTGTTTGCGTCAGCACTGGGGAACCTACATTTTTGTCTGCCTTCACGTCAACCTGTTCTCATTTGGACCTTTCGGTCGGTACTGTTCGACTAGCTCGGCGCTTTGAATGGTTTGCTCTTGCTGACACATACTCGAGTGACCATCTTCCATGTGTCCTTCAATTACAGCCACGACTGCCATCTATGCGCCCAAGATGCTGGAAGTCTTCCCAAGGCGATTGGCCACTTTTCTCCTCTCTAGCAACGTTTGATGACCGTGAATTTCCTAGCATCGACGATCAGGTCATTCATGTTACAGAAGTTATTCTTACAGCCGCGGAACGTTCAATACCCCATAGCCCCCTTTTGCCCGGCGCCCCCAAGTTCCTTGGTCGAACGAGGCGCGCCGTGACGCAATACCCGAGCGGAGACGTGCTCTTCGCGTTTTCCGCCATCATCCTACGTTGGCCAACTGTATCCGCTATAATCAGTTACGTGCGCGATGCCGTCGCATCATACGTGGCAGCAAGAAGGAAAGCTGGGACTTCTTTACCAGCTCCTTTAATACCTTCACTCCCTCATCATTTGCTTCGAGTCGAATCCGACGGCTATCCGACACGTCCGGTTATTCCCCGATCTCTGGGCTAACTGTCGCCCTCGATACCTTAGTGGACCCAGTCGCAATCTCTAACTCATTGGGTCGACACTTTGCTGAGATTTCGAACTCTTCTAATTACCCACCAGCCTTTCTCCCAAACAAACGGGCAGCGAAAGAGTGACCTCTTACTTTTTCTTCTCAAAATCGCGAAAGCTATAATGCCGTTTTTTCTATGCGGGAAGTCAGTCATAGGAGGAGAGTTCCTCCTATCGCTCTTCTGCTCCGGGACCGGATAGTATCCACGTCCAAATGTTGCTGCGTCTATCATACCCTAGTCTGTGCTGCCTCCTTTGCCTTTATAACCGACTTTGGGTCGACAGTACCTGTCCCAGAAGATGGCGGGAAGCTATCGTCATTCCTGTTCCGAAACCTGGAAAGCACAAACATCTACCCTCCAGTTATCGCCCAATCTTTCTCACGAGAATCGTTTGTAAGGTATTGGAGCGTATGGTAAATTGCCATTTAGGCTGGTGGCTGGAGTCACGAAACCTTTTAAAAACTGCCCAATGTGGTTTCCGAAACCATCGTTCCACAGTTGATTATCTTGTTGTTCTCTCCATTTATATCATGAACAACTTTCTCAGGAAACGCCAAACGGTAGCAATATTTTTTGATCTGGAGAGGGCATATGATACCTGTTGGAGGACAGGTATCCTCCGCACAATGTTCTCTTGGGGCTTTCGAGGTCGGCGACCCCTTTTCATCCGTAAATTTATAATAGAGCGCACATTTAAGGTGCAGGTGAACACCACTCTATCCCATATCTTCTCACAAGAAAACGGGGTGCTAAGTGTTGAACTGTTTACCATCACAACAAATCCAATTATGGATTGTCTCCTTCCCGATATCTAGGGCTCCCTCTTTGTCGGCGATTTTGCGATCTGCTACAGCTCTCAACGGTCCAGCGCCTTAGTACGCTCGGAGTTGGACTATGGAAGTATAGTTTGCTCCTCGCACGGTCGTCTATTCTTCGGCGTCTAGACTCTGTCCACCACCGTGGATTGCGTTTAGCGCCTGGAGCTTTTTACACCAGCCCCGTGGAGAGCCTTTACGCTGAGACTGCTGAACCGCCGCTGTCCAATCGGCGAGCTGTCCTTCTGAGTCGTTATGTTAGTCATCTGTCTTCCATGCCTGCTCACCCGATCCATGCCCATTTTTTCGATGTCTCCTCGGATTTAGGGTATGCAGGCCGCCCTTCCTCTCTACTACCACCGGGAGTCTGCTTCCGTCAACTGCTACATTCGATTTCCTTCCAGTTTCCTGAAACTTTCTTGACAAATGGGGATACGACGCCACCTTGGCTTCGACCCCGGACCTGCCCTCTCCGTGACCTCTGACAGCTTCCCAAGGATAGTACCCCCCTATAGTTTATCGTCGGACATTTGCTGCTCTATGCGCACAAATGGAGGATGCCACATTTATTTACACTGACGGCTCCAAGACCACCTTTGGTGTCGGGAGGGGCTATATTGTTGGCGACACCCCTACTAGACCGGCTTCCCGATCAGTGTTCGGTTTTTACTGCGGAGCTTTGCGCTGTTCTCTAGGCTGTCCAATACATCCTTTGTCATCAGCAGATACACTATACTATATGCTCGGATTCGCTCAGCTCTCTTCTCAACCTCCGTATCCCGTCCACCCTCTGGCCCACCGGATTCAGGACTGCCTCCACATGCTCCACTTGGGGGGCCTCTCTGTGGCATTCCTCCGGATCCCAGGGCATGTTGGTATCTGCGGAAATGAGGCAGCCGATATAGCAGCAAAGGCTGCTGTCTCTCTTCCTCGGCTCCCTGTTCGTATGGTCCCCTTTGCGGATCTACAGAGCGTTTTATGTCGTCGTGTTGCTGTTTTATGGCACACACATTGGTCCGCACTTCCCGATAATAAATTACGGGACACAAAAGCTCTTCCCTGTGTTGAACCTCTTCCTCCCAGCCTCGTCTTCGGGAAGAGGTAATTTTAACTAGACTCCGAATTGGGCATTGTCTTTTTAGCCATCGACATCTTTTCAGTGGTGATCCTCCTCCCCCCCCCCCCTTGTCCCCACTGCTCTCAATCGTGGACGGTGAGACACCTTTTACTTTAGTGCCCTATTTTAATCCGCTACGCACGCGTTTACAGCTGTCGCCTGATATCTTCCCTTTTCGCAGATGACACGCCCTCAGCCGATCGCGTCCTTGGGTTTATCAGTATCAGTGTTAGTGAAATGACATCGGTCATTTGAAGCTATTTACGTGGAAGACAGCCCCCATTCAATAGCAGTTTTCTAAGATTTCCTTCCATTATTCGTTTCCCTCCTCCTTGAGTTTCGCTCCCATTCCTGCTGATTTAAATTTCGTTTTTTTGCCCTTCACTAAGCCATAGAATGGGCGCTTATGACCGTAGCACTTTTGCGCCCTAAAACCATAATAAAAAAAGTTACCCCTACGTGTTCGCATGCTGACCCAACAACAGTCAATTAAGAATGAAGTGGGCACGGGACCATCGGAATTCGACCATCGCCAATGGAAACATTTCGGCTCTTCGAGTGAACCACGTTTTTGCTACTCTAGGGCGCTGGTCGTCACCATAAACACCGTCATCGAGGTGAACGGTGTCTCGAAATATGCAGCGCTAGTAATCGAAGGCGCGCTGACACCTGTGAACCACTCGCATTCTTTCATGCTTGGTGTCTTCCCCGACGGCGATGTCATCTTTCAGCAGTATAATTGTCCGTGTCTCGGAGCCAGAACCGTGCCACAGTGGTTTGATGGGCATTGTTGTGAGCTCGCGTTGATGACTCGGTGACCAAATTCTCATGATGTAGATCCTATGGAACCCATCTATTTCGCTATCCGGCGACATTGCCATGTACGCATATCAGCGGACCGTTATTTAAGCGAATTACCTGACCTTTGCGTAGAGATCTAATGCCACATACCTCCTCAAACCTACCAACAAACTGTCAGATCCATGGTTCGCAGAACCATTAATTTATTCATTCCAAAGACAGACTAACAAGCTATTAAGCAGGTTGTCATAATGTTTTGGCTCATCAGGGTATTATATATATATATATATAATATATATACACTACTGGTCATTAAAATTACTACACCAAGAAGAAATGCAGATGATAAACGGGTATTCATTGGACAAATATATTATACTAGATCTGACATGTGATTACATTTTCACGAAATTTGGGTGCATAGATCCTGAGAAATCAGTACCCAGAACAACCACCTCTGGCCGTAATAACGGACTTGATACTCCTGGTCATTGAGTCAAACAGAACTTGGATGGCGTGTACAGGTACAGCTGCCCATGCAGCTTCAACACGATACCACAGTTCATCAAGAGTAGTGACTGGCGTATTGTGACGAGCCAGTTGCTCGACCACCATTGACCAGACGTTTTCCATTGGTGAGAGATCTGGAGAATGTGCTGGCCAGGGCTGCAGTCGAACATTTTCTGTGTCCAGAAAGGCCCGTACAGGACCTGCAACATGCGGTCGTGCATTATCCTGCTGAAATGTAGGGTTTCGCAGGGATCGAATGAAGAGTAGAGCCACGGGTCGTAACACATCTGAAATGTAACGTCCACTGTTCAAAGTGCCGTCAACGCGAACAAGAGGTGATCGAGACGTGTAACCAATGGCACCCCATACCATCACGCCAGGCGATACGCCAGTATGGCGATGGCGAATACACGCTTCCAATGTGCGTTCACCGCGATGTTGCCAAGCACGGATGCGACAATCATGATGCTGTAAACAGAACCTGAATTCATCCGAAAAAATGACGTTTTGCCATTCGTGTACCCAGGTTCGTCGTTGAGTACACCATCGCAGCCGCTCCTGCCTGTGATGCAGCGTCAAGGGTAACCGCAGCCATGGTCTCCGAGCTGATAGTCCATGCTGCTGCAAACGTCGTCGAACTGTTCGTGCAGATGGTTGTTGTCTTGCAAACGTCCCCATCTGTTGACTCAGGGATCGAGACGTGGTTGCACGATCCGTTACAGCCATGCGGATAAGATGCCTGTCATCTCGACTGCTAGTGATACGAGGCCGTTGGGATCCAGCACGGCGTTCCGTATTACCCTCCTGAGCCCACCGATTCCATATTCTGCTAACAGTCATTGGATCTCGACCAACGCGACCAGCAATGTCGCGATACGATAAACCGCAATCGCGGTAGTCTACAATCCGACCTTTATCAAAGTCGGAAACGTGATGGTACGCATTGCTCCTCCTTACACGAGGCATCACAACAACGTTTCACCAGGCAGTGCCGGTCAACTGTGGTTTGTGTATGAGAAATCGGTTGGAAACTTTTCTCATGTCAGCACGTTGTAGGTGTCTCCACCGGCGCCAACCTTGTGTGAATGCTCTGAAAAGCTAATCATTTGCATATCACAGCATCTTCTTCCTGTCGGTTAAATTTCGCGTTTTCGCGTCTGTAGCACGTCATCTTCGTGGTGTAGCAATTTTAATGGCCAGTAGTATATATATACTACTGGCTATTAAAATTGCCATTAAAATATGTATATAAGGCCTACCCCAGCGATACGTGAGCTTCATTAGTTACGCGTTAATGAAACCTGGAATAACTTAATCCAACAATAATATATGAATCAGTTTTAAATGATAAAAAGGAAAATTACTCGTTTCAGTACATAATTAAATGAGCGAGTGTAACGCTTGTTTTGACTCTGGCATACCCAGCGGGATATGTCTTCACTTATCCCTTCTGAAAGGGCTGTCCTCTGGCGCTATAATGTACTTCTGCTATAGTTCAGCTAATGGAAGTACTGCAGCCTGGTTTCACTCACAAGAATGAATAGGTAGCTCAGTCAGCTAAAACAATAAATAGTGGTTTCAGTTGAAAGAATTAAAACATGGATCAACCGAAAGAAAAACTGACTGTTTTCACTTGAAAAGAAAGAAGGAATAACTCAGTTAATTCGCAAAACTACAAAGGTGTCAAATTTTTTCATCGGTTGTTCCCACTAACTGCTTTCACTCGAAAAATGAAATGAATAATAATCCAACCGACTCGTAAAATTACAAGCGACGGACTCGATTATTTATATGCTGTTGGTCGCATAGATTGGTTTCACTAAAATAATTAATGAACAGTTCAACCGATCCGTAAAACAACAACCAAATGACTCGATTGTTTTCATTCAGTTGTTCCCATCACTAGTGCAGAAGCATTTTCTGAATGCCGTTTCAGCTATCCGCGGACCGCATGGGACGAACTGAACGCGAGCTCCACAGCGGCGCGTACGGAAGTAAGTTGTTTGGCGCTCACCGATCGTTTTCGATTTCGTTTCGTCGCGTCCGCGAAATACAGGGCGCCGCGCGATCGCGAGGAAAGTTCGCTTCGTTCCTAACAGGCGTCCATTGTTCTCCAGCGGTCACTGGATCGATCGACGCACTCGTCACTGCGGAGTGTATACCCTCCAGGACAGTCTTCGGTGGAACTATTGTGTAAACACTGTTTACTGCAACCGCAGTTTAACAAACATTGAAAACATTTCAGTGTCAGTTGTTCATACACTCTTTCGTGTAGTGTAAATACAGGGTGTTTCAAAAAAGACCGGTATATTTGAAACGGCAATAACAACTAAACGAGCAGCGATAGAAATACACCGTTTGTTGCAATATGCTTGGGACAACAGTACATTTTCAGGCAGACAAACTTTCGAAATTACAGTAGTTACAATTTTCAACAACAGATGGCGCTGCGGTCTGGGAAACTCTATAGTACGATATTTTCCACATATCCACCATGCGTAGCAATAATATGGCGTAGTCTCTGAATGAAATTACCCGAAACCTTTGACAACGTGTCTGGCGGAATGGCTTCACATGCAGATGAGATGTACTGCTTCAGCTGTTCAATTGTTTCTGGATTCTGGCGGTACACCTGGTCTTTCAAGTGCCCCCACAGAAAGAAGTCACAGGGGTTCATGTCTGGCGAATAGGGAGGCCAATCCACGCCGCCTCCTGTATGTTTCGGATAGCCCAAAGCAATCACACGATCATCGAAATATTCATTCAGGAAATTAAAGACGTCAGCCGTGGCCGGGCACTATCTTGCATAAACCACGAGGTGTTCGCAGTGTCGTCTAAGGCAGTTTGTACCGCCACAAATTCACGAAGAATGTCCAGATAGCGTGATGCAGTAATCGTTTCGGATCTGAAAAATGGGCCAATGATTCCTTTGGAAGAAATGGCGGCCCAGACCAGTACTTTTTGAGGATGCAAGGACGATGGGACTGCAACATGGGGATTTTCGGTTCCCCATATGCGCCAGTTCTGTTTATTGACGAAGCCGTCCAGGTAAAAATAAGCTTCGCCAGTAAACCAAATGCTGCCCACATGCATATCGCCGTCATCAACCCTGTGCACAATATCGTTAGCGAATGTCTCTCGTGCAGCAATGGTAGCGGCGCTGAGGGGTTGCCGCGTTTGAATTTTGTATGGATAGAGGTGTAAACTCTGGCGCATGAGACGATACGTGGACGTTGGCGTCATTTGGACCGCAGCTGCAACACGGCGAACGGAAACCCGAGGCCGCTGTTGGATCACCTGCTGCACTAGCTGCGCGTTGCCCTCTGTGGTTGCCGTACGTGGTCGCCCTACCTTTCCAGCACGTTCATCCGTCACGTTCCCAGTCCGTTGAAATTTTTCAAACGGATCCTTTATTGTATCGCTTTTCGGTCCTTTGGTTACATTAAACCTCCGTTGAAAACTTCGTCTTGTTGCAACAACACTGTGTTCTAGGTGGTGGAATTCCAACACCAGAAAAATCCTCTGTTCTAAGGAATAAACTATGTTGTCTACAGCACACTTGCACGTTGTGAACAGCACACGCTTACAGCAGAAAGACAACGTACAGAATGGCGCACCCACAGACTGCGTTGTCTTCTATATCGTTCACATCACTTGCAGCGCCATCTGTTGTTGAAAATTGTAACTACTGTAATTTCGAAAGTTTGTCCGTCTGAAAATGTACTGTTGTCCCAAGCATATTGCAACAAACGGTGTATTTCTATCGCTGCTCGTTTAGTTTTTATTACCGTTTCAAATATACCGGTCATTTTTGAAACGCCCTATATATTTACAGCAAACGTGTATTTTATCAATTCCTGTCATCACAGCCTGCGTCTTGAATATACTGCATGGGTGAGGCAGCAAAGCCAGCTTACTGCACGACTGACGTGTAAGCTGCGATATAAAACGTCGCCGCTTCACTGGTGACCCCGACGTGATTTGTAGGTTACACACGTGGTGACGAACTTTCATCGGTGTGTGATGCGGAACCGCGAGTGATCTAACACTTGCGTACGAACAGCGATTTTTTTGTGGACAAACCATCGAGAATTATGCGCCAATACAAAATGGCAATCTTGGAGGAGCGACAAAAGACAATAGACGAGGCTGGAGAGCGAGTTAAGGCACTCTCGACACGCACGGAACTCTGTCCACCCGGAGACAGCACAGGAAAATTTCAGTCCGCACAATACAGCCACACCGACGCCTCCCACTGTTGCGGGAGCGGCAACAAGCGTAGGACGAGTTTTAGTTAGGCTGGTTCCCTTTTGGCCCCGTGACCCAATTATATGGTTCAGCCAACTGTAGGCAGTTATCCTGAACAACATTACCTGCGACCTCGTGTAATTCGGACACGTCGTGAGCCAACTGGTCCAAGACAATGGGGCCGAAGTGCGGGACATAATGATACCCCGTCCACCCAGTCTTAATAGAAGTGACTAAAGGAGTTAATCGGCTGCGTTTCATCGTCACAGGTACAACTGGTACATAAGTTGCTGCGCCAGAAGGATGCGGTGGCAGGAGGTCATCTCAGTTCCAGAGCTATCTGCGGAGTTTCGCGCAGTCCGACATGGTCCCGCACCAGGGCCGGCTCCAGGGATTTTCCACCCCGTGCGAAAATTTGAAGAGCTGCCAAACCCTCCCAACCCCCTCCTCACCCTGCACTTCCAAGCGCAGCCTAGCTATTTAACAAACTAATTCATCCATGACGTTTTATTTTCATACGAGCTGGGAACCCGGCATTGCCCAGACATTTATTAATTCAAATTATCTATTAGTCCATCCCCTCATTCCCCCTCTCTCTGTTCGTGTCCACCACCATCTCTCTCTGTCCACTTCCTCGACGCCCCACTCCCTGTCCATCTGCCTATATCTCTGTCTATAAAATGGTTCAAATGGCTCTGAGCACTATGGGACTTAACATCTGAGGTCATCAGTCCTCTAGACTTAAAACTACTTAAACCTAACTAACCTAATGACATCATACACATCCATGCCCGAGGCAGGATTCGAACCTGTGACCATAGCAGCAGCGCGGTTCCGAACTGAAGCGCCTAGAACCGCTCGGCCACAGTGGCCAGTCTCTGTCTATCTCCTCCTCCTCCTCCTCCTCTCTCTGCCAATTTGATAATTCCCCCTCTGTCCATCTGCTCCTTCCTCCTCTCTCTGCCTTCTCCTCCCCCTCTAATTCCATGCTTTTCTGCACCTCTCTTTATTAATTTCCTCCTCCCCCTCGCTCTGTCCTTTTCCTCGTCTCCCCTCTCTTTGTCCATCTCCTCCCCTTTCCTTTCCCTGCCCATTTCCTCGTCCCCCTCCATCTATTCATCTCCTCTTCCCCCATATGTCTGCCTGTCTCTTTCTCTCTCTGTCTCTGTCCATCTCTTCCTTTTTCCCTTTTCTATCCAGCTCCTCCTCTTCCCTCTCTCTGTCCATTTTCCCCTCCCCTACCGCTGTCCGTCTCCTCCTCCTCCTCCTATCTGTGCCAATCTCCTCGTTCCCCCTTTCTGTCTGTTCCCCTCCTCATCCTCCATTCTCTCTCCACGTTATCACACTTACCCCAATACGAAGCTAGTGGTTCTTACCTCTACAGTATTTCTTTCCATATTGCAACTGATATATATACCAGATTTGACTGAAATCATTCCAGGGGCTTAGAATGAGCTTTTAACCCGTGGTTTTGCGCGTAACCACATGTCAAATATACAGGGCGAGTCAACAGTCCTTGGACACCTTCATAAGTTGGAAGATTAAAGGGGAAATTGAAATGTGATGATGGGAACATAGGTTTGATGTGGGGCCGCAACTTTTGGAGTGAATGTCATTCATTGCCGCCATCTTGAAATCCGCCATTTTGGATTCAAGTCATTTTTTTTTATGGGAAGGGGTGTGTATGACATATCAAATAACACTCGGTTGAGCTCTGGAATTTAGTGGTGTAATTTATTTTTGTCTATCTTGTACAGTTCAGAGGTTATTAATGTTCAGAGTTGGAAAATTACCTTCATACCGACTACTACAACGAATGTTCTACGTGTTGTCCATCCCATGCAAAGCACAACTGTAGTAGCCACAACCACTCTGACTGCACATGGAGGAGAGTGTCTCCTGTAATTTGGTCACAGGCGTGTTGTATGCGTTCCTCCAGGTGTCTCAAATCGTGGATGCTCTCAGCATACACTATCTGCTTAAGATGCCCCCTGGAGAAACGCATACAACACGCCTGTGACCAAATTGCAGGAGACACTCTCCTCCGTGTGCAGTCAGAGTGGTTGTGACGACTACAGTTGTACATTACACGGGATGGACAACACGTAGAACATGTGTTGTAGCAGTCGGTATGAAGGTAATTTCCCAACTTTGAACGTTAATAACTTCTAAACTGTACAAGATAGACAAAAACAAATTACACCACTAAATTCCAGAGCTCAAGCAAGTGTTATTTGATGTGTCATACACACCCCTTCCCATTTAAACAAAATGACTTGAATCCAAAATGGCGGATTTCAAGATGGCGGCAATGAATGACATTCTCTCCAAAAGTTGCAGCCCCACTTCAAACCTATGTTCCCATCATCACGTTTCAATTTTCCCTTTAATCTTCCAACTTATGAAGATGTCCAAGGACTTTTGACTCGCCCTGTATTTTATTGTATTTAACATATTTCACACGTATTTGTACACATATTTTATATGTGTCTAGCGAATTTCGCCCTGCAGTTTCGTTTTCACGCAGCTCAGTGTTTATGACGTCGTATCCTCTGAACTGTGTGCTATATAGTGACCTAAATTTTGCAGATGCATCCAGTAGTATATTTGCCTGCTGTCTGCGAAATGTGTTACAAATAGAGTTAGTAGTAACAAAGTAATAAATTTAAACGTCTTGCATGATGCAGTGGTTTTTCACACATTCCGTGCTTATGACGTCGCATCTCCTGAACTAAATGTCGTACAATGATGTGATTTTTCTGTTACATTTAGTGGTATATGTGAATACTGTATTAAAAATGTGTCACGAACACAGTTATCAGAACAGAAGTAATAAATTAAAACATCATGTTTCATGTGGCAGTCTTACTCCATGAACGGGGATGATATACTAAGCGATAAACTTGTTTTCCTTTCATCATTTTGTGCGGGTCGTCACGAGAAAAAGATTCGTAAAGGTTTGAAATTATGTGTAAAGGTTGTATCATGCCTCTAAATGCTCTCATTCTCAAATACTGGAGGATTAAAGTATTAGTATTCTCTCATCGTGGGCTACATTGATTTTTCACCCCCACTCCCACCCTGTTGATAAATGGGCGTCGTGGGCTACACTGTTTTTTCATCCCTACCCCCCGCCCCTTTGATAGGTGGGTGGTTGTTACCCCCACAGCGATTCTTTCCAGACAGTACACAACATGTGTACCAAGTTTGGTTGAAATCGGTGCGGTGGTTTAGGTGGAGATGTTGAACATACATACATACATACCAAAGTACATGCTTCTTTATAATTTTTATGGATATCACAGATACTCATATGTTTTTCTGACGTGATTACGTCTTTAAGACCAGAGCCAGGAATAGGGTAACATTCAGTCAAGCATAAATGAAACTTTTACGTTGTAACACATTTTGAGTTATAATTCCAAAATTGAATATTTTAACCAAAATAAAGTTGTCATTCACAGAGTATATAAGCAAAATCTTCTCGCTTTTTATTGTTCCCTGAGCAGAGGGAGGCGTGTGGGGCGGAAGGAGGACTACCGTGACCGCTGCGAGGAAAAAGACAAGTGGGGAGTAGAAGCGAGTAGAGTTATCGCAGTTCTTCCAACACTCATGGTTTGTCATTTGTACCGATCGCTCGCTGTGGTGCAAATGACGCACTGGAGAGACAGATTTCCTGAGAGCGCGTATATACATATACACTCCTGGAAATTGAAATAAGAACACCGTGAATTCATGTCCCAGGAAGGGGAAACTTTATTGACACATTCCTGGGGTCAGATACATCACAAGATCACACTGACAGAACCACAGGCACATAGACACAGGCAACAGAGCATGCACAATGTCGGCACTAGTACAGTGTATATCCACCTTTCGCAGCAATGCAGGCTGCTATTCTCCCATGGAGACGATCGTAGAGATGCTGGATGTAGTCCTGTGGAACGGCTTGCCATGCCATTTCCACCTGGCGCCTCAGTTGGACCAGCGTTCGTGCTGGACGTGCAGACCGCGTGAGACGACGCTTCATCCAGTCCCAAACATGCTCAATGGGGGACAGATCCGGAGATCTTGCTGGCCAGGGTAGTTGACTTACACCTTCTAGAGCACGTTGGGTGGCACGGGACACATGCGGACGTGCATTGTCCTGTTGGAACAGCAAATTCCCTTGCCGGTCTAGGAATGGTAGAACGATGCGTTCGATGACGGTTTGGATGTACCGTGCACTATTCAGTGTCCCCTCGACGATCACCAGTGGTGTACGGCCAGTGTAGGAGATCGCTCCCCACACCATGATGCCGAGTGTTGGCCCTGTGTGCCTCGGTCGTATGCAGTCCTGATTGTGGCGCTCACCTGCACGGCGCCAAACACGCATACGACCATCATTGGCACCAAGGCAGAAGCGACTCTCATCGCTGAAGACGACACGTCTCCATTCGTCCCTCCATTCACGCCTGTCGCGACACCACTGGAGGCGGGCTGCACGATGTTGGGGCGTGAGCGGAAGACGGCCTAACGGTGTGCGGGACCGTAGCCCAGCTTCATGGAGACGGTTGCGAATGGTCCTCGCCGATACCCCAGGAGCAACAGTGTCCCTAATTTGCTGGGAAGTGGCGGTGCGGTCCCCTACGGCACTGCATAGGATCCTACGGTCTTGGCGTGCATCCGTGCGTCGCTGCGGTCCGGTCCCAGGTCGACGGGCACGTGCACCTTCCGCCGACCTCTGGCGACAACATCGATGTACTGTGAAGACCTCACGCCCCACGTGTTGAGCAATTCGGCGGTATGTCCACCCGGCCTCCCGCATGCCCACTATACGCCCTCGCTCAAAGTCCGTCAACTGCACATACGATTCACGTCCACGCTGTCGCGACATGCTACCAGTGTTAAAGACTGCGATGGAGCTCCGTATGCCACGGCAAACTGGCTGACACTGACGGCGGCGGTGCACAAATGCTGCGCAGCTAGCGCCATTCGACGGCCAACACCGCGGTTCCTGGTGTGTCCGCTGTGCCGTGCGTGTGATCATTGCTTGTACAGCCCTCTCGCAGTGTCCGGAGCAAGTATGGTGGGTCTGACACACCGGTGTCAATGTGTTCTTTTTTCCATTTCCGGGAGTGTATATACACTCCTGGAAATTGAAATAAGAACACCGTGAATTCATTGTCCCAGGAAGGGGAAACTTTATTGACACATTCCTGGGGTCAGATACATCACATGATCACACTGACAGAACCACAGGCACATAGACACAGGCAACAGAGCATGCACAATGTCGGCACTAGTACAGTGTATATCCACCTTTCGCAGCAATGCAGGCTGCTATTCTCCCATGGAGACGATCGTAGAGATGCTGGATGTAGTCCTGTGGAACGGCTTGCCATGCCATTTCCACCTGGCGCCTCAGTTGGACCAGCGTTCGTGCTGGACGTGCAGACCGCGTGAGACGACGCTTCATCCAGTCCCAAACATGCTCAATGGGGGACAGATCCGGAGATCTTGCTGGCCAGGGTAGTTGACTTACAACTTCTAGAGCACGTTGGGTGGCACGGGATACATGCGGACGTGCATTGTCCTGTTGGAACAGCAAGTTCCTTTGCCGGTCTAGGAATGGTAGAACGATGCGTTCGATGACGGTTTGGATGTACCGTGCACTATTCAGTGTCCCCTCGACGATCACCAGTGGTGTACGGCCAGTGTAGGAGATCGCTCCCCACACCATGATGCCGGGTGTTGGCCCTGTGTGCCTCGGTCGTATGCAGTCCTGATTGTGGCGCTCACCTGCACGGCGCCAAACACGCATACGACCATCATTGGCACCAAGGCAGAAGCGACTCTCATCGCTGAAGACGACACGTCTCCATTCGTCCCTCCATTCACGCCTGTCGCGAAACCACTGGAGGCGGGCTGTACGATGTTGGGGCGTGAGCGGAAGACGGCCTAACGGTGTGCGGGACCGTAGCCCAGCTTCATGGAGACGGTTGCGAATGGTCCTCGCCGATACCCCAGGAGCAACAGTGTCCCTAATTTGCTGGGAAGTGGCGGTGCGGTCCCCTACGGCACTGCGTAGGATCCTACGGTCTTGGCGTGCATCCGTGCGTCGCTGCGGTCCGGTCCCAGGTCGACGGGCACGTGCACCTTCCGCCGACCACTGGCGACAACATCGATGTACTGTGGAGACCTCACGCCCCACGTGTTGAGCAATTCGGCGGTACGTCCACCCGGCCTATACGCCCTCGCTCAAAGTCCGTCAACTGCACATACGATTCACGTCCACGCTGTCGCGGCATGCTACCAGTGTTAAAGACTGCGATGGAGCTCCGTATGCCACGGCAGACTGGCTGACACTGACGGCGGCGGTGCACAAATGCTGCGCAGCTAGCGCCATTCGACGGCCAACACCGCGGTTCCTGGTGTGTCCGCTGTGCCGTGCGTGTGATCATTGCTTGTACAGCCCTCTCGCAGTGTCCGGAGCAAGTATGGTGGGTCTGACACACCGGTGTCAACGTGTTCTTTTTTCCATTTCCAGGAGTGTATATATATGTGTTACATATATTGATGCGCCAAAACATTATGACCACCTGCTTAATCGCTTGCTTGTCCGTCTCTTGAACGAAATGCATTACTTATTCTACGTATCATGGATCCGAAATCTTGTTGATAGGTTTTTGTAGGTATGTTCCATTAGCTGTCTACGCACAGGTCACGTAATTCGCGTAAATAATGGGGCGCTGATTTGCGTACGCGGTGATGGCGCCCGAGGGAGCCGAGACATCAGTGTGAGTTCACTACAATGCTCCTAGAACCACTGGAGCACTGTTATGGCTCTGAGACACGGACAACTATACTGTTGAAAGAGGACATCGCCGTCGGGAAGACACCAAGCATGAAGGGATGCAGCTGTCAGTGTGACACAGGTTCCATGCAAGCGCTGAAGAATGTCTTCCACAGCATACTGTTGGTCCTATCAGCCTCATCTGTGGCACGCTGCACGGTTCGACCAGTCCCTCACCTCGATGACAGCGTTTGTGGAGACAACGATCGACCCAGTGAAGCAAAAATGTGCTTTCCCTGAAGAGCCGACAAGTTTCTATTGATCGAGAGTCGAATCCCGAGGTCCTGTCCACACTACAGTTGTAATTGACGATGTCGTTGGATCAACATGTGAACACGTAGGTGTGGTCTACTACGGAGTTCCATGTTCGACAATGTACGACGAACGGTGTACTCCGAATCACTTGTGCGTGCACCAGCATTATGCTCTTTCGGTAGATCACCATCTACCCTACTTTACCAAGCAGACAAGTCTCCGAACCTTGCGTTTTGTGAAAAGTCGTGGACGCCCAACTACACTCCTGGAAATGGAAAAAAGAACACATTGACACCGGTGTGTCAGACCCACCATACTTGCTCCGGACACTGCGAGAGGGCTGTACAAGCAATGATCACACGCACGGCACAGCGGACACACCAGGAACCGCGGTGTTGGCCGTCGAATGGCGCTAGCTGCGCAACATTTGTGCACCGCCGCCGTCAGTGTCAGCCAGTTTGCCGTGGCATACGGAGCTCCATCGCAGTCTTTAACACTGGTAGCATGCCGCGACAGCGTGGACGTGAACCGTATGTGCAGTTGACGGACTTTGAGCGAGGGCGTATAGTGGGCATGCGGGAGGCCGGGTGGACGTACCGCCGAATTGCTCAACACGTGGGGCGTGAGGTCTCCACAGTACATCGATGTTGTCGCCAGTGGTCGGCGGAAGGTGCACGTGCCCGTCGACCTGGGACCGGACCGCAGCGACGCACGGATGCACGCCAAGACCGTAGGATCCTACGCAGTGCCGTAGGGGACCGCACCGCCACTTCCCAGCAAATTAGGGACACTGTTGCTCCTGGGGTATCGGCGAGGACCATTCGCAACCGTCTCCATGAAGCTGGGCTACGGTCCCGCACACCGTTAGGCCGTCTTCCGCTCACGCCCCAACATCGTGCAGCCCGCCTCCAGTGGTGTCGCGACAGGCGTGAATGGAGGGACGAATGGAGACGTGTCGTCTTCAGCGATGAGAGTCGCTTCTGCCTTGGTGCCAATGATGGTCGTATGCGTGTTTGGCGCCGTGCAGGTGAGCGCCACAATCAGGACTGCATACGACCGAGTCACACACGGCCAACACCCGGCATCATGGTGCGGGGAGCGATCTCCTACACTGGCCGTACACCACTGGTGATCGTCGAGGGGACACTGAATAGTGCACGGTACATCCAAACCGTAATCGAACCCATCGGTCTACCATTCCTAGACCGGCAAGGGAACTTGCTGTTCCAACAGGACAATGCACGTCCGCATGTATCCCGTGCCACCCAACGTGCTCTAGAAGGTGTAAGTCAACTACCCTGGCCAGCAAGATCTCCGGATCTGTCCCCCATTGAGCATGTTTGGGACTGGATGAAGCGTCGTCTCACGCGGTCTGCACGTCGAGCACGAACGCTGGTCCAACTGAGGCGCCAGGTGGAAATGGCATGGCAAGCCGTTCCACAGGACTACATCCAGCATCTCTACGATCGTCTCCATGGGAGAATAGCAGCCTGCATTGCTGCGAAAGGTGGATATACACTGTACTAGTGCCGACATTGTGCATGCTCTGTTGCCTGTGTCTATGTGCCTGTGGTTCTGTCAGTGTGATCATGTGATGTATCTGACCCCAGGAATGTGTCAATAAAGTTTCCCCTTCCTGGGACAATGAATTCACGGTGTTCTTATTTCAATTTCCAGGAGTGTGTTTAGTGCCTCGTGATAGTTTCACTGCCCTCTTGTTGTAGATGCCCACGACGTTAGAACGTGAACATTGGACCAGCTTCGCCGTTTCCAAGATACTCGTGCACAGGCTCTGCGTAATAATAATGTGCCCTTTGTCAAAGTCGCTTATCTCAATGGATGTACCCATCTGCAGTACATATCTTCACTAGGGTAATCCCCCGTCTGTGTCTGCTTACATACTTTCCTTACCACGTCTCGCGCCTGTAACGCCACCAGGTGGCATCCAACGTCGCGATCGGCAGTGGTCATAATGTTTTGGCTTATCAGTGTTTTCGTAGCACACCACAAAGACAAAGAAACAGATGTACACATGTTCACTGTGCACCGAACAACTGTTCACTGCAGCGCTGAACAGTGGTTTATCGCGTACGTTGGCAGAAGTTTCAATAGACACGAATCCTCCCAAATTATATCAAGGAGTTCCGAGGAGAACTACGGGTCACAGTGAGTCAGGAAAGAAAGCAGACTATAGTACAGTATGTGAAAAAGCACCTCCAACATGGGTTTGCACAGGCAGGTGACATTTGGCAACATATTTCACCATTAGACTAAACAATTGCTGGACTACGCTACAGCCAAACTTTATTAAGTAAATGAATGAAAATGCACGACATACATAAATAAATCAAAACTAAAGTTAATGATAAACATATGTTTACATACTTACCTTAAACTACAGATATTTTTCTTTCTTTGGCATCAGCGGAATCCTGTACGACTTTGTTGAAATCCAAACATTCACCTATTTCATGTTCTGTCATCACCGTTGTCAACCCATATTGCCCATAATTGACCAGTAATATTTTTAATCGCTTTTAGCTTCCAAAAACTTCTTTCTCCACTTGCCACTGTCACCGGTTTTGATAGTAAAAGTCTTAGGGCTTATAAGTCTCAATGCTATACTCACACTGTGAGCAAAGTTTCACCTGATGTGCTACTAGGCTTTACCAACCTTCAGACCAATTTGAGTTCATCTTTGAAACTGATAAGACTAATATCCTTAACCTATCCACGATTACAATTTCGCCCATTTTGGAACACTTGTCCCTTGGAACATCAGGTGACATGTCTTTAATTTTATTAATGTTGTATAAAAAACCAATAAGCTCACTCTGACCTGTAACCTATTAACAAAATCTCTCGCTGAGAGCGCATACTATCATATCCCGTACGTTCAGGTATAATTCTCTTTTGTACTGCATTTCTAGATTTTCAATTTTCTCGTCATCTCTCTCATAGTGGAACTGTTTCTTCTTCTGTGTCTTTTGTATCTGCGTCGTATCCAGCTTCGGCCGGGTTTTCTATATAGAGTTCGGTTGGCGGTTCCTTAGCGTGTAGTGGGTGATTTTGAAATTTGAGGTCCTCTCGATAGTTTCTAGAATACTCTGTTGTCTTTCCGAGGAAGTCAATAGCTTTCGATATACAGGGTGTCCATAACTAAAGTTCCAGTTTCAAACCACTGTAGAAAAAGGACCAATACTCAGAATGGCGTCAAATTTGAACAGCATATTATCGACATAAGGAGGAAAGTCATGGAACAAAATAAAATTTAACGAAAATTTTAGCTATAGCTGGCGGTGTAAGCGTCTAACGTAAATTGGGTAGGGTGCAAAAGGCATGAATCGAAATACGACGACTATGGTTTGAGTTGTACATTCCACATCTGTACTGTTCAATGTGCATGACTGTACAAGTTCCGCAGTCAACATTTATGCCACTGTCACGTTAGCCCATCCACCACAGCAAAGTCGTACGATATCGAATGGGAAAAATCAGTTTTTAGTTGTTCTGAGCCCGAAAACTGCATATAAAGCCAAGTTACATCGATTCCTAATTGTCGTGAGACTGGCGCAAGACGTGTTCAGTCTTCTGTCCATTGTTTTCTGCCAAAATTTAAAATCGAGAAACAGCATGTTCTACAACAGCTCGGAGTGTCTCGGGGGGTCAGGTTCAGAATGCGTTGCGCAATGCGTGCCGAAATGCCTCTGCAGCATCTACTTCGCTGACTGTGCAACTTGCAAAGGAACGCCATCTTGCATGAAAATGATCCTACTCACACATCCACGCCGTTGAGGGTTGGAATGATTCTGGTGCGCAAAAGGCTGTCAAAGGGTTTATCAGTGACGGTACAGTTAACAACAGGTCCACAGGACTCATTTGCTCGAAAAAATACGGCCCATCGATAAACAATGCCGTCAACGCGCACCGCCTTTTGAACTACTGGTCAAATTTTCGTTGAATGTTTTTTGTTCCGTGACATTTCCCCCCGCGACAGTAATGTGCTGTTAAAATCTGACGTCATTCAGCGAGGTGGATGTCTTTCTACAGCGTTTTGAAATTGGAACATTTATTCTGAACACGCCGGCCGCGGTGGTCTAGCGGTTCTGGCGCTGCAGTCCGGAATCGCGGGACTGCTACGGTCGCAGGTTCGAATCCTGCCTCGGGCATGGGTGTGTGTGATGTCCTTAGGTTAGTTAGGTTTAAGTAGTTCTAAGTTCTAGGGGACTTATGACCTAAGATGTTGAGTCCCATAGTGCTCAGAGCCTATTCTGAACACGCTGTATCTGTGGTAATACTTTGTGTTTTTGCTGACAGCATTAATGTGGAGTAATCTATCATGCCATATCACCACTGAACAAAAGAACGTCAAATCACGGATATGGTTTGCCAAACTGCCTGCCCCATGTGCAACCATTCTGCCTGTATTTTTTTGTTCGCTTATTTCAGCCAGTGCGTCATTGATTTCACCTATGTTATACTTACGAGGGGCCACAGCATCAATCCTACTTTCCTATCTTGTACTCAATGGCTGCAACTTTAGGACAGATATATGACCATCCAAGACTGCCCAGTGTCGCGTAGACGCATAAAAGAAATCACAATTTTTTCTCACAGACAAAAGAATGAAACTGCGTATTCTGATGTTGTTGCAGCATTATTCTATTGGTTATGGCTTCAACACTAAGGAAGAAAAGGGGTTAGGAAAAACTTAAAAGAAGTTACAGACAGAGCAGAAAAAAAACTGATTAGAGGAGTGTGGCAAGAAGAAGAGAAGTGAAATGGTATTAATGGCAGATCCAAATAAGAGGCAGTGGTGAGGAAAGGATGTCATGCGTCTTTCCAAGTGTAAACGCCACTTTATCACAATGTGGGGTTTCAAAAGACTGTGTCATGTGACTCGCGTTCCATATTTTACTTATTCTTTATTTATTTGTTGCCAAGCGTGTTTCTCGGCGATATATGTTAATATTTATCTTTATTTCTTTATAATAAAGGTTCTCGCTTCTATAGGATCTTTCAAGCTGATGTAGATGCAATGCAAGTATTGTGTAGGTGCGTGGTAGAAACTGAGGTGGCAACACGCCACTAGCAAGCATTGCTGTTTTGAAAGACGCACCCAAGGTACTGTTTCACAGTACCGTAGATAATTTCGAGTAAAATACTAGCTTTAGGCACCACACAGAAAGAAATACCAATGATTGCCGTCGCGGGCTTCGGGTGCATGATGCGCTGGCAACGGCTGCCGCGACAGCCAACGAAGCCGCTGCCTCAGCAATGTTCATTCCGCAGCGACACAGATCTAACATGGCCACCAGCCAATCTGCGCCACCTATTTGCTAACCCGGGCGCCCAGGTGGCAGCACACAGCGTGCAGATCGACCGGTTGACGCACCCACGGCCAGAGGGCAGCAGGCACCGCAGCTGTAGCAGATCCCGCCACCGTCGAACAGGTTCGCGCAACCGGCAACGCAGTACCTGTGCTAAGAATCCGACAGAAGGGCGACGCAAACAATTCAACCATAAAAACTTGGCGGCACGCGTCACCGAAATGGCACCCCTGACACGCCGCACATTTTTTTGGACGTTCACTGTGCTGACGTCAACGAGACAATTCTGGGTGCGGATTTCCTCACGACTGACATATAAGCGGCGATACCACACGTTTCCATTTCAAAATCAATTGAAAGAAGCAGCCATTTAACCATATGAACCCTACTAAAAAACGAAATATTATGTCACATATTACCCGGAAGTAGGGTGACCAAGCGCTCAAGTGCAAAAAGCGTTTCCCAACCGTAAAATTGGTCTAGGATAAAACCGAAGCTGTCTTTTGCTGTAGCTGCCAGTATGGTCCGTTATACTATATATTGTAACAATAAGACATTGAAAATTACAAGAAAAAACGTATTGGTTGATTATGTAGTGCAACTGTGACGTCAAATAATGGAGTCATTCGATATTTACATATTATGAAGGTGATTAAGAGATAAAGAAATCCACTTATTGTTTGCTATTCGTGAATTTCTGACCCTTATAGGAAAAAAGTACGTGGCAATATACATCCCCACCAGCGCAGGCTTAAACCAGCCCGGGGCCCGTAGTAAATGCTAAGTAGAGGCTTCAAAGTTTAGGATATAAAATAAAACAATACTTTACAAAAAATAAGACTTTCTCGATTTAATTTGGGCAAATTTAGAGATAACACTTGTCAAATCAGTGTCTCTAAGCAAATCACATTCTATGTTCATGTAGGTGAGGGCGTTTAGACGTTCTTGTCCCATGGTGTTCCTTAATCCATTTTTAACTCGCTTTCATGTTGAAAAAGAATCTTCTCTATTGCAGCGATCAACTAAGACAAGTAAATGCGTAAGACTATTTCTACATTTGTGAAACACGATTATAATGAATTTTCCATTGCAAGTTCACAAAACTGCAGTTGCAGGGGCACGTGCTTTATGCTGTCAACAGCAGCAGCTACATCTGTTTTCAGCAGCTCAGCAAACGACACCTAGGCTTTCTTGCAAACCGTCAGGGTAAGCACTGACGATAACCAAAATTCTTTTCAAGATCACTTCTGCTGTTAAAGGCTTAAACAGCCGAAGTATTCCAAATACACTAATCACTTGACGGTACGCTACAATGAGTTTAGCTAATGCAGACAGCCCATTATCAAAAACTGGTTCAAATGGCTCTGAGCACTATGGGACTTAATATCTGAGGTCATCAGTCCCCTAGAACTTAGAGCTACTTAAACCTAACTAACCTAAGGACATCACACACATCCATGCCCGAGGCAGAATTCGAACCTGCGACCGCAGACTGAAGCGCCTAGAACCACAACGGCCGGCAGCCCATTATCACTTATGACAATAAAAATCTGAATTTCAAAGTATTTTCCAGGTGTCTGATTTTCTCCAGATTCATCGAGAGTACTAGAGTCGCAGGAATGATCGCATTTTGTATTCCGCTTACGACTGTTACTTATATTCTTCACAGACGGTCAGCACTTTGACTTTTGCTTCAATATGTGAAAATGCTGACAGCATTGCATTGATGTACGCATGTAACGATTTATAAAGGGTGTATCCCGCGTTACGGTCTTGATCAGATGACTGCAGCGAAGCGCCTGTCGCTTGCAAGCGTTCTAGGATTTTGTCCCACACGATATTTATTATTCCCGTTTCTACCTTACCCATCTTCGAAACTAGTCCGTAAGCCTGAGTACGACACTCTACCTTTCAATCCATGTTATTAGATATGTCAACCAAAACTGTCTTGATCCTGGTAAAATCATATAAAGTGCCTTCGTAGCATCTGCTCAGGCCGACCACCTAGTGTCCGGCAATCTTTTCAAAATCGGCATTTTTGAACTAGTTTCGTTCGGAACTTTGAAAATAAAACATATATACAGGCTTTCAACAAAATCGCAAACAAAGGATGCTTCTGTGTAGCATTCTGCAGCGCAGTTGGCAACCAAATTTAATGAATGCGTAAAGCAGGGAATGTATTCTGTGTATTTATTTATTTCCTTAGTTCGTGCTTCTAAAAGGCTGTACTTCCCACTCATGTTGCTGGCATTGTTATAGCTTTTCCCACGACGATATATGATATCAGTGTCATTATTATTTTAAAAATCTAGAAAGCTTTGGGCGAACTGCTTAGTAGTATGGCCTTCCATGTCCAAGAACCTTGCAAATCTTTCCTTTGTTCTAGACGGTAGGACATAGCGCACTATCAGAGTCCGTTGGTCGACATGCGATATATCTCGAGTGGACTCCAGTGAAACAAAATAATATTTACATCACTTAATTTTGCAAATAATATGATTCCGCATGCTTGATACAATTAAATGGATAAATTCATCGCACGCCTTTTTTGACAAATACGACGTATATCCTTTTCCTTTGTTTGCATGAATATGCATGCGTTGGGCATGCAAAATGTCAGATTACGATATTAATTCAAATAATTGGCAATAATTTCCACTTTAAGCTGATCGAACAACTTCATTAGTAACCAGAAAAGCAACACGTCGTTTGGCTAGAAAAGTTATAACACCAATAATTCGTTACACGAGTGTCAACCAATACTTTTGTTCAGTCTCAGTTTGGCTCAAAAGTTGAGAATTGACATGCGCATTCTTGTTTTTACGGACTTACAGCGTAATCATCGCTTGCCTATGTGAAGGGGCTTTCGTCATTCTTAGTCAACAAAATGTTCGCGTCCTACCAGGATCTAATTCATTTTCGTAAACCGTAACGAACCGTCTGAGTCCATAACTTAGAAAAAAAGGGAAAAAAACAGGAATGTTCCCCTTTAGATTCTGAATAACACGATCGGTCCCTCAAGTGAGTTTTATTCGTTAATTGATGTCTATATATGAAAAATGACTTTTGACAGAAACGTACTTTATGTTCTCTGAATACAAAAAGTTACTGTTCATATGTTGCACACTAGAGATGGGCAAACTGAAACACGTAACTGTTTCGAAACAAATGAAACAGTACAATGTAATGTTTCGATACGCTGTTTCGAAACAGTGAAACAGTTTGTGTTTTGTAATTTAATAAACCTACACATTTTATCATCTTGAATGTCTACTGTATAGGTATGTCCATATAAACACGAATGAGGTGCGAGAGCGCTAATCATATCGCAGAAAGTATGAAACTATCACTTAGGCGTCTTGGCAGTTTTGTATTTCATGCAGCAAAGGCGCTGCTTTCGTGGCGTGTGACTTTCATACTTTTCAATTGGCTGAGGACAGCCATAGCTGAAGACAGAAGAACCACCACGAACAGAACTGGAGATGGGAGCAAACTGCAGAAACAACGGATGTGCTACTGGGATTCCCACATTCCGTTAGTATGGGTAATATACCCATCCTGTTGATTTCCATGTACACAAAGGGAATCATTGTAGGCACAGTGACTATAGCCTTACAAATAATGCCAAGTAATTCGAATAAATAACAAAATATAACAGGAAAAAATTTTGTCTTTCAAAGTGTTTCGAACCGTTACTATAAATTCACCATGCTTCCCAGCCCTTCCCGTTCACCATTACACTATCAGTGATATGTCAAACAGATTGCTTGCAATTATACCTACATCAAATTTGTATATATGTCCAATAACTGTCACTCTACGCCTTTTTTTTATTCACAATGTTGTAGGCTTACTTGCGTTTCTTAATATGATTACTATACATGAACAGAGAAGCGTATGTTATAAAAAAAAAAGTGTAATTTAACTGAATGATTTTCACATATTTATTATTTTGAATGTGAATTGTATGCGTTGTTTTATTGTTTGGTTAGTGTTTATAAAGCAGATGTTACACCATTTCGGGATAGGACAGTCAGCTAGAAATGAAGCTTTATTTTCGGATATCTTAAGCTTCATGCTATTGCTTGTCAAAAAGATTTCAACACTCTTGAAAGTGTTTCACGATGTGGTATATTGTGTTTCAGTACCTGTGCCGAGCCCGAATCCCGTCCGACACAGAGCGGAATGAAACATCACTGTTTCGATACAATTAGTCCGTTTCAAGCACAGGTGGACTGAAACAGCCTTATTTTGAAACAACGATACAGTTTCTGTGTCTGTCTCGAGATCGAATCTGGTCCGGTTATCCGAGACAGGGGCGGAATGAAACACCACTGTTTCGAAACAGTGAACCGCAGCCATTCCGAAACACTGAAACAGTTCCACGTATCGATACACTGTATCGAAACATAGAAACAGTGGCCAAGTCTATTGCACACCGTTATTTCCAAGTAACAGGGCAAGTAACGACGTATGTCCAGTGCTGTTGGCAAACGGGATGCACTCAGCCCTATGTGGGTGTGAGTCACAGAGTGTTCTTGCATACGTAGAACAAAGTTAGAGATTGAAAGATCTCCCTGCATTTCTTTGACCAACCCTCCCTGCAACACTGTCGCCAATTTAATTTGCAACTGACCAGAAGTAGCAGGGTACTATACCTGCTACATTCCATGTCTTGTGTAGGAACAGAGCAAACTGAGTCCATAACCGCTGTTCAGAAAAGTCTGTTCTGCACAAATCATACTCACGGCATCCATCCAAGTGCACAATGTCTCTCCAGATGCCTGCATGTCCAGGAGGTTAGCACCCCTTATCAGTCTATGGTAGATAAGAGAGTGTTGTGGTGATATAACAGACAGTTAAGTTGTCTGTGCATGATGGAGCACCAGATGGAAGGATTTTGAAGAATTTTACGTAAATCAGCTGTGCTATCAATACTAAAGTGTCATTCTAGTGGCTGGGGTCAGTACCAAGAAGGTATTGGAAAGAGAAAAATGATCATAGAACATAAACACATACACTCTTAAGACTACATGGTTCTTCACTTAAACACACTATAATGTTAAAGATATGTTGATTTTGAAATATTAATCACCAGAGTGCAACATTCTTTATACTCTAAGGCAGGAGATATATGTCCAACATCTGACATATGTCCACCCTGCAAGTTTCCTATCCTATTCACTACGTTAACAAGCTTTAAGATGATAAAACTATTTCCTTCTAAACCAAAGAATAACATAGATTCTTTGTGATACATGCACAATATAGCTTTCCAGAAGCAGGTAGCTCCCACTGTTCACTTCCGATTACAGTTCAGAAATTATGCTATGCTTGCATCTGTCCTATGAAATGACTGTCAGAAATGGAATATGTATCTTAGAAGGAAACAAACAGATGCATAGCAGCAGTATTTGACATTGAAATTACACGCCATGCTGCTCAACAACTGTCAAGCAAATCTACACACAGGGTTTCCAGTATGTCACAAACCCCTAATACTAACTTAGAGTCACTGCAGTTATGAAACTGAAGACTCGATTTATGTTCAAGATATGCCAAAAAAAGGAGTACTTTGCATACACCTTCATTCGTCTAGAGAGGGCTGTTGAAATAGGTTTTGCATTAATGGACATGATTCATCACACATGCGTTAGAAGGCCAATGCTGACTGTGGTATGAACTGCTATGCTGTTAATGATTGCAGCTAGACAGCGATCAAAGTCACACATAGAACACACAGCTGTATACAAGTCAAACGCAAGTTATACCACACAATTGATGTACCTGAAGAGAACAACAGAAAAAAAATTGTTAATGACAAATGACCTGCTGTAATATCTCACTCTCCCTTGAATGGATAACCAGTCTACCATTAAATCACTACTCGTTACAACCCCTCACAACCGATCACTCCATTTACTTTCTATCATCCTTTAAAGCTGACCCATGTCAATTTAGAGGCAAGTTGTTCTCTATTCCAGGAAAGTATCAAAGACAGCAGCATACTTGCATGTCTCCCTATTACCTCAGTAGACATACAGCTGAATATTCTTCATGCATCAACTTTTCTGTAAGGTATTTGTTGGCCTACATCGCATGGTTGTGATTGGGAGAGAGTACAGAGAAGCACATTGTAAATATTGTTTGTTAGCATTTAAAACACCTAAACAGTCTTGCATCGGGTCAGGCACATGATCCATTCTGTAGTTGTATATTGCTGTCCCCCCAGCTGGTGATACAATGCTAATTAGCTAAGAACACTTTATAAAAATCTATAATGTGGTTGCCAATAACTTTGGGGTCATACCAATGTCTATGATTTGACATATACAAATTTATTACTCTACATTTGGTGGTCATCCACATTAAACAATCTATTCCATCAATCTTATCGCTGTCCATGAAAAATTTTTTCCCGTATTCCTCTTGCTCTCACATACTCGTTCCCATGTACAAGAGTTTTCCTGCACCAAGCAAAGGACATGCAAGTACTCTCCTTTTCCTCCTCAATGTCCCTGCATTTTGGAGTATTTTCCCTCAGTTTATACATATTTTCCATCAATTGTCATAGTTTTATTGATTTTATGTAACTTCCACCAATGTGATCATGACCTAACTTTTCACCACATATTCTATGAATACATCCAACCACTTTTGCTATCTTTTAAAAAGGAATGGGAGAATCATTTTTTCTTTGTGCAAAAACGTGAAAATTCGAAATGTATAATATGTGATAGTATTCTCACTGGTCAGCAGAAGTTTAATATTGAACGCCATTATAATAAATTTCAATATGTTCCCGTACTTAGTGCAATAAAAGAGGAATTTCTCAAGCGATTTGGAGATATATCACACTTATCCCAAGGTTTTGAATAGTTCTCGAGACAATTTGCTGTTTCTGTAGATGATATTCATTCCAGTTTGCAAATGGAATTAATAGATCTGCGCTGTAGATTCTACAGCATACATTTGCTGTTTTTCCCATATGTCATTGCGCATGTGTCATGGATGGCTCCCATAAACCTGACCCAGTCCTTCCACCAGTGCATCCACCTTTAAATATAGAACATATATCAAAAAGTAATGTGAGGTGGTTCCATCTTCAAACCCTATCCTGGATGTATCATGTTGTGGATCCCCCTCAAAACATCGTTCTTGATATAACATTTCATACACCAACACTCGAACACTAACTTGGGTCTACTCTGGATCGTGGGAGCCATCCGCAACACTCACAGATACGCAGTTATACAGAAAATAGAGTAAATGCACTATAATTGTAGAATACGTGGTAGGTCACTTCTCCTCCATATTCATCCTGGTGTAGCTGAGAGAACCAACTTTATACAGTGCTTTAAAAACCCAAAAGCAACATCAAATTCCCACTTGATCAATATATTGTTTCTGATAGTGATATTGTGAGGACACACCCAAGTCCAAACCCTCTGCGGATTGTTTAAGGACATAGCATGCAATTGAGATGAAATTTATTATTTTCAGCCACCTCCGTCATAATGGGCTTATTACCAAATGACATAACTATACCAGAACCTACCAACAGGAGGCAAGGGAAAAAAACCGAAAAGGGGGAGAGCAGGGTTTGGAAACCGGTCATTTACAGGATCGAATCCCACCAAGTATATCAGTCATAGTACCCACCAATAGGATGCAAGGAAAAAATGACCATACACAAAGCGTATTGATTTAATTAATCAGTCAATCAATCTGATAGAGTGAAGGAATATTTCCAAGACATGCACAGCTGGGGGTTTACCAGGTACCCACTAAGTGTTTCAGGACAAAGGTGGGGCTAGTATGGCACACGCAGACGCTACCTACTTCTTCTCAAATGTCTTTGTTCCATCTTGCAAGCTGCGGACGTTGAAGCGAAGCGACCACTACGTAGTGAACGTTGTATTTCAAGAACCGGAAAATGCAGAGTGAATCAAGGAAACGGAGAAGTGGACTTTTGCTATCTTTTAAAAAGGAATGGGAGAATCATTTTTTCTTTGTGCAAAAACGTGAAAATTCGAAATGTATAATATGTGATAGTATTCTCACTGGTCAGCAGAAGTTTAATATTGAACGCCATTATAATAAATTTCAATATGTTCCCGTACTTAGTGCAATAAAAGAGGAATTTCTCAAGCGATTTGGAGATATATCACACTTATCCCAAGGTTTTGAATAGTTCTCGAGACAATTTGCTGTTTCTGTAGATGATATTCATTCCAGTTTGCAAATGGAATTAATAGATCTGCGCTGTAGATTCTACAGCATAATTCTCGTCTGAGAGACAAGTTCCTTTTGGCAAGACGTGTAATAGATTTTTATCACGACTTTCACAGCAAAAGTTTCCTCGTCTCCATCGTCAAGCCGTGAAGGTAATGTCAATGTTTGGCTCGACATACGTTTGTGAGAGACTTTTTCTGTTATGAAGATTAATAAGTCTCGGTTAAGAGCAAACAACAGTAATGAAAATTTACGTAACTGTTTGCGTTTGTCTGCATGTAGACATTTTGTTCCAGACATTAAATGTATTGTAAACTCCACCTGTGATAATTAAATAAAACGTATCGACGGTAATAGGTACTCTTTCAAACCACGATTTCTTTCAAGCACTCCTACTAACCTTATTCTTTCATGCAATAAAACAGGCCGGGAAACAAAACGCATTACAGAGGAAGAAGCGGAGAGACGGTATGGTGGGGAGTGGAGAGAAGCGGGTGGCCAGCTTCCCCCTGTGTGCACGCAGAACACCTGTTAACTGCACACGTGCAGTATTCCTGCCCGCCCCTGTAGCTACAGGTTTCCACAGCACTCAGCAGTAGAAGTGTGAGAACGAAGCTTCCACCATGGATACTAGTAGACTGGCCTTGCTGTGCAGAAGCTATGGGGCTAGTGTGGCTCCAACATAAACCACGTGACTGTTGGCAAAACGTGGCGGGATTTCAAATCAGCGGTCTGCCATCCTATGTTTGTATCGGATTTTACCCACATTTCTCAATTGACTGCCAAACGCTTCCAATCAAAACTACTTTTTTATTTGTGAAAAATTATGCCAGAACTACATTTGACCTGGATTTGTTCAAAGTACCATTTATAAAATCTAACAAATACATCGAACGACACTCTGGTGGGCAGCGAGATGAAATTGCTATAAACGTCGTTAAAATTCTTTTAAACAGTAAGAGTGGGCTCGTGTCAAAACTTTAAACATTGTATTCGCCACGTTTCGAGCTCTAGTCACTTGTAAAAGAAATTGGCTATGGGAATTATGTCAACTATAGGTGTCAAAATTGTTTACTTTAGGAGCAGGTCCATTTTAGAGTATCAATTTTAGGTGCACTTCAAAGGTTCAGTTCCCACTATTTTTACAAAAGTTTAACCTATCAGTTTAAAAAAAAAATGTTATTTTAGATGAAAGATGAGACTTTGCAGTTTCAGAAAATAATTTTAGAGCCTAGGTTTAAAAATGACAGACACTGTAAATACAAATTATAGATATACACTGTAAATAATAACTAACCTATCAAAACACTTCTCCGCGAAGTGCTTTGAGCAAAGGCGCGTATGTGCAGATGGCTTAAAGTTTTTCCGTTCCAGGGCCTGTATCCAAAACTGCCTTTGGTTTTCATCCTTAGTGAACCTATGAGTAGGAACGAGAAACGATTATACTTACTTCTGCAACCGAATTATCACAGATACTTTCCAAAATGTAATATGAGACTGACTCTACAAGCATCACTTTCAACACTTTAATTTACGTGATACTCTATTTCAAGTGTAAAAAACATATAAAAGTCACTTCAGCAGATTTCAATAAACGCATCTGCACTATCATAGAAACACTTACACGTGAAATGTAATGCCATTTCCCCGACAAAACGCTGAGTACAGCCATAAGCGCAACACGAAACAACCATGTTTTGCCAACATTCACGTGACTTCAGCCTAGAGATGTTGGAGCCACGAAAATGACGTCAGGGCCAGTCTATTATATTTATGGTCGAAGGAACGAAGGCATGTACTGCCTATCAGTGCCAGGACTGCATGAGTGGCCAGAGAGGCAGGGGATGCGGACCGTAGGGAGGAGGGGTGGGGAGTGTGGTCTGTGTGAGTTCAAATACGTTGGTTCACACAAAAAAAGAAGCAACCATTTGAGACAGAGGGAGGGAGAGATGGAGAGAGAGAGATGTAGAGAGAGTGGCAGGAAGTGAGTCTGGTATCAAATTTGAGAGGGATGCCACTACATGATGCTTTGTGGAGGATTAGTGTGGTGCTGTAGCTGCGATGGCCCGTGGCAGGTGGCAGGCAGGGTACTCTGTGATTGACTCAGCAGCCAGCTACGTGATTCGGAGTCTTTTTTTTTTTTTTTTTCAGAGGATGATCTGTGATTGTGTAATCACATGTGATGAGTGTTTCATGATGGTATTCCTTGCATGAACGGTAAAAAAGGCGATTTGTTTAATTACTTCTTTCTGGTGTATTTTACAACACCTGCATCTTCCGAAACAGCAGACTGTGCTGACCCACAGGAGAAGGCTTGGGGGTTTAAAGGTAAATGCTGCTTTGTTCGTGGTCTGGTCTGGCCATGACCAACAGTGCATGTGGGCTCAGCAGTAGCATGTAACGGGAAGTGGGCACTTGAGAGAGATAGAGGGAGAGAGAGAGCATGCGTTTTGACAGGTATTTTTCAGGTATCTGTATCAAAGAAACGCCACCACTGATGCTTTTTTTAAGGGATTAGCACGACTTCTGGTCTGTGCATCTCTCTCCTGACCTGTGTGCCTAGTAATATGAGAGACAGCTGGCAGTGAGGCAACCAACAGTGTTCATAGGGCCCAAATTAGGTGTAGTGCGGTCTCTCTACTAACCTGCACACATGGGAATATGGGAAGCAGCCGGCATGTCTGCCCTGCTGTCAGTGAGATAGTTATATCTAGTTGATGTATTTTACAAGACCTGCATCTTCCAAAACAGCAGAGAATGATGAACAAGAGGGATCCAGCCCTCATGAAATGAATTTTATAAATAAACAGTATATCCTTTGCCATGTAACTGAATTTCCTGTAGTGAGATGCTTCCTCTCAATCACAAACTGAGTCCTTTTCCTTCCAGTTTCCAGGTGGGGGAATTTGCCAGAGGGGGTTAGTTAATTTATTTTGTTAATTAATTAGTCAATCAACTTGATATAGTGGGAGGGTACTATTAGAATAACTCAGGCCTGAAAGTGGGCTTGTATTGGCCATGGGAAGGAGGGAGGGGTTGCGGAGGAGGATTGTGAGGGGGAGGGGTGGGGGTTTCTCAGAAAGGTTGATTGTCCACAGGGGGTTATAAATCAATTAACAGAACAATCGGGTAAGGGGAGGGTGAGGGGGTCATAAATCAATGAAGTTTTCCCTTGAATGTATGCAACCCACACTAAAAAAAACTGTCCTCATACTGCTATTGCCCTATCACTTTTCCATTCGTAATCCAATAATCTTGATCAAAGTCGCATGGCCTTTCACCACTCACATTACCAGAAATCAGACGTATTTGGAAATACAACTGGCAGCTTTTTACAAACTTCCATTGATTGGCAAATAAATTCAGTTGTCTGTTCTTCCATTATTCCATCATAGATCAGAAACTGGTAGCATATTGCTATGGAATACTAAGAGATAATCCGTATAACTATGACACTTGTAAGACAAGTTAATTTAAATCCTGCTTTCATCAAGGGCATCACATAAGTGTTTATGGTATGAGGACACTGGCAATTCAATTATAAATAAACAAAAACTCTCCAAACAGGCCTTGAAGGACCAACAGTACTGATGGGCTGCCGTGTCATCCTCAGCCCTCTGATGCGGATATGGAGAGACACGTGCTTAGCACACTACTCTACCAGCCGTTGTCAGTTTTCGTGACCAGTGACACTACTTTTCAATCAAATAGCCCCACTATTGGCCTCACAAAGGCTGAGTGCATCCAGTTTGCCAATAACACTTGACAGACCCAAACAGTGACCCATCCAAGCGCTAGCCAAGCCTGGAAGCACTTAACTTCGGTGATCTGATGGGAACTGTTGTTACTACTGTGACAAATCCATTGGCAATTCAGTTATAATGGTGGGATAAATAATTGAATCAACAAGTTTGATCTGATAAATGCATATGTTTGTTAGTTCATGAATGGAACATTGATACTATATCTACTAGCCTTTGACTTTATAGCCAGCCGCGGTGGTCTTGCGGTTCTAGGCGCTCAGTCCGGAATCGCGCGACTGCTACGGTCGCAGGTTCGAATCCTGCCTCGGGCATGGATGTGTGTGATGTCCTTAGGTTAGTTAGGTTTAAGTAGTTCTAAGTTCTAGGGGACTGATGACCACAGATGTTAAGTCTCATAGTACTCAGAGCCATTTGAACCATTTTGACTTTATAATGGAAACCAAAGATCAACCGTCGTCCTCCTGAATGCGAGTCCAGTGTGCTAACCACTGCACCACCTCGCTCGGTCCCAAAGTAAGGTCTCCTATTTTTTTATAAGTACAGAACTCTGTTTGTGTGACAGTTGGTCACACAGTTATGAAGTGTGCTTCATGTGCTGTGTGTAAACATGCACACACCGTGATGAAGCCCTCAGTCCTGGCTTGGCAGCCATTGAGAATGGAGCTTCCATTGGATTTTACTGCCAAGAGCGAATTGTGCACAGTTATTTGGTTTTTGAATGGAAAGGGCACTGCACCAATTGAAATCCATTGCCAATTGATGGAAGTGTATGGTGAGTCGTGCATGGATGTCAAAAATGTTTGTAAGTGGTGTAGAGAGTTTGCAGCTGGTCGGACCGAAATTCACGACAAAGAAAGGAGCGGGACACCGGCAGTTTCTGAGGAGACAGTGTTGAAGATTGAGCAAAGCATGTGTGAAGATCGGTGGATCACCCTGGATTATCTCTGCATGTTTGTTCCTGAGATTTCCCGAAGCACCACTCACAGAATTTTAAAGGAAACATTGAACTACCGGAAGGTGTGCACAAGATGTGTGCCATGTATGCTGACCGAGGACCACATCCGGCAGTGAGTTGATGCTTCCCGTGCATTTCTTCACCACCTTGCAGCCGAACAGGACAACTTTCTGGACTCAATTGTCATGGGTGACGAAACCTGGGCATACTGCTTTACACCTGAGACCAAGCAACAATCACACCAGTTCATAACCTTCTGAACAGCATAGCAGGGAGCTGGTATGACATGGGATTACAAAAACTGCCACAGCATCTACAAAAATGCATTGGCAGAAATGGTGATTATATCGAAAAATAGCTAAATGTTCAAGCTGTAAACTGATGTAAACCATTGTAGAAATAAAAAGATCTATGTACTTATAAAATAAATAGGAGACCTTACTTTTGGGATTACCCTCGTATATATGTTCTAATTTCTTACTCACTGTTTCAAAATAAGCATTCATATCACTTCCTGGCACCCAGCCTATTTCTCCCCTTCTCTCTGGCATGCAGTCTGCCTCTGCTGCTTGGTGCCTACATGATACCACTGCATGTGATGCTGTGTGAAGACACTGTTTCTGCAGCTTAGTGCTAATGTGATATTCTCTGTGTATAACACCATGTGATGCCACCTCTATTTCCCAGTACTGATGCAATGCCACCCCTCTGTGACACTGTGAAGACACCTGCTTTGCTGCCCAGTGATGTTGCCTAAGTGCACTACTGTAACAATGACGTACCATCTACCCATAGTCAATTGTTGCTGTTACTAACACACACTATTACATCTAACATCTGCACTATGTACTGCTGTTGCTTTCGCCACTGTTGCACTATAAAGAAACTCACGAGCCCCCATGATAACTGCTCACTACTATGGCTTGAGTACTGGGACAACCAATCCTGAGGTAATTCACAATGGAATGGAAATGCAATCCAGTCCTAGACAAGCCCCCAATTACAACTTTACTCTCAGGGTTCTTTTTCTTACTTCTCATGTTGTTTATCCCTTTTGATACAAACAATTATGATTTTGTGTTAAGGTCTACCAGAGTGTGGACAATGTATGGTAATTAACATTGAGTGTGGTTCACTATCATCGGTAGGGGGTGGCCATACACCATTGATCTGTAGCCCAAAAACACAACGTAATATTGTTTATACCAAAACCTTATACTGGCAGCGAGACATCAGCAGATAATTTAGTAAAATATATACTGAGGTGGGATCTGTTGGTTGATATCCCAAAGGATAATAACATTGTTCAAAATAGATAGATTTTAATCTTGATATAAATCTCTTTTGTTTTCAGGAAAGCACAATGTCTGCAAATTGCAGACACGTAGAAATAGCTCATAAAATATCTATTTGGTATGTACCATCGGTGCAAAATTAGGAATTACTTTGTGCAGACATAGAATTTACTCCCATCCCCATGCAGTAAATAACAATGTGCAAGTCCTGCCACATGAGAGTAACATTCTCAACATACGCACCACCTGTAACATTACCAACACCAGATGATACCAAGATGAAAAATAACTCATCAAAGCTTCAGACACAAGATGGCGTACAAAAGATCATGAGCTGTGCCCTCCATGTTTATTTAAAGTCTTGGTCACTCCTTGATTCAGTGGAGATAATTTCAACATGATCACCATTTGTAAAATGGTTCAAATGGCTCTGAGAACTATGGGATTTAACTTCTGAGGTCATCAGTCCCCTAGAACTTAGAACTACTTAAACCTAACTTACCTAAGGACATCACACACATACATGCCTGAGGCAGGATTCGAACCTGCGACCGTAGCGGTCATGCGGTTTTGAACTGAAGCGTCTAGAACCACTCGGCCACTCCGGCCGGCTCACCATTTGTAATTTTCATAATAATTTCATATAAATGCTTATGACAAAACATATAGAAATCTTTGCAGTTATTTAGCAACTTTTTAATAGACTCACGTATGCATTATTTCAACAATTTTGAACAAGTCACAAACATATAAATGACTTCATCTGGTGGATGTCAAACATTAACTCACTAACTTGACCTATTTTGTTACTCACAACTACAATTAAATGCACATTGAAAGTTGTTGGAATATTAAAGAAGGAAACTCATACTGATAAGATCATTCATATCTCTGTCATAGTTATTGCTCCATTTATGTAAATAATCTACATTGCTTATAACATTTATTATTTTTGTTTAATTAGAAAAACAATCCAATCATTATATTCCAGGCATTGTCCTCCTTCATCTGGTGTATCACAACAGTGACTTTTGTAATGAGTTCAGTTTTTACAATTTATTGTAAGTAATAATGTTAACAATGTTAATAACTTTTTACTATTAATCTTTCAGATATGGATTTATGTTCAATGAGCTTATTCCACTGCTCCAGTTCCAAAACTGCCATTTATTTTTCTTTAGCATGCGTGTAATGAATTTTACATACTTTTGTTAACTTTATATTAGTGATGATACTCCATGTCACAGCCCCTTTCATCTTAGCCCATCCTGCAAACATGTCACTGGAACACAACCCTCTTTCTGCCTGGGAAAAACCTTGATGAATGCTGGGCCTCATGTCTTGCTACCTTCCTTTACATGTGCTCATCTTGATTGTCACAGTCAGACAGCTGGCACCACAACAAACATTCACACCGGCCCACAGCCGACCTCTCAGATTTAGTCCATCCTGCATCAGTTGAACCAGCTGCCTGCAATGTTACACAAGGCATCATTGAGTACAAGAGAAATGTTATCTACCACAGTGATTAACACTTCCAGCTGTGAGAGGTGGAGTTTCCTGTGTCCTGCAGGTAGTGCATGAGTAACATAGTTTATTAGCACAACACATAAAGAACAAAGTTCAGTGTAATTTAGATTCTGATTGACACAATTATAGGATAATCCTGACCTGATAGAAAGATGATGAAGTCAAATTCCATCATTACATAGGTCATAATAGACACAGGTTCACAGTCTAAGTTCCACAGAAGATAAAAGCATGACTGCAATCTAATTAGTTGAGACCTGTCTCCAGTTGCCATATGGCATCTTCTAGTGCACTGAGCCTGAGGAATGTCAGCATCCAAGGAGACTAAGGCGCTGAGAGTAATGGCTGGTGGTTCAATGTGGCTGCTCCAGACTATCTTCCATGGTGGCTGCTACAGCAGAATCTCAGCACAGTGTATATTGAGTGGCTGGGCTCAGATGGATGGATGCAGTGAGCTCAAAGGGGTGGTGGAGCCACTCAGCATGGCTGATGTAAGCTACCTGCTAGCGGCTGGCTAGCATCTTAAATATGCAGCTGGCAGAAGGATATCTACATGGTGCTCAGTGAGCGATGACTCATAGGTGCAACATAGTGGCAGTGATTGCAACACCACTGTTGCCCATGTGTGCACTGCTGATGGTGATGCTGACACTTCTAGTGGTGTGCTAGAGATTGACTTGTCAACAGGCAAGCTTATATTGTCAGCTGTAATGTTGCCATACACACAGTGAATGTCCTGGCCAGTGTTTGAATTGACCAGCATATGTACAGCCTCCAATGGAAGGCACTTCTGGTACTAAAGCATATCTACCCACTGGTCGTGAGTGTTGTGCTGGTAGCTGTAGTGGCAGGTGAATGGCCAGATATAATAGCATTCCCTTGTGGCGCCTGAGGACAGGTGTGAGCTACTTAGATTACAGTAAAGATTATATAGTTCTAGTGAGGGAGAAGATACATGTCCTGAGAATTAACAGCAGACTCTATGTGCTTAATACCTTTGTGGCATCGATCCACAGATCGATGGGCCAGAACATCACATGTGTACTATGTCTTCGAGTTGATCTTGGTTTTGTATACTTCCAGGACCTCAGTTCCCACCTAGTCTTCGACCTGTACGTATTGATGATTAGAAGAGAGAACCGTGGTCATTACCTTACCACCTTGATATCTCCTTTCAGTGGTGACCCCGAAGTTTGAATAATCTGTCGAACCGAGTACAGAGTGACTACCGCACTGGCTTCCGCATTCCACGTGGACCTTTGTCCACTACACAATGGCCTTCTACAGTACGCCGCCACCACCTGGTTTTCACCAGCAACAGCAACTAAATTCAAGCATGCCAGCTGTAGTTGGTGCCCGATGTGAATTTCCGCAGTCCTATAGCCTCGAGAAACCAGGGACCTCGTCAGGTGCAGTGGTTTTGAACATGAAGCCAGCAGTCTCTGAATCCGGCTTTGTTTGCCCCAAAGTGCTTCAGTTTTCGCCTCACAGCAGTACAAGAAACCACTACATACTGATACTGAACTTTAATGCAAGTACTGTAAATAGTGGGGAGCATAGTTTTCATAATGTGCCACAGCAGGACGCCTTTTTGAATGTGCAAGCTCCACGTGTGTATCACTCCGCGCCAGTTGCACACTATGTGAATGACATTTGCCAGCCTGTTACTCCGAGTGTTCATCAGTGCAGTAATTTGAGCACATCAGGTTCCACCAAGCTGATCAGTGACTCTGTGATGGACAATTTCGCTGCAGATGTGGAGGACCAATTGCATAATAGCCTGTCGAGCAACCGCGGTGACCACTTTGACCTTCCGCCGCAACAACCGGTCCCGCTTCGCTCGATACCAGGCTTCCTGCTAATGGATTTTGCTTCCCCTCCAGCTACTATGAACACAGCTGGCACGTCTGCTTCCTCTCTACCGCCCTCACAACGCGGAGTTAACTTTGACTTGCCTACTCCTGCGTCCGTGAGCGGCTGCCCGCATTCTTCAACTGCCAGTTTGTCGAATCTACTGAAACTTCCAGAAGTCTGGTTCAACCTGGTCGAGTAATCTTTCAGTGTCCGTGCACTTGATGACAATGCCTGTTTCACATGCCTCATGAACCATCTCCACGACCATGTCGACTTAATTCATGACCTGGTTAAGTCACCTCCTCCGAACGAGAAGTACACTACAGCTAAACAAGCAATACTGAAACGTGTCTCCAAGACAAGAAGAGAAAACGTTCGACAGCTTGTCTATGAAGAACGCATCGGTGACAGATCTCTGTCCCAGCTGTGGCGATGCCCTCGACTTCTCGTCGGTGAATGCAACATGCCAGACGCCACGCTCACCGAGATTTGGACGGAAAAGCTGCCTCTGTCTGTCCAAACGGCCATCTCCGCCTACGAAGATAGACCAAATAGCGAATGCTTGCACTCCACTGACCGAGCTTACTCCACTCTACTATGTGAATGCCATGCCCAGCAGTCCGGTAGCTATGCCAGTTTCCAACCACAACCAGGGCCCCAACGTGGACACCCCACTGAACCTAAGTTTGTCAAGCTCGCCATACTACCGGCACCTTCACGTCCGTGCAATAACAGCACATCTGACTCTGTGGAAGATTCTGGGCCGCCACCGTCTGACCACTCGCACGAGCAGACGTCCGCCCATAAACACTGTTTCTTCCATGCAAAATTCGGGGAACAAGCATGTAATTGTAAACCACTGTGCTGCTACCCAAACTTCAACCACAAGTAGGCAGAGGCGCCACCTCCTGCGATATAAACAACAGGCGCCCTCCCACACTCCATTCTGCGTCCATCACTAATGCTTCGAATGGACGAGTCTACATCCGCGATTTGAACTCTGGCACAAACTTCCTGATCGACACGGGCGCAGATGTTTCCCTACTTTTATCTCGTCTTGCTACCAAAAAGATCCGACTACACAAAACTGTCCTACATGCTGTAAACTCATCTAGTTTGTCATGCTTAGGTTCTACTTCATATGCAGTGTCCCTCTCGCCTGAGTGCAACCTGAAGTGGTCCTTCCTGGTGGCTGACATTTTGGGCATTGACTTTCTACGACACCACAGAATACAGTGTTCTACGACCCTACACAGGAACACATCCCGTGTGCTTTGTCGAGTGTCAATAGCACTGCTAAACAGGTCCACCTGGTTAGGAAGTGTAATAACCCCTCCTCCAAGCTCCTGTCATGGATCAATAAGTGGCTCACGGAGCGTGTCGACTCTACACACCTGCGCTTGGGACAGCTTGAGCTACGCCGTCGCCTCAACAACTTAAGTAACGAGTTATCTTCAGCACGGCAGCAGCTTGCAGCAGACGATGCCTCGGCAAAACACAAGGTTAGTCGGTGCCACTACAGTGCTCTCGCGCTCGAGTGCATTTGCACCCGTGTGCCACATACACTGTACAGTGTCCGCGCACCCGCCAGCTCTAACTGTGTTAATTCGAGCGCACATTCATCCCCCTCCTCGCTTGGGCAGCTAACTTCCCAGGCGCAGGTTAATGTTTTCGGTTTACTGCTATCAGCTGTTCACTCGCGCCCGCTACCGCCAAGCTCGATAGCGGCGCCTTCGGTTACTAATAAACAGTGTACCAACCTTGTTTCGCGTAGCTCACTTGTTTGTCACTCCCAGCCACCCAACAGTTGGCACTTATGCAAACTTCCGCCGTTCACACCACAACCCAGCCTAGCGGCCGCCGCGCACACTATACCACAGACAGTCGCCTCGTGTACCGCGTCGCGCGTTTCCGAGGTTACAGGCAGCACCGCCCACAAACTTCGCTTGCGAGACGTACCACCTATCTCTTGCCGACCACGCCGTCTCAAGCCAGAACTCATGAAAGTGGCTCGCAAACAAATAGACGATCTTTTAACAGCCGGCGTCATCGAACCATCTGCCGGATGCTGGGCCTCGCCTATCCACTTCGTCACAAAAAGCGACGGCACATGGCGTATGATTGGCGACTATACTAAGTTGAACTCTTGTACTACAAGTACCCGGTTCCTAACGTCGCCGATTTTAACTATGCTCTTGTAAGTGCCAAATATTTCTCGGTAGTGGACTGTAGGAGAGCCTATCGTCAAGTTCCCATGGCACCAGAGGATATTGAAAACACAGCTGTTACAACACCTTTCGGCCTTTTCCAGTACCGGTTCATGCCCCTTGGCCTCCACAACGCTGCACAAACTTGGCAGAGATTCATAAACAAGGCGTTGTTTCATATGGATTTTTGTTTTGTTTACTTGGATGACATTCTTATTTTCAGTCCTACTTTGCAAAAGAACAAGGAACATTTGCAGATTTTTAAAGACACCCTTACCACTGCCGGTATTGAACTGAATAATAAGAAGCTCCAGTTGCACCAGACTTCAGTAAGATTCTTAGGCTACATCGTGTCAGCTAAGGGCCTCACTCCTCCCGAGGATAAAATCAAACCTGTTTTGGATTTGCCACGCCCTCTGCCCTCTGCGCAGGTTCATCGGAACAATTAACTATTATAGGAAGCACTTGCCTGCTGCAGCCAAGTTTCAGGCCCCCCTAACAGATGCCCTTGCTGAGATAGCCGGCCTGGGTGGCCGAGCGGTTCTAGGAGCTACAGTCTGGAACTGCGCGACTGCTACGGTCGCAGGTTTGAATCCTGCCTCGGGCATGGATGTGTGTGATGTCCTTAGGTTAGTTAGGTTTAAGTAGTTCTAAGTTCTAGGGGACTGATGACCTCAGCAGTTAAGACCCATAGTGTTCAGAGCCATTTTAACCATTTTTTTGCTGGCAAAAATACGACCAGTATCCGCCCGGTCCCCTGGACCCCTGCCATGGAAAACTTTTGACAAACTGTAGCACCTACTAGCAAATGCAGTGACTGTTGCCCACCCACATCCGGACACTACATTTTTTATTACCGCGGATGCCAGTGATACCGCAGTAGGAACTGTCCTCAGCCAAACCGTCGGAGATACTACCTCTCCTTTGCAGTTCTTTTCTAAGAAGCTCAATGGCGCTCAAAAAAGGTACTCAGCCTTTGATAGGGAGCTCTTGGCAGTTTACGAGGCTGTGAAACACTTTCGCGCCGAGGTTGAAGGTAGGGACTTCTACATTTTAACCGACCATAAACCTTTGGTTGCTGCTGTAAAGAACCCCCTACTGACCCTCCACCTAGACTCTTCCATCATTTGGACTTTATATTGCAATTTACCTCTGACATACGATACATCAAGGGTGCAGATAATATGGTCACAGATTTTTTGTCTCGTGTTGGCGCTCTCACAACTCTGATAGACCTCTGTAACTTGCCTCAGCTGCAGTCTACTGACACGGACACTATGGACCTTATTTCCGATCACAGCTCGTCACTCGAACCTGTGCGACCCACCTTTCCCAGTGTCATAGGCGAGGTTTGGTGTGATAAATCAACTGGTATGCTGTGTCCCTTCATACCCAAACCTCGACAGAGACAAGTGTTCAACAAATTACACAACCTAGCTCATCCAGGTGTGAGAGCCTCTACCAGACTTATTTCAGAGCGCTTCATCTGGCGTGACATGCATCGCGACTGCCAAGCCTGGGCCCGTGCCTGCATTCTGTGCCAACAAAATAAAGTTTCACAGCACACATCGCCCCCAGTAGGCAGCTTCACCGCTCCTCCCAGTCGCTTCCAGCACGTTCACATCGACTTGAGTTACAGAAGCCACACAGATACGTGCTATCTATTATAGACAGAATCTCTCGTTGGGTGGAAGCTGTCCCACTAACCAATATTACATCCGAATCAGTGGCACAATCCTTCATAGACACTTGGATTTCACGCTTTGGCTGCTCTGTTTACTTGACGACTGACCAAGGCCGTCAATTTGAGTCTGCCTTGTTTTCTGAACTATGTAGGCTGTGCAGCATCAAGAAAATTCATTCAACAGCATATCACCCCCAAAGCAATGGCCTCGTGGAATGCTGGCATATGATGCTTAAAACGGTCCTACGTTGCCATGGCCTCCTTTGGACAGAATCCCTGCCATTCGTCTTACTTGGTTTGCGGACCACTTTCAAGGAAGACCTTAAGGCTCAGTGGCTGAGTTTGTCTATGGCCAGTCCCTTACACTGCCAAGCGAACTTGTTGCTCCTACTCCAGTCACCAAACTGTCCGAACTGCCATCCTTGGTAGAACAGGTGAGGTTACACTGTAACAAGCTTCAACCCCCGCCCCCTTCCATCCACACTCTGCTGCACACATATGTTCCCAAGGCGCTCGACACTTGCGAATTTGTGTTCCTTTGCGACGACACTGTAAAAGCCCCATTACCGCCCCCTTACACAGGCCCATACAGAGTTGTCAAACGAACCAGTAACACAATGAACATCGTAATTAAGGGCTCAGTAACTACTGTCTCCCTCAACAGGGTTAAACGTGCTCGCATCGAGTTTCCCCCTACCTCACCCACCGTTGAAGAGACCATGTTCTCTGGCTACCCTCGACCTTCTTCCTCTGCTCATAATTCGAGTAAACTCACGCCTACACCGGCCCCATCAACAAGACCACACTCATTCTGGGGTTTTCCACCTCCCGGCTCCCATAGCAGAGGCCCCTGCTCCCAGGGCTCTAATATAACAGTTCCATCTTCATGCGACAGCACACCGCGCTGCTCTTCTAACTGGTGCAGCCCGTAGGTTCCTGCCACTCACCCCTCTACTTGCAGCGCATTGCCCTCACCGTGCTACGGTTTCCCCACCCCACCGGCTCAGCATACCTCTCCGTTAGCAGGTGCCACTCTACCCACGTTCATCCTAATTACATTTGTGGTTTATCTGTCATCGTTAGTGGTGATACCGCATTAGTGCTGCTTGCTTGTGACAATTCGTGTGACTCGTCAGGTGGTGTGTCACAACGTGTAGTGAAACGTTTCAAAATCTCTCGAAGTGCTATGTGTGGCAACCTATGTGCTTACGTTAGGCCAAGTGGACAGGTAATCATTAGGTTCCCTGCCGACGACACCCTTCCACACCAGCACTCTTGCACCGGCCGACGATTACGATCGCCGACGTCGCTTCAAGACTTCAGCATCAGCATTCCAGGATTTGCTCCACGCTCTCCTCCCACACGGCCCGTGCCATTAGACGTGGAGGAACTCACTGTAACCCACTTAAACTCTAGCCAACCCTCCCCCCCCCCCCCACTTTTGGGTACGCACTCCATACTGCAGGGGGGAGGGGGGGCTATGTGGTGCCGATCCACGGATTGATAGGCCAGAACATCATAAGTGTATTATGTCTTCAAGTTGATCTTTGTTTTGTATACTTCCGGGACCTCAGTTCCCAACTAGTCTTCAACCTGTATGTTTTGTCGTGTAATAAAAGTATTGATGATTAGAAGAGAGAACCGTGGTCATTACCTTACCACCTTGATATCTCCTTCATCTTGTTATGGGTTGGTAAGGACTGTACGACCCAATGATAGAGAGCAGGATGGAGACTATTTTGGCACTGTTTTGTGAAGGTTCACATCAGCATAGATTGCAAGACAGCAGTGAAAGTGCTTATGCCATGAGTAAATGGCACAATTTCTCTTAAACAACCTGACAGACGAGCAAAATCAAATCACATATAGTGATTGCTGAAGCCACAGTACTCCCTGTCACACTCTATAGTGGTAAATCTGCAGCTTAGTAGAATCACAGACAACCATTTTTAGAAATTACTGTATCCAAGATGCCTGTGGCTCTGTGGACCATCTGATGATGGCACCTTTAGTGTGTTGAAACTAGTTATTCAGTAAACAGTATTTAAGTGAGCTTGGTTTTTGAATTATTTCTATGGTAAAGTGATAGACTATGAATCAAAGGGTTTTGGTTTGATCACTGGTCAGTCCCAGGTTTCTTATGTGTCAGATTCCACTTCTTTCACCTCTGGAATGGCTTTTTAATGTCAAAAATGCTGCATTGCACTATGGTTTAGAAACCCCATTAAACTGCAGGCCTTGTGTAACTAGCTGAATAAATCAGTTCAAAAATATTTTGAGGAAAGTCATTTTGATGTCAAGAAGTCTGTATGTCCTGACAGAAATAAATAATGCAGCTAATAATATTAAAATTGTATGGGATATTGTCAAATGAGAGACAGGATATCAAGTCAGTGTACAATGTACTGCAACAATTAAAGTAAATGACAATGCTATGACTGATCATACAAAAATTGTGTGTACCTTTAACAATCACTTTCTAAATACATCAGCAAAAATAGGACCGAATAGTTCAGTTGAAGAAGCAAGAGAATATATTAAAATGTCATTCTACAAAACGTGAAACAACTAGAAGTAACACATCACTGAAATTAACAGAATTATAAAAATTCTAAAAAATAAAAGCTCATGTGGTGCTGATGGAATTTCAAATGTAATATCCTTAGTGGTGTACGTAATGCATCACTGCCACAGGGAATTTTTCCAGTTAGGTTAAGATATGCAATTACTAAACCTTCATAGCAAAAGTGACAAGAAAGACACGCAATTATCATCTAATTTCCTTACTGATATCTTTTTCCAAAATATCCCTAAATATAAAGTACACAAGAGAAGTCTCACACTTACATAGGAACAATTTACTTAGCATGTCACAGTTTGGATTCCAGAATAGTTGCTTGAATTAGAATGGTATTTATACATTCACTTATCAAATAGTGCAAGTCTTATGTAATAAAATATCACCAGCTGGTATTGTTTGTTATCTTTCCAACTTATGTGATTGTGTAGCTCATGCTAAGATCTTAGAAAAAGTTTTATGGAACTGATGGCTTTATGTACAGCTGGTTTGAATCAAATTTAACAAACAGAATGTAAAAAGTTGTGCTGAATAATTCAATATTGTAAGGGAAGAAAATTTTAGTGAATGGGGAGAAATCAAAAATGGAGTTGCAAAGGGTTCAATTTTGGGTCCACCCCTATTGCTTATATATGTGAATGACTTCCCATTTAATATTCAACAAACAGAATTGTTACTTCTTGAAGACAATAATAGTGCTATAATAAATCCCATTAGAGAGAAAGCAACAGAAGAGTGTTAAATGAAATTTTCCAAATAATTATATAGTGGTTCTCAGAAATTGGACTACCCTAATTTTAAAAAAAATCTGCATATGCAGTGCTGTGCAGAAAACGGTCATACCAAAAATTGATGTAGCACATTAATAGCAGTCAGTAAATAGTGTAGAATGCACCAAATTTAGGGTGTACATATTGATGAAAACTTCAACAGGATGATGTGTATTACTGAGCTTCTCAAACAACTGTTTTTGTTTGTATGACCTGGATGTGATGATCACCTTTGCCTCACCAACATAAGCAAGAATTGGCCCAATAAAGTCTATGATCTACACAGTTTTACTCAGAAAAGCTAGTTAGTTGCTACTGAATAATTTTGCATTTTCTAGCTTTAAAAAAATATTTTTTCCATTAAATTTGTGCATGGCTTTCCATATAGATAAGTTCCATGTGGCATGTTTCTTATTTTTTGTTTTCAAGATGCATTCAACATTATCCCATTTTTGCCTTTTTAATAACTTTTTGATAGCTCTTATTGTACCATTTCAAATAATTTTCCATTTGTAATGATAAGAGACATAGTTTAATAAATAAAGAAGTATTTTATTCGCACCAAAGATTTTTATAGCAATTGTAATCCTACTTGCATTTCCAGCTGGTTTCAACCTAAGTTGCTTAGTTGTGAAGGTAAACCAAAATAATACTGATTTGTTTTATGAAACTTACTGAATATGTTGTTTACATCTATTACATTGAATACTTCATTCCATATACTTATTGGTGTATTTGCTGAGGGGACTGAACTGCAACTCTTTGTCGTGTGCAGTTATACATTTCTGTAATTTGAGACTTCCAGAAAATCTGTGTTTATGACACCACATATACCCGGAATGAAATGTTCACTCAGCAGCAGTGTGTCCACTGATATGAAACTTCATGGCAGATTAAAACTGTGTGCCAGACCAAGACTCGAACTCAGGACCTTTACCTTTCACAGGCAAGTGCTCAACCAACTGAGCTACCCTAGCATTACTCTCAACCAAGCCTTTCAATCTGGAAACATCCCCCATCCTGTGACTGAACCATGGCTCCACAATATCATTTCTTCCAGAAGTGCTAGTCTTGCAAGTTTCACAGGAGGTATTCTACGAAGTTTGGAAGTTAGGAGACGAGGTACTGGCAGAAGTAAAGCCATAGAATGGATCATGAGTCATGTTTGGGTAGCTCAGTTGGTACAGCACTTGCCGACAAAAGCAAAGATCCCAAGTTCAAGTCTCGGTTCAACACACAGTTTAAATTTGCCAGGAAGTGTCACACCACATATTATTTTCTTCCCAAGATACTTGACAGTCCTTCAAATAGAAGCAAGTAGTCCTCAAAATCTCCATCTTGGGATCTATATTTGATTACAATAACTAATATGTGGCTGTTAGTTCAGTAGCTGTATTTTAAAATCTTTTTTCTTTAGTTACATTAGGATGTGTTTGCATTGCCCTATAGCTTCAGTTCTGCTTTGCAAAGATATCTCTCCATATTTATGATAAGATCTGCAGAACAAGCTGCCTATGAGAAAATCAGAGGTGTTTGCTGTTTCTATTTGCTGCTTCCCTAGTCAGTGCTGTGTTGTTCCAATAACAGCTACGTATAGGTCATAAACTAGTACTATATTTAATTATTGTAATTTTTAGCTTAGAGATTGAATATTATGATAAATGCAAACATGAAACAACTAGTTCATCTAATAAACTCTGTTATAGAAGATGGTATATTGTAAGTTGTATTCTATTACATTGCATGCTAAGTTAAAACTGTCTGTAGTCAAACCTTTACACAAAAAAATGGAAAAGAAAGCATGTTTAGAACTACAGACCTATAGTTCTAATCCCAACATCCAGCAAATTGATTGAGAGAATACTGTTAAAAGCAAAATTGAAACATTGCAACAATTAGGTGATTTCCAGCATGATTTCAAAAGAGGTTGAAGTGCTGTGTTAGCAGCAGTACAATCTATTCATTATGTACTGGAAAAAATAAAGGAAGATTCCCAAAATGCAGGAGTATTCAAGGAATTCTCAAAAGCTTTTAATAGAGTACATCAGGACATGGCCTTGTCAAAAATTATGAGTGTTGTCACTGGAAAACCCATGCAGTTGCTGGAAACATATTTAAAAGGTAGACAACAGTGTACAGATGTTGTATATGATAATGGAGAAATACCAGAGAGGAGATTATCAGGAATAATAAATATAGATTTCAGTGCACTTCAGGCCTCCATTTTAGATCCATATAAATTCTTTTCAGAGTTCTCTAGATAATAAGCATTTGATCACTACATATGCTGACGGTGAATCTGGTGTCCATTGTGCAAACAGTGAGCCCAGCTCAATTGAAGAGATTGAAAACATTATTGAAAATGCTAGATCTCACTTTGACGGATACAACTTAACAACAAACACAGAAAAACTAATATTATTCACTTTAAACTAAGTGGTTTAAATGCGCAAAATATTGTGGTAGATGAAATTCTGTCAAAAACCTGTTTGGAAAGTAAAATTTTGGGTCTATACAAAGAGCTCAACATTTAGCAAATTGACTGAGAAAATAATGTTAAAAAGAATCTTGAAACATTAGAAAAATTAGGTGATTTCCACCATGGTTTCAGAAGAGGTCTAAGGCATCAGCAATACAGTTTTTCCATTATGTACTGGAAAACAATAAATGAAAAGTCCCAAGATAAATGCCTTCCATGGAAATAGCAAGTTGACCATGTCTACAAAATAATAATATCTAGCCTATATGTACTGTAGAGATTATCACCATACCTAAATTCTGAACCCTAAGGACTGTTTATTTTTTATTAGTATAGGCTACTCTTTCTAGTCTTATGGGACAGTACTGTTGGATGAGGCTTGGCTCACTAAAATGAAAAGGGTTTTCATAATACAGAAGAGGGCCTTGAGAGTGTGGTGATGCATTACAACACATAGACTACTGCCACCCATCCACTTCAGCAGATGTCAATAGCAGATGAAAACATTGCACAGCACTGGAAGGGTCATTAACTAAAGCAGATCTAAGATTTGGAGTCTTTCTCTGCCATGCACTTCCTTGCTGCATCTCAGAGTTTTCCCCAGAAAGGCACATGGAAGAAAATGTTCCCTAACAATCACTTCCCCTGCTTATGTCGAGAGACTTGCATCATCGTTTAAATGAGACAATGATTTTCTGAGTGTTAATTCCAGAGTGTTTTGTACTGGAAGAATGAACATTTGATGGCTTGCCATAACAGTGCTCAAGACAGGTACGAGTGAAGTGAAGACAACACCAGTGAGTCAGTGTTGTTGTTGTGGTCTTCAACAACAACCAGTGAGTCAGTACCACATATTTTAGGCAAACTCTAATTACTGGCATCTGCAAGCCTTAGCAGAATGCAAGCAGAATGCTTCATTTACTCTTGATACTGACCAAGATTTGCAACTGATACTTACACACTGCTGAGGAGCTTCGCTTTCACAGCTTACTACCTCCACCTCATGGAATCCTTTGTATTAATGCCTATGGCCCGATGAACCGTATCACTCTTTCCATGTGTATTATCAAAGGAGTGCACCAGAATGGGACTGTACTTTTGGCAATAACCAGTCATTTGCTTCTCCATGGTATTGCCTCACTCGTAGTGTAATTGTTATAGACTAAATTCATATATAGCTTGTCCTTTTACCTGCACATTTCACTTGTGTCCCATGGTCCCATGTATGTTACAGTATTAGTGTGTAACTGTAGCCTCATGGATAACATGCCATTTCTCTCACCACTGTGGTGAAAGTATTTAATTGTATTGTTTCTGTCACATGTGATTAAGCTTAGAGTAAATTCATCAGTGGGCTTTTGTCCCCTCCCCTTGTGTTATGAGTTCATGATAGTGTTTTGATGTCATGATAACAATATGTGTGCTCAATCTGGTTGCAAGTGATGCCTTTGATCTAAATTACACAACCCACCATAAGCGTGTTCACAAGTTATAGACTGCTTAGTGCTGTGTCAATACGGTCGTGGGTGGTAACTGGTGTCCACACCTCAAACTGCAGTGCCACTGACTGTGAGTTATTTATGATTTGGCATCTACCCCTTCTAAGCCAAGTACAGACAGCGCCCCCCTGTAATCATGTGTATGCTAAAGGTTATTATGTTAAATGTTATTGACATCTTCAAGCTAGTATTTACTTTTACTTTGGTATGCACACCAGGTACAGGTGCACGTGAGTAGTGGTGTCCACAAGGAGAGAAATAGTGTTTTTGTTTGGGGCAGCTCAAGTTAACACATTATCCTATGTAATCCTACTATATGTTGTATGTAGCTGCATCCAGTTTCAATAAAGGAACTGCTAGAACATTACTGTATCCCATTATTTCATTATGCAGAACATATCCTACATGCAACAGCACATGGCACAAGTTGAGCTCACTTGTAGCTAGATAATGAGGAACATGTTCCTCACACTGGTGATGCCACCTGAAGCCCCCCCCCCCCCCCCCCCCCCCCACCGCCACCACCTCGCCGTACCAGCAAGCCTCCCCCAGTTGTGGCTTTGTGGCTGACCACTTTGAGCAGTTGCTGGTACCACACTCCCCCAACACTCAGTTACCACTTGCCACAACCATTCCCATGCAGTGCATAGCTTTCCCCACCCTTCCACCAGCCCAATGCTAGTGAAGAGAGCAGTGTAGCGTGGTGCAAAATGATCCTATTACACCACTCATGGCATCTTCAGCCCCCACAATGGCCGCACCCTCTCCACCCTCCCCCACCCTACCCCCCACCCCCCCAATGACTTGCCGGCACAGATAGATGGCTTCTAAGCATTCCTGACCCATTTTGCTCAATTCACAGAAGCCGCCACTGTGCAGGTACACACACACCTTTCCACCCCTCAGCCTTCCCTTCCTGCGGTACACTTGCCTCCACTCAACACATGCAAAGTATATCTGTGGTTTGCTTCTGTGATATAATATTCACAGGCTCATAAATCACAAATCATGCAATGCAGTTTATACTTGCTGTGGTGCAGCTTGAACCTCCGGTCACTGTGGAGGTATGCGACATTATCACCAACCTGTCACAATCTGGTAAATTCAGTGTCCAATGAGTCTGGCTAGCAGAGTGACTCACTGCATTGGAATTACAGCACATGCACATGTTATTCCCATCAGAAGAGTGTGCTGATATGTGGCTCTTACAGCTCCTCCAGCACCTCCTCACACTGGCTGAGCCAGCAGTGCTTCCCTATAGTTGTTGATCATGATTCAATGTGTGTGTTTACCTGTTGCAGTATGTGTGGCATTAGCCATGCAAGATTTTCTGTGTGCTGACGCAGCAGCCACCACTGCTGACAGGGTTTTTGAAGCCATGAAGCTGCACATGGTGATTGCCACCATGCAGTGTCATGATGTCCACTCTCAGGACTATGCACTCATGCAGTCTTCATCAATCCTTGTATCCTCAGCCTATGAACCCATTACAGATACATTGGAGCTAATGGCAAGATGATCAGTGAGATGGTCAAGCCCACCACTGCTCTGGAGCACATGCATTGACCCCCACCCCAAGCACTGTCCACCCTATGGTGCATACAGCTGCCAGTGTGCAGGCCCATGCAGGCACACCACTCCCTGGCTCCTAATCAGTTGATGATGGCTGAGGGGCACACAGGGCCAGCAAATGTTTCTGGTATCATGAATATTTCCGCAGAGACAATAAAAACTGCCATGGACTGTGTGCTTGGACCCCTAATGCCAACAGAAACTGGCAGTAGGCGCACTGAGCTGCTCCACAATTTCACGGTGCCTGCTCACTCGTGATCACATCAACTTACACTCCTCGATACCCTACCTTCTTGACACTGGTTCACTCCTTTCCATCTATCCCCACCAGTTCTCATCTTCTGCTACTTGCTGTCCACCTTCTCCCCCATTCCTCACTCCTGATAATATGTCAGCAGTCACAAACTACTGCTCCCACAGCCCATCCATCAACCTAGGCCTCAGCAGAGACTTCCTGTGAACATTTACTGTGGCTGACATTATGGACCCCATCCTTGGCACTGACTTTGTTTGCCACTGCAGCTTCCTTCTCAACCTAGCAAACTGCCGTATTGCCAATGCTACCTCCCACTGTCACATTCCATGTCAATCTCACTACACCACCCTCTGCTTCATCAAACAACTATCCTGTATAGCCCACTTCACTGACCTTCTTGCTACATTCCTCTCCTCACCTGCCCCTCCAGCACTTCCCATGAAGTTCACCACAACACTTGGCATTACATTGCCACAATGCAGGGACTGCCTATTTTCTGCTGCCCCCATCCCATTCCACCCAACATATGGAGAGTTTCACAGGCTGAGATCAAGGCAGCAATGACTGCAGGTGTCCTCCACCCCTCCAAGAACCTGTGGGCCTCCAGTCTACACCTCATGTCAAAGAAAGATGGTACATGGTGCTCGTACAGGGTGTGCTCCACTGCTCCAAGAGCCAGTGGGCCTCCACCCGACACCTTATGCCAAAGAAAGATGGTACTTGGCGCTTGTGTGGGGACTTCTGGGTGCTAAATGCAAGGACTGTGCCAGATTATTACCCAGTCCCACTTCTGTTGAGGTATAGCGATGGCAGAGAGTGGCACCACAATTTTTGCAAAGTGGACTGCACAAAAGCATTTATGCAGATACCAGTCACCCATGAAGATATGGAGAATATGGCCATTATTACAGCTTTTGGTCTTTTCAAGAGTCTTTTCATGCCATTCAGGCTCTGAAGCACTGCTTCCCCGTCCCATATGTGGCAATGCTACTATGACACCATCTTGCATGGCGTATGGGGGTGTTTCACCTATTTAGATAATATCCTGATTTAGATATCATCTGCAGACTCTCACCCCCTCAATAAGAAGGTCAGGGTTGTGTCCAGGTTCCCATGCCCCAGTGCATACAAGGAACTCTACAGGTTCCTTAGGACAGTAAATTTCTTCAGGTGCCACCTGAAGGACACCATGATAGTACAGGTGCCACTGATGGCCACACTCCGGGATGACCATACAAAAGGCAACAGGACCATTCCCTGGATGGCACAAATGTCAGACAGATTTCAGTGAATGAAGCACAACCTCTGGCAAGCCACCCTCCTAGCACACCCCCTCCCTACTCCCCCACTTGCAGCTGTTATTGCCACCAGCCTGTCTGCCATAAGCGCAGTCCTGCAGAAACACACTGAGGGGACTTGGCAGCCCCTTGTATTTTTCTCTGCAAAGCTCGCAGAAGAGCAGCACCACTGTACTGAATACGATTGGGAGCTGCTCACTGTGTATGAGGCAATTACATATTTCTGCCCATCTGAGGAGGGTCGTTATTTCACAGTTTTTACTGACCACCATACCCCGACAAAGGGTTTCTGTCATAAGGAGGGCAGGCAGACTACATCCTCGCCAGTTCCAACAGTATGAATATATATCACAGTTTACTACAGGCATGCAACACATGCCTGGTATCATAAACAGAGTCACTGACTGACTTAGTGGATCATGCCCCTTACTGCTACTCTCCACTATACGGCCATGCAGCCACCTGGGCTATAGACACTAAGCTCCTGCAATTTCACAGTGATGAAAACGTGGGCCTCAAACTGCAACCACATGTGACACCAAACACCGAAAGACCCATCAGGTGTGATGTTCGTGCCAGTACCGATCACTCTGATCCCCCCTTGGAGAGTGATTTCCCTTACCTTAGCCCAGACTTCCACAAAGTGGTCTTTGAACAGCTGCTTGGCCTGGCCCATCCTGATGTCTGTGCTTCTGCTGTGCTCCTTAAGGAGTATTTTGTTTGGCTTGGTATGCAGCATGATGCTGTGCTGATTAAGGTGCATTTTGTTTGGCCTGGTATCTAGCATGACTACACTAATTGGCCCCGCACTCAGAAGTAGTCAAGCATCTGCATGCCCCAATTGCCTCTTTCCCCCCAGTGGACCATCTCTTCTCACACATTTGCCTGCATGTTGTAGGCTCCTTGCCATTATCCAGTAGTTACCAGCATTACCTTATTGTCATCAACAGATTTACCTGGTGGCCAAGAGCCATGCTGCTGTCTGACATAACTGTGGACATAATGTCCAAGGCCAGAACCCTGTACACATGGGCCTCATGTTTCAGTTGCCCTACTACATCACCACGGACTGCAGACAGCACTTCATATTTCATTTATTTGAGACTCTTGCAGAAACTTGCAGCACACTCATGCACCTAATGACAGGCTACCAATCTTTTGCCAATGGCATGGTGGAACAGTTTCACAGGTCTTCAATAGCTGCCCATAAGTGCTACTCTGAACTTGGTCTGCCACTCATCCTCTGATCATCTTAGGTTTTCAGGTTGCCCACAAACCTGATTTGGGTATATCCCATACTGAGCTCATGTGCTACTGCTCACAGAGCTCACTGAGCCACGCCTGCTGCCACCTATGATCTGCTGGCGTTTGTGCTGCAGCTCAACAAATTTATGGTGCACCTGTGCCTGATGCTCCTCAAGTGACATAGTGAATGTCAGCCACTTTTGGACTGGGAGGTCGGTATGTGCACACAGGTTATGCTCACTGGATACCAGCCAGCTGCTGCTGTGCCCGCTGTACTCAGGCCCACATCCCATCTTCTCATGCAGCAGCAAAACATTATCCATGCGACTCCAAGGTGCAGCTACCACAGTCTCCGTTGATCACCTGAAACCAGCATATAAAGTCAACCCTCCAAACCAGTACTTGACACTACCCATCAAGATTGAGGTGACACAAAGTGATGATGATGGTGCCTTGGCCAACACTGATGATGTGGGTGGCAGACCCATGGGACCCCAGAGTAGTAGCCATCCTGATATTGACACTGCTGCCTGACTCGGCAGAGTCGCCTATGTCACGCATCACCCCACCCCCGCAGCCAAATATATTCCTGTTCTCCATCTCCGAATCACCAGGAAGCAATGTTGTGCCTTGTCACAGGGTTACCAATTGCCAGCAAAACAATGCCTGTGCATGCCCCCATGGTGATGCGTGATCCAGCCTACTATTGCAGGGCACCAGCAGCAAATACCAACACCACCAACACAGGATGGCACACAGCATGCCACTCATGAGAGGCACACTGTGTGCTACCCACTGTGTCTTACCTGCACACATACCAGCACACTAATGTCTGCCCTGAAAAACCCTGCATCTGCATCACAGCACACCCCCAAGCCAACCAACTGTGGTACAGTGCCATCCCGTGTTGATGGTGTGGCATCATGTTACCATTGTACCAGGCTTGCTGCAGAACAGCACCAGGCCTGTGTTACACATAGTCTCTGTGCCCGCTGCCACAGTGGCCCTACTGACATGATGCCACTGCCTGCCACAGAGAACATGGAGCACCTCAGCATTTGCCACTGTCACTGACACCACCTCCTCCCATCACTGTCTCCTTCTTGCAGGGGAGGGAACTGTGTAGTGATGCACCATGTACTCACCACCTGTTTGCTTCAAAGTGTGTCAACAGCAGAAGACACATTTGCACACCACCACTCAGCCTGCAGCTCATGGTCGTGCGGTAGCGTTCTCGCTTCCCGCGCCCGGGTTCCCGGGTTCGATTCCCGGCGGGGTCAGGGATTTTCTCTGCCTCGTGATGGCTGGGTGTTGTGTGATGTCCTTCGGTTAGTTAGGTTTACGTAGTTCTAAGTTCTAGGGAACTGATGACCATAGATGTTAAGTCCCATAGTGCTCAGAGCCATTTGAACCATTTGAATCACCACTCATCTCCTACTGCATTCTGTGGCCACTGCTTCCACTGGCTTCAAATCAATTCGTTTCCTCCCTCTACCAGGTTGCACACCAAAAGAACCTGTCTTTTCGAATTTTCAAATCATTTTCTCCATACCCATGGCAGTCATCGGACCAATGCCTTTTTTCAAACCCTTCAGCATCCAGAAGTTCTGCAGAGTGACATGTGCACAGTCATCATTCTTGTAATACAGCTTTACAAGCAGAGCATGATCCTGCATTGAGACAGTCATGATGAATGTCGCAGACGCAAAGGAGGGAAAGCTGTGTACACATGTTTATACCAACTTCAGTGCATCATGTGCATGACAGGTGTTTTCATTTACATATCCTGACACATACAGCACCATCTATTGACCAATTTTCACAGTATTTGTTTTCTTCTGCCATACGTTTCCCCCCTTCTCCGATAATATTCCATTGCAATTTAACGTCATTCTTATGAGTGGTGTTATTTCTACAGCATTTTGAAAGTTTAACTTTAATTATAATCACCCTGTATATTGACATTAATGATCATATTACACTTCCGTGCCATACACCCAATGCTACTTTCATTTCTGTCAAACATTTGTCTTCCAGCATAATGTACTGGATTCTGTTTGTCAAATATTCCTTAAGCCAATCACATATTTGTGAAGATACTCCATATGATCACATCTTGATTAGTTCTCAGTGAAGGGGTGCAGTGTTGGAATTCCATTTGGAAATCTAGGAAGGCAAGATCTAACTGTTCACCTGCAACTCTTGTTTGAAAGATGTTGTTTATGACTAAAACAAACTTCATTTCACACAAGTGTTTTTTTTTAATTGATGTTGATTCATTGAGAAAAACTTATCTTCCTCTTGGAATGGCATAGTGTTTGAGAATGAGCAACAACAGCCACTCATCTCATAAACAAGAGAAAAACAAGTCATACACCAGCTCTGGTGGATGTTCTATTGGAATCAGAAGCAATCAGAATTTTGTTCTCTGATTACACCCACAGTCTGACACAAGTTCACTGCAGACCTCTTTTCAAAAAGTTAGGAATAGGCCTACTTACTCTGCCATCAGTCTATATACTTAAATGTGTGTTCTTAACCAAAGCTAATCTAAGCAATCTGACTGTCACAATTATAACACAAGGAACAAGAATGATATCCACATAGAACAAGTAAGAAGAACATGAACTCAGAATCATGTAAGCCACATGGGCATTAAGCTCTATAATGCACTGCCTCAGTACATTAAAAATTTAAAGGACAATACAAATTTTAAATTGGAACTTAGAAAATTTTTAATTGATAACTGCTGCTACTCAATAAATTAATATCTTGAAGACCAAGAAAATGACCTCCAAAATTTTCCATCTTTGTTTGTTTCAGCTTTTATTATACTTTACCATCTATAATACTAGTTATATATTGTTACTGAGAAATAAATTACTATAAACCATTTATGTCGAAAGAAACTGTAAGTTTGCTGTCATTTATTATAGACAATTTCATTTTGTACATTCTATATTTTAATTTCTGTGTATGACAAATCCAATTGTAGACAATTTCATTTTGTATATTCTATATTGTTAATTTCTATGTATGACAAGTCCAATATTGTTTGTATGATGACACGGATGCTAAATAAATAAATAAATCACTGGTTTAATGTACAAGAGTCTTGTCATTATAAGTAAAATAATTGAGGTCCATATAATGTGACAAAACACCTCAGATCTTAATTTACAACCACCAGTGCAAGGGTTTATTACATTACTTCAAAAAAAATTTTTATCATATAAACATTCTGTAACTGAATACAAACATTGTTGCACAGAGATGACATACAGTTCTTTTTTGTAAACATGGGTCCATAATCTGACAGATTATCACTTATATTACATTAAAAATTTTTGTAGCCAAGTATTGAGGAGTCTGGGTGTACAGTTTTAATCTAAGAGATGCTACCACAAAATTATCTTCGTTTCTTGGGTCATACAAATGTGGAAAATGGTTGTCTATAAATAATTATGAATTTGAAAACAAAGATGATGTGACTTACCAAATGAAAGTGCTGGCAGGTCGACAGACACACAAATGAGCACAAACATACACACAAAATTCAAGCTTTCGCAACAAACTGTTGCCTCATCAGGAAAGAGGGAAGGAGAGGGAAAGACGAAAGGATGTGGGTTTTAAGGGAGAGGGTAAGGAGTCACTCCAGTCCCAGGAGCGGAAAGACTTACCTTAGGGGGAAAAAAGGATGGGTATACACTTGCACACACACACATATCCCAATAACAGAATCTGGCAGGATTCCCTGCAAAATAATTTTCAAGTCTGTGGACTGATTTCCTGCATCTGATGTTGCAACTACTCTCTGCTTTCTATCTGTTATATATGGTTAACAACCATTTCAAAACACTACCATTTATTCCACATCTTTGTAATTTACGTAGCAGTAGAGAGTGGTTTACTCAGTCAAAAGCCTTCATAAAGTCTTGAAATATTTCTGTGACATTTTAGGACTACAAAATTTCTCAACAAATTTGTTGACAGCATTTTTGTACTCTTTCCTTTCTGGAAGTGAAACTGCTTTAAAGTTATGATATTGTATTTTGCTATGAAATTTGGGATCTGGGTTGGAACAATTTTTTCAAATACTTTTTGAAAAGATTGGAAGAAGACTTAGTGGTCAGTAGTTTTCCACATCTTCCATTGAGCCTTTCTTGAATAACTGCTTTAGTACTGCATACCTTGGAGCATCTGGGAAGTGTCATTCTTCAAATGACTGAGTAATTATTTCAGATAGGGGCCCTGATGATATACTAGAATTTGGTTTGATAACTCTAGCGAGTGTTTCATCCTATCCAGTAAAATTTTTATTTTTTAAGGAAAATACCACTTTTTCTACATCTTCAGCTGTAATTCTTTCAAATATAGTTAGAACTTCTATATTATCATGGTTGAAACCAAACAGTTGGACATCAACTGGGTAGACATTACATCAACATCAGATTTTGATACATTTATAAAACCTTATTGAAATATTATGATATTTTTGTAGACTTAGAATGGATTTGTCACATAAATTAATTTGAGAGATTCATGGACTGTGGATGGTTAGGATACCAAGTTCAGATTTTATGACTGACCATACCACCTTTCACTTATTTATATGGTTAAGAATGAATTTTTTTGTGTGTCACTTCTTTTGCTGCTTTAGCCCTGTTGTAAATAACATTTTATACTACTTTACACAGTTTCTGTACTCTATGTTTTGGAGAGGATGGAAATAATATGAGCATAGGTGGACATCAAATTAAAGTGTGCAAATAGTTCAAATACTTAAGTAATATCCTGTCACATGATAAAAGATGTGACAGGGACATCTGAAAACAAATTAGGCAGGCACAAGTGGTAATCCAAAAATTAAATCCTATACTTTCATCCTCAAAAAATAGTTTAAATGTTAAAATGTGATTATATGGCTCCATGATGGAACCAATAACAAGTTATGGGTTTGTGTGTTGGAAACTCACAGAAGGAAATAAAAATAAACTTAGAGATTTAGAAATGGACCATGTGAGTAGAGCACACAGAATTTCCTGATCTGACTGAGAAGATATGAGGAGAAAAGAGAAAGGATGCAGACCCATTATAATGTTATGTATAGAATAGGAGAAAAACTGCTAAGGTGGTTAGGGCATATCAAAAGAGTGGAAGAAGGCAAGTGGTCAAAGAGAGCAGCTTCATGGCAACCTCTTGGAAGGAGAAGAAGAGAAAGTGCATGAAAAGGGTTGCTAAGGGTGGTGGGAAGATCTGTGTAAATTGGTATGCAAAATAACATTTGCTGATAGGTGAATGAAATTATACTAGCTTATAAACATAGATACAAGACTCAAAGAGAGCCTGTTAATGTCAGCCATATATAAAAGATCAGATTAACTAGACAAAACTATTAACAGCAGAGATAGAAAACAAACACACTGCTCCTTTATCTACACTCTAAAGGACATAATTGAGTGGTCTTTTGCCAGAATGAACTAAGTGACATTTAGTTAGTTTTGAGAAATAAAGGACTGAAGTTATGAGTTTACAGCAACTTCTTTATTCAAAAATATTTATGAATATACATGTAGTCTGGTGCATAATGGGTGTGAAAAACTTTTACAAGCATTTTGAGCCTTGCAGCACATTATTTAATTACAGTTTGAAATTTAAAACTACAGAGAAACAATGTAAAATATCCATGTACATCAGGTTATTTTGTTGTCACATCAAATTAATGCACTTCAGTACAAATTATAAAGTAAAGTTTTCTTGTTTTTGTATTATATTCATATATAGATCTATTTGGCAACTGAAACACACAGATATAATTTCAGCATTTATGTAGTACAGCATTATTAAGCAATTTTTGGAATTAGGAGAGAACATTGGAATATACTTAAGGTGAAGATTATGCTTCCCCATTACTCATCTTCTTCATTACTGTCACTGCTCATTTCTAATACTTCAGCCATTTTGAGACCCTATTAGAATTCATGGTACATTGGGGGTACATACATTAGAAGGCTCTGAATATCTTTCAGTTTCTCAGGGCGTAGAGTGCGCCCTAATGGATACAGTGTAGGTAGTGTAATTTGACAGAGAGAACAGTGGCGAGCTTTTAAGCATTTATTTAAATTCACTGAAGAGTATTCTTCCATGTCATTGTGGCTGTATTTGTATTCCATTATCCCCAGCTTCTCTTTTGAAAATCTCATTTCCTTAATCCTAAGCCACTCACCCTCTTCTCCAGAAAGATTTACTTTTCTGTTAGTCATTGCTTTTTTGAGTAGCGTAGTACTTTTGAAGTCACTACAATCCATTTTTACAACTTCAGATTTACTTACCTTTCTTCACTCTGGAATTCTCAATAACACAATAAAGCTGTTCTGGGCGCAAATATTTCTGGATAATGCTGTAGTTTCCTCTCTACATCCCCAAAAACACTGTCATTCGGAAGATATGAGTGACCAGTTTCAGCAAATTTGTACATAATTTCCTCAATGTTAGTTTTGTCACTCTGAACCAAATACATCCAAATTGTCATAATTTTAAAATTCCTGTTTTGCCCCCCACACAAATCCAACCATACTCTCATCCTCGGACCAATATCATGAGATTCAACATACTTCAATACACAGGAGCCTACCTCTTGAGCTCCCCTTGAAGCAATACTTTCATTCCAGCAATGCATTACTGCCTTTCCACTTTTAAAGTCATGAATTCCAAGATTAAAGCAGAAGAGTTGACATTTATAGCATGCAACACCTGTTGTCAATTTTGGCAGCAGTAATGAATTCTGCAAATCATATGAAAAAACTGTAAGATTATCTTCTGTCTTGGAGTTCTCCATATCACTTTTCAGACAATCTCTTGCAGCTTTAGCCTTCCTGTAGTGCAATTCCTGCTCCTTTCTTAATCTTCGTAGCTTCTCAGTGTCTGCCTCACCAGCTCTAAGTGTCACCTCTGCTGTAATTAACATGTTTAGCCTGTCACATGTTTGACATGTATCCTTTTGAGGAGGCTTGAAACTGAGTTTCAAGTCTCATCTAAATACTTTTTCGTACAGTGATTGGTTGGGAGGTTTAACATTGGGATCTTCTTCTTTCAGCTTATCAATGAATAATCTGTACATCAAACTAAGATTAAGTCTATTGTCCAAGTACTTTTTTGACAAATCTCTTCTGCACTAGTGACTCAATATACTAAGAAAACTATTAATATGCTTATGGATGTGAATAATAACTGAGTCAGCACTTTTATTATGAGGTACGTGTTTTCCACGCTGGTCACATAAAGAGCTTGTCTTTGCTTTGGCTATGGCTCAATGCACCCTGCTGTCAGAAATCTGTGGTATCTTTAGATGTTTCTTTGCACACCTTCACATCATTTCCATCCACACAAAGAATATAATAGTTCCTAGAAAACTTTTTCTTGTCAGTTTTAGAATGCTTCCTTTCCATGGGAACATTTTTAACTGAACCATATATTTATTGATGTCTGCACATCCCAAGACCCACTTCCATAAAATGTGTCAAAAAACTTTCTTTTCTGCTCACAATTAATTTTTTGCCAGCATTTTTTTTCTACATGAACAATTAAAATCAACAAATGTCTTTCCTGGGACAGTCTCCCCTTTACTGTTAATGTAAGTTTCCCCACTATTTTGCTTCTTCTTCCTTAGGGTTTTCTTCCATTGTACCCTGTTTCCTTTTTTTCTTTTATTGCCAGAAATTTCATGTTCATCTGAAAAACAGACAAATTACTTACATCTACAAATTCATTTTCAAAACTGATTTATTAAGAATGCCAATCATGAGACAAAGTTATGATATTCCATTTCATTACTTTGGTAGCTGACGAATATGCAAAATACAATTCTTTCAGGAACTCTTCTGCCAGAGTGAACCATCTCCACATTAAATTGGTATTTCTTTCCACAGGGTCAATTTTTATCTCCCCTCATTACTTATGGCAGCACTGGCCAAAATACTGACATACACTCATTATCAATTGTGCAGTGGCCTTAGATTTACTACTTGTGGTCATGGTTCATTCTCGCATGTGAGGTAAACAACATAACCTCCAATTAACGAGTTTATTCTATGAACTAAAGTATCACTAGTTATTAAAATCCACCTACCATTTGATGATTGAGAGGCACCATCACTAGGTTCATATACATCAGAAGAACTAGAACTAAACGACTCGTCTTCACAATTATCATCATTTTCTGCCATTGAACCTGAGCTATATACCGTGGTAGCCATCTTGTGATGCTGCATGGTTCACTTTAGAATAAGAGAATGAACAGTACCAACCTTCTGCCAAAGAAATCCCTTGCTACTGCAACCAAATGAGTTGAGTTGTCAGATAGTTCATTTTGTCATAGGAGAAAATGAAACCCTATAATTTGAAAATGGTGAAGAACTCATTTTTTTTTAAATGTCACTTAGTTCATTCTGACATAAGACCACTCAATTGATCTTCTGTAGCACATTTTTCAACAGGGGTATGTAAAAAGTGATGGAGAAAAGAGGAATAGAAGACGACAAAGAAGAATGGAGAGATCAAAGAGTTTGGTGACAAAGATGTAGGATGTGGTGACAGCTGTAGGATCCCTACTAGAGGAAAGAAGAATACAGGAAACCCCATGACTTTTGTTACTTTTACGGTAGCAAATGGCTACAATATGGATCTCTAATTTATTACAGAACCTCATGCAGCTTCTTTTTTTAGCCAATTTCCTTTTAGGCAAAGAACTGATATATTTGTACCTTCTGACAGAAAAATTTGTGTGTGAACAATTTTTGCTTCTCTGCCATTTACACATTTTGTATGTAAGATATTTGTGAAACTTCCTGGCAGATTAAAACTGTGTGCCAGACCAAGACTCGAACTCAGGATCTTTGCCTTTCATGGGAAAGTGCTCAAGTGCTCTAACAAGCTAATTAAAACTGTGGGGACAGGTCATGAGTCTTGCTTGGGTAGCTCAGTTGCTAGAGAACTTGCCCACAAATGGCAAAGGTCCTGAGTTTGAGTCTCAATCCGGCACACAGATTTAATCTGCCAGGAAGTTTCATATCAATGCACTCTCCACTGCAGAGTGAAAATTTTATTCTGTAAAACATTTGTGTTTAAATTCACCAAAAAGGTGTATAGTTTTAAGAATAGTTTTTCTAAAAGTGTTTTACCTTTTATTCCTTTAGGCAGCTTGTCGTCCTCACGATTGACAATTAGTTTCCCTGATTCTTTATAATTGTACACATGTCAATAAACATCTTGTAGGATTTTGTAGACCCTTACCTAATGCAGGCCATCCTATGCCAATCAATCTGTGGTAATAAATGTGTTAGCATTATCTAAGTCATCATTCTTTTCTCCAAAAAAACCCCCCAAATTCAGAACTACTGCTATCTTTATTTTCCTCTTTCTCATTCTGTACTTCTCACAGACCAATTATAAAATTAAGTCACAGCTTCAATACCCAATTCTGGATCTTCAGCACTTTTATGTTCATAATAATTTCAATTGGTTATTGGCCCATGTGGTGTCCCAAGACTTGTCAAAACTCATATTATTCACATGGCATATTGTCTGAGTATTCCCATGGGAAAGGGTACAATTTGGAAATTTTGCAGGCCCATATGTGATGGTATATTTAGCTTCTGGAAATGGTGTGTGGAGACCAAAAGACACAGGATAATGGCAGGTTGGCAGCTGAGGACTCCACCAAAAGTTTGCTATCACGTGGAATTCTCACCCCTTCCACCACTGATTTCCCGTTCTGGTATAGAGGATGCCAGTTGAACATTCCAGCACCCATTGTTTGTGGTGCCTGCAGGATAATCCCTGAAACTCTTGCTCAGCTGTCCATGCAGTCCATTAATATTAAACCTGCTATTTGAGTAACAGGCAGCTCCTTAAGAGTGTGCAAAATGTTCCACCTGTTTCTGTCTCCAGTGAAGAGGAGTTTCCATGATCCAGATTAGATACATTAAAAGTAAAAGCTGCTAAAAGATCGAAATGTTAGATTAGGTATAGAGAGACGAGTTATCTACACTAATACAAGCCATGCCCTGATCATTCATGCAATCAATGCACAATGTGGGACAAAAGTCAACAAATAAAAACTGAATAGGAAAGTTAATGAAGCAAGAGACTACTGACTGAAAATTCAGTATAAAATATGATAAAATGTGAGGAGGAAGGCCTGAAACAGGCTGCCACCTCACATCACCTCATCACCCCATCATACCCAAATCAAAACTGTTGTCAGGAGAGATTTCACCAGGAAACATGGTAAGACCTATCCAAAACAATTTCTCTCTACCCAGCAGTCAACAAGAAAGGAGAAGAAATAAAAAATAATAATAAAATAACAATAAGAAATGGAAAGAACATAGAGAGAGCACCTGTTGTGTCTCCTCAAAATTTCCCATTCATTCAAATAACAAGATTTCCTCACAGGGGAACTCTGAAGTCTTACAAAAAAATGATACAAATGAAGCATGATTTGCTTTAAGTTACCACACATTCACCTGAATGACTATCAACTAACTTACAGATGTGCTCATTTAACATCAGAAAGTTTTTCACATGAAAGATGAAACACACAACAATAATGAAACATAGAATTATATATAAAAATCTTACTACTGTCAACAGCGTCACAATGTGAAAAAGAGTGCATGCATATAAGTAACAAGTGTGAATTGCATAAAACATGGAATAAATGGTGTACTCAAATATTGGTGAGCATGTTAAGAAACAAATTAATTTACAGAACATAAAAACAAACTTAAATGAGGTACAAAAATTGTGAGACATATGAATCTCAACACATTTACAATTAGCGAGTATGAACACTTGATGTAGCATGTATTACTGTACACTGGGAAAGCATGTAACATATATGTGATGGAATAAAAAAAAAATTACATACTTTAGTCTATCTGTATTTAAATGATGTCAACTAAGAGTTACAAAATGTGACAACAAAAATACAGAACATATTAAATGTAAAAATAATAAAAGAAAACACAAGAATGCAAAATTTGCAGAGAAAAAAATAGAACATGATTTCTTTGAAAATTGCTCATGAGAAAACACAAAAACATCTAAAAATTACTAAATTCCTTGCGGTAAGGTCCAAAATTTGACAAATGAGTACTCTGAAAATGGTTCATTGAACAGCATGAAAACAATTAAATAGAACAAAAACTTGTAATGCCTCACAGTGAGTTCCAAAGTTTGTATGTCCCTCAGAATGAAGTCCAAAAAGTTCCTTGAATGGAGGTCCAATATTGACCTGTAAAAACCTCTGAAGATGCATTTGAAGACAGGCACACATTTTGTGAATGTTCTGCTCACTGTTTGTGGGATCATGCAAGCAGCTGAGAAATATCTGTTGACATCAACTGGAACACTCACACATCTCTTATTCTTTGACAGATATGTGTGACAGCTCAGATTGTGAACAGTTGTACATAGTGGTAAGTGTGTAACATGGCACAGAAATAGCAGGTTCGATATCATACTTTCAGTTGCCAACCAAGTGTGTGACTGTCTGTCACTGCCCATGATTACCACAGTGAGATCTTACTAGGAGATGACAAAGTGGAGAGAGTTACTGGTTGTGCTTGTAGCAAACTAGGCCTAAAGGAGAAGTTCACTTATGAGAACAAACAGTCTAACATTGTTACATGCTTTGAAATTGTGTGTGAGGAGTAACATGGAATGTGGTCTCAGTCATCAGACAAAAATGATTCTTATTTGGTGTGACATGCCAACCTCAGCTGACTCACTGATGTGGACATTTAACACCTGTTATAGAAACAAAGAGTGTACTGACCAGTTACAGTTAAATGGCCTGCTGACAGCTCCATGAAACGTTGACCCATGTCCATTCACCCCTGTTGGCTGCTTGAATCAGCACTGAATGGGTTATTCTCATTGTGTTGACATGAGATTTGATATCCTAGTCACACAGCTGGATAAAAAAGTGAAGCACACTCAATTCTGTCATGGAGGGTCCATATGCACAAACCCAGGTAAACACAAATACATTATATACACATATTTAACAATAAATTATCAACAATTAACAGTCTGAATAATTTACAAAAAATTTCAAATGAGGATAACATCAAATGTAACAAACAGCATAGCCTCCAAATAAACTGCCCTTATGGCTGTACTGACTGCTGCCTTCAAAGAATACATTAACACATTTTAGGAACAGGAAAAAATCTAAAACGCACATAACTTTTAAAAAAATAAAAAATATACACTGGCAAATAATTATTCAACATAATTAAAGATAACCTGCTTAACATTTATGTAACCAATGTTGGGGTAAAAATCAAACTAAATTAGGTGAGATTAAGTACCAGTAATAAAACATAATATTCACTAAATGTTACACCAAGTACTGCAAAACAAAATTTTTGGTAGAAAACACACCTAAAGGTAGAATTACCATACTATCTAAGTTGGCTCAAATGAACTCACATCTGTTTCCTGGTTTTAGGATTCTGCATCCAGTAGCTAACTGGGTTAATCTGCAGACCTACAAACTGCAGCAACATTACTTCAGTAATTCCCTGTGCACCCTTACTATCCACCAATAGGTTTTTCATGTACTCCAAGTCCCAGATGCGAGGTGAGCATCCACTATGTCCTTGGTTGTACAGATTAGCCTGCTTCTGACACATGAGAGAGATATTGCAGTGATCCACATTCCATTTCTTCTTAATACTATCTGTTTCCACCTTTTCAAGTAGGAGGTCACTGATCATCCACAGATTACTAGTATGGAAACTGACAGGGAAGGCCAACATAAGCTTGGCAGGTGTAGTTTTATGAGTTTCATGAACTGTGGTATTAAAGGAAAAGGCCAACTACCTGATTGAACTATCCCGGCATGATTCATTAGAAGAGTGATAAATAATAAATGTGACTTCAGATTCCTGTTAATGCATTTAGCAGAAGGTGGCAGTGGAATATAAGGTATGGTGGTCACAAGAGCAGAGCATGACTAAAATAAAATCTTTTAAAGGGAGACGGAAGCCAATTGGGCTTCAAAAATTCTATTTTTAGATTTTAGCATATTTGAAATGCCTGGTCTTTCCTGAGTGAAGCAGTTTTTTTTATAAATATGACAATTTTTTCGTGAGATATGATGGTTTTCATGACACTCTGTGCAATCTGGCATTTAAATGCCGTGCCTTCCTTTTTGTGCCATGCAGAGATAATGCACAGCATTCTTTTACTCCTTGTATATGATTTCATCCTTCTATTGTTTTATTGCTTCAATGTTTCCTACCCTGTATCTACTATCGATACTCATTTTTCTGAGTGTGTTTGACTGTTTGCTATTGTTTTTGAGCGTTAATGGTTGTACTTAGTGAAGTTTGTTGTGAGTGAAGTACATGTTGATTTGTATTTCCTTTGGTTTCGCATGTTTTCATAAAAATGCTGCAAATAAAGAAATTCTAGCCTAAATTAAAATTCAGAGGTAAAGGTAAATAAGGTAGGAGGGTCAAAGGACCCAAGAATGTTCGGCATAAAGAAAATCAGCACATAAAGAAAGAAACTGCAGTGTCTTCAAGGCATTTCCTCCCATTGAACATTCGTTTGGAAATATTATGGTGAACCTTAGCATGCTCTGTGATTTCATCTCCAAAAATACTGTGTGCAGAATATGTGGTGGTCACGTATCTTTGGGCGAGAATCAACAGGATAATGGAAGCGTCCGATTCCACCCCACTGCTTTGACCAATGACGTCACCAATATGGCGGAAACGACCATTCACAACAACTCCCATACTGCTCCTATGACGTCATCACGTAAACATCATAACAAACACAAAAATAGATTAAAAAAAACACCAAACAGATATTCCTCCAAAACTATAATGAAACTAACAGGAAAAGCGGGGAAAATTGGGCGTTTCTGGGTGGGGACAAACTAAATATAAACACACGCCACTACACCAAACGACAGAAAACACTAAAATAAGAAGACCCCACAACCTTCCCAAAACAAAATCCACTGGAATTGATCACTTCCCTTGACCTATATAGGTCAACAGAAACAACCGATACCACACTATAAATCTAAAAAATTTCACCACCGCCACAATTAATGGTAAAGGTCGCCTGACAAATGTTGAAATAGATAGATTACAGGATTATTATGGCTTTGCCATTGGAAGAAATGTAGAGAATTTAGAAAACATCAAAAAGGCTGTAGAGGCTATCTTTTACCATAAGCTTTCCACAAATGAAAATCCAGTGCATGGTCTTTGCCCGAATGATCCTGACAGTTGGTGCAAGTACAGGAGAAGTGCCAGATATGACCACAAACATTCTTTGCCTGCATCAGTAATGAATGAAATTAAACCCATATTTAGAGATCTTTGTAAAGATACCTTGTTGAAGAAATGTCTTCATGTGAAAACCCAAAATTTAAATGAATGTGCGAATTATGTCATTTGGAACCAGTTACCGAAAACTGTACTTTTTCAGCTTAGAACCCTCAAATTTTGTGTTTATGGTGCTATTTTATTCTTCAATGATGGTGTAATTAGAAAACTGTATGTTTTGGAATTACTGGGTATAAAATCTAGTGGAAATACTGCAAAATCCTTGGTGCAAATTGATAAAGAGAGAATCCACAAAACAGATATTGCTAATTTAAAATGCACTAAAGAAGCCAGAGAGAAAAGAAGAGGGACCAAGAGAAGAAAAGAAGATCAGTATGATTCAGATGATGCTCAGTATGGTGCAGGAAAATATTAGTGGTAAGTAATTCTTATCAATAACTACACTCCTGGAAATGGGAAAAAGAACACATTGACACCGGTGTGTCAGACCCACCATACTTGCTCCGGACACTGCGAGAGGGCTGTACAAGCCATGATCACACGCACGGCACAGCGGACACACCAGGAACCGCAGTGTTGGCCGTCGAATGGCGCTAGCTGCGCAGCATTTGTGCACCGCAGCCGTCAGTGTCAGCCAGTTTGCCGTGGCATACAGAGCTCCATCGCAGTCTTTAACACTGGTAGCATGCCGCGACAGCGTGGACGTGAACTGTATGTGCAGTTGATGGACTTTGAGCGAGGGCGTATAGTGGGCATGCGGGAGGCTGGGTGGACGTACCGCCGAATTGCTCAACACGTGGGGCGTGAGGTCTCCACAGTACATCGATGTTGTCGCCAGCGGTCGGCGGAAGGTGCACGTGCCCGTCGACCTGGGACCGGACCGCAGCGATGCACGGATGCACGCCAAGACCGTAGGATCCTACACAGTGCCGTAGGGGACCGCACCGCCACTTCCCAGCAAATTAGGGACACTGTTGCTCCTGGGGTATCGGCGAGGACCATTCGCAACCGTCTCCATGAAGCTGGGCTATGGTCCCGCACACCGTTAGGCCATCTTCCGCTCACGCCCCAACATCGTGCAGCCCGCCTCCAGTGGTGTCGCGACAGGCGTGAATGGAGGGACGAATGAAGACGTGTCGTCTTCAGCGATGAGAGTCGCTTCTGCCTTGGTGCCAATGATGGTCGTATGCGTGTTTGGCGCCGTGCAGGTGAGCGCCACAATCAGGACTGCATACGACCGAGGCACACAGGGCCAACACCCGGCATCATGGTGTGGGGAGCGATCTCCTACACTGGCCGTACACCACTGGTGATCGTCGAGGGGACACTGAATAGTGCACGGTACATCCAAACTGTCATCGAACCCATCGTTCTACCATTCCTAGACCGGCAAGGGAACTTGCTGTTCCAACAGGACAATGCACGTCCGCATGTATCCCGTGCCACCCAACGTGCTCTAGAAGGTGTAAGTCAACTACCCTGGCCAGCAAGATCTCCGGATCTGTCCCCCATTGAGCATGTTTGGGACTGGATGAAGCGTCGTCTCACGCGGTCTGCATGTCCAGCACGAACGCTGGTCCAACTGAGGTGCCAGGTGGAAATGGCATGGCAAGCCGTTCCACAGGACTACATCCAGCATCTCTACGATCGTCTCCATGGGATAATAGCAGCCTGCATTGCTGCGAAAGGTGGATATACACTGTACTAGTGCCGACATTGTGCATGCTCTGTTGCCTGTGTCTATGTGCCTGTGGTTCAGTCAGTGTGATCATGTGATGTATCTGACCCCAGGAATATGTCAATAAAGTTTCCCCTTCCTGGGACAATGAATTCACGGTGTTCTTATTTCAATTTCCAGGAGTGTATACTAGAATTGCAATATTCAACTTTAAATGTATTTTTCTCAAAACTACTTTTTTTTTTTTTTTTTACTTTCAGGTACCGTTATTTGATAAACTAATGGGGTTGGAAACATGAAATTTGGTCAGTTTGTACTGCAGATGGTAATAAGTTATTACAAGTAAATTGAGAACCACCAAACAATCAGAAACTGTTTTATAATAATTAATGTACAAAAAAGTTAAATTTTACTAGTGAAAGAATAACATTTTTTTCTTCAAAACCATAAGAGGTATCACGTTCATTTTACTTGTAAATTGAGGCATATATGTTATATATATGCAATAAAAATTTGATTGTTTCATCACTTATAGTTCTTTTGCAAAGTGTACCTATTCAAAGGGTAAAATAGCATTGGCAGAACAGGGATAAAAATTGCCTTCTGTATCCCCTTAAATGGTTGATACAAAAATGCTGGAGTTTTATGAGAGGCCAAGAACTTGGGTGGGCCAAAACTGGCAAAAATAGCTGTTAGATATAGAATGGTCACATCAACAGTAACTGATCTACAGGGTATCAGATGAATCTACTAAACACATCAACTGTGAAGAATATATACTGTTACCTGGCCTTAGAAAGCAGTAAGTGGTAAGGGTCTCATGCAGTTTTATCCATGGGGCTGTTTTCCTGGGAGGAGCATAAAAATCCGTGGCAGGTATTGGAATTGGGTCTTGCCATCTTGCACAGTTCACATTGTCTATTACCCATAGTCCATTGCCCAATAAATATTTTAATATCCTTTAGAAGACCATTCCACAATAGGTGTTCTTTACTCTTCTGGCTGGTCTTGGCATAACCCAGATGTTTGCCACACAAATAACCATGGATATAATTAAACACCACTGGTATCAGATACTTGGGCATACAGATTTTCACGCAACAGTCATATCAGGTTTGGTAACATGGTAGTCCCATTGAAATGCAATACCAGTTGAAAGTCTCTCCCCGAACCTCTCTCTCCAAAATGCTGCCAATTTTAGGATCCTGCTCTTGCTCCTGCTTCATATTACCAAACAATAATGGAATGCCAGTTAAAATAGCAGCAACCCCTTTTTCAGGGTGCTCCAAGCCATCAGAAAGCAAAGATCTCCTGGAACATCTGACTCAAGGCATTGGCAGTATGACTTTCAGAGCTATGTTTGACCTGAAATTTGAAGACCAAAGTATGGACCACCCATTGGGCAAAATGACCAGGCTTTTGAGGCCCGGGCAGTGCTCAGTTTCCAGCTTGAATTCTTTATGTTTAACATAAAATGTAAATTTGTCAAATGCAAATACAACTCTGAGGGCCATTAATTCATATACTGAGTATTTCTTCTCCAACTCTGAGAGACACTGTGAAGTATAATTGAATGCCCTGCACTCATTCTCCTCCTCCCAAAGCAACATGGCAGTAAGTCCAATGTTCAAGGCAGCAGTTTGCACCACAGAGTCTTTATTAAAGTTCAGTACTCCAAAAATAGAAGCGTTAGGTAAAGCTCTCTTCACGGAATCAGATATTGGCTGTTGTAAATTAGTCCAACAAAAATTTTGATCTTTTCTATATAGATCATTAAGGGATGCTGCAAACTGGTTGAAATTAGAAATAAACTTGGGAAAGATGTTTATCATGCCAATAAACCAGGCAATGCCCCTTCAAATCATAAATAGCTTTAGTCTGAGGCACAAAAGACCTGGCTGTCAAGTTCCCTCAAAATCTTATAGTCATTGTGCTTGTTTATTTTGACTTTGATCTATCGTTACCCCCATGCTTGACACAATGTACCCAAGGAAGGATATCGAATTGTTAACAGTTAAGCCAGCTTCCCTCAATCAGTGTAAAACCTGACTGAGGTGTCCCAGATGTTCATCAAAAGTCTTGCTGTATGTGACAACATCATCAAGATAGTTGTAGATGCACCAGAACTTTTAGTCTCACAAGACAGTGTCCATTTATTGCAAAACACTCCAGTTCCTGTAACAAGATGAAAGGGAAATATTGGAATTAATAATAATTGTAATCAGTACAGAAGGTGGCAGCTGCTTTAGGCTCTTCTGTCAAGAAGATCTGATGGTAAGCTTGGTTCAAATCAATAATACTGAAAAAATGAGCTCTCAAAAACCAAGAGAAACATTTATGTACTGGTACAACTGGCAATGGAACAGATTCCAGCACCACTTTCTGATTCAAGGCACAATAATTTACTAACAGGTGATATCCCGACCCATCTGCCTTATTCACCATGAAAATGGGTGATGCATAGGGGGAGACTGAATTCCCAATAAACCTCTCCTTCAAAACCTGAACTACAATCTTATGTAACTCCTCCATTTTCAGAGATGGTAACCGATATGGGGCTTGTCTGGCAGATGTGTAATTGCTCAGATGAATCTCATTAGTAACTCCAAACTTAGCAGAGAGTACTTTAGGAAATTTATAAGGAAGACATAGCACCTGTTCAGCTTTAGTTTTGCTTAAATGAGTCAGATTAAACCTACTGACCTCACTACTGACCACACGAAGTCTATGCTGAATGTTATGATGACAAAATTGAACATTAACCACTTTCTTAAATTAAAAAAAAATGTTTTTCAGCATAGTTTAACATACATTCAGTCTTATTTAAAAAATGAAACATCAATATTGCTTGAGTAGTCAACACATTGACCACCAGAAATTAGAGAAGCCATGAAAACGTATATATCTTTATCTTCAGATGACAAAGGCCAACTATCAATAGCAAGCTACCATTGGCTGTAAAACTCTTCCTCTGCATATGGGTTATTGGCACAAACCCTCCTGTGCTATGGTACCAAAAATAGTACTTGCTGTCCAATAAAGATTCTGAACTGCCAGAATCAGACAGAGAACATACCAGTTCAGAATTTAAAAAGTAACAGGCAAATGATAAAGAATTTACATGCAATTCATGAATTTTCTGAACTCTGAATCGTGGTGCACAGTCCCTTGATGTCCCACCATCAACTGATGCCATCATTTATTCTTACCAGCCTCTCATGGTTCTTGGGAGTCTTGGACCATATGACCAGGTCAACAGCAACAAAAACAGATTACTTTCTGAAATCATATTTGTTCATTACTCAGTGATCGTATGCTTTCAAGTGTCTTGCACTTCTTTATTTCCAAGCCTAACTCATGTTTTTAGTCCTCAAAACTAATGCTTTCAACTGCTACCATCATCTCATGTAGGTCAGTGAACAAAGTTGGTTTATTACATAACATCACACAAGAATGATCCTGCGTACGGGTTCCCTCAATGATTAAGCCCACCATTTCAGCTTCTGATAATTTCACCAACAATGAAATACCAGCTTCATGAATAGTCTCCCCATAAGTACTCCGCCCCCCCTAGTGTTCCCTGCACATGAACAACATACTCATTTATCAGGCGCTCCATCATACAGACACCCAAGTTATCCTGGAGATCACTTATTAAAATTCCACTCTCAATGGCTTCAGCCACTGATTTATTTAAGAGTCGTACAGTCTTTGAATGCAGTATTTGGAAAAAAAGTATGTGAAAGCTGCAAAATTTCTACTCACTCCTCTCACCTGACAGTCAATACGAGCACTTTCATAATCTCCTTACTGATTTTCAAGGATAATTTTTTGTACCCACTCATAATTGATACTAATGGATTTTGTAATTAAGCACAACCTTGCCAAAACTCTGTCTGCTCACTAACAGCTTGCAAATCAGTACCTTGACCTAACTGCAGAATGTCACCTTCTGTCTCCCCTTTCCAGTTCAATAAACTAATTCTCTGCTGAACTGAACACAGACTGGATTGTATTTGCTGAATCTGCAGATGACAGACAACCTTGGTATTTACCAAACTCAAATCATAGATAGGATTGTATAAATTATTACAATATGCCTGAATGCACAAAACCTGCCACCATGAGGACTTACTCTAAAATTTCAGCACTTTCTAGGGCATCACACAACAGCTTAGCACAACCAGTGTAAGCAGTATGCAGCTCGCTGACAGTGCTTACGGAAATTTAACTGGCTGGTCCAAGAGACCACACAACTATTGGAGAAGTACAGGAGTAGTACCTTAGTTTGAGATCTCCCAAATCTGAAGCCTTACACTACATGTATCTCCTTCAGACAAGTTACTCTGAGTACTGTATGAGGTACAGACTACATTGTGAAACAGTAACAAAACAACCAGTACCTAAAACTTACACAGGTGGATGTCCGCTCCTGCCACCACTGAATTTCCATCTTCTTCCTATGAGCTGTGTTAATTGTAATGCTAGACAAAAACTTAAACACATTCAATTTTTTTCATGAAAGGGCCATGGACTCAAACCCAGATAAACACACATAAATTATATACATTTATGCAACAATAAATTTCCAACAAATAACAATCTGCATAGTTTACAAAAAATTTCAAATGTCAGTGGCTCTGGCACACAACAAACAGCACAGCCTCCACATAGCCTCTTTGGCCTTGGTTACCACTGCCTTCAAAGAATACATTAACACATGTTGGATACAGGCAAAATCTAAAACACACATATATTTTTTAAAAATTACAAAATGTGCACTGGCAAATAATCATTAAACACCTGCTTGACACTTATGTAACCAGTCTTAAAGCAAAACTCATATTAAATTAGGTGAGCTTAAGGGCCAGTAATAAAACTTAATGTTCACTAAAAGATTAGGCCCCAGGAGTGCCAAACAAAATTTCTGACAGGAAACACACTTTACCTTAAAGTGGAATTTAACGCTTGAAACTGATGTAAACTCAATTTCAGCTCAGTTTAACCAGCTGACAGAGAGCCCAAAGGTTTTTCAAGATAGCCGTAATCTTGTGTGACTAGCTCCAAGCATCATAACCATTTAAATTTAAAATAAACTACAGGAAATTTAAGGGCACTAAAATAAGTAGGCCAACACAATAAAGATGTTTAAAAGGTATTGTGTCAACAAGCACATAATGCATCTTAAGCAGTTTAACCTCTATTCTTAAAGCAACACATTCTTAAACTAACACAGCCTTAGGCCCAGTCAAATTCAAGAACTTCCAAGCCCAGATACACACCACAATGTTCAGATCACAAGTGAGCCTTTTGTGCTAATGGCAGTGAAACTATTTGCATGCAAACTTGATGCTCACCATGTGCTGAAGTGCTACTTTGTTCTCCATCAGCTAATGTATCACAGAAAGCATCCACAATAGGCAACTAATTTGGGGAATGGCTGATGACTCTTTTGGTATTTTTGACTGTTGATGTGAAGCACCTTTACTCATAGACCATATCTGGCAACCATCTACTGTGGCTGCGATGGCTGCTGTACTGCAAGGTGCACAATGTCATCCAAGGAGCAACACCACACATCAAACTGCTAGACTCCTACAGGGTCTTCCCTCATCTCACAACAGACTCGGCAGTGCAGACACTACTTGTCTAGCACCACAAAGAGCACTGCTTGAAGACGGGATCAAAAGACATCTTAGCCAGGCTGTGTGTGCTCATTTATTTCATAGAGTTATGACTCTAATTCCTCCTTGCGAGGCTGCAGGATAGTGCAGCCTCGAGAGTGGCCCAAGAACTATGACAGTCAATCACGGACCAACTCGAGGTACCCATTGGTAAAGGCATATGTCACCGAGCCTGCTAACTGAGCCAGGGCCTTGAGGGTCCAGCTGTATCTGTGCTAGTGTGCCACTGCTTGTGTCACTGATGTCATACAGTAACGACATAACAGACACACTTTATGAAAATCATTCTAACAATGAACTTAACAAGCAAGAAAAATTAAGCAAAACGAACTTTATGATTACTGTATCATACTATTTAGTTCACAGTGAGGGCAACTTAAATGAAAATAAATGTTACAATCTCTGTGACATAGGCTTTAACTTTTACAAATGAAACAAAAAGAAAAAAAATGAAAAATAAAATAAAAAAAAACTTAAAGAATCTATACTGCATATGATTAATTAAAAGAACATGAGGATATTTGGAAATATAAAATAATGAGCAGAAGGTCTTTACAACTTTACAAAACACATTCAGAGAAATAAAAGTAACAAAAGGAAAATATCTTGAGGAGAAATCATTTTCATCCACTCATCTGTACATCCATCCACACGGTTAGTTGTGTAGTGTAGGACTTGGGTTTGTAATTGCAGGCACTCATAGTATTCCACTGTTCATTCACTTAATTCTAAGTTAGCTGCACCATGCATGAAGCATACATGTGTCAAGAATATCTATTACTTATCTTGGAGGAAACATGCTTTTTATAATAGTGCTGGCAGATGTCGCTACTAAACATACACCAGAAGGAAAACCTTACAAAATTTACCCCCTTGATGTATGTGAAACTTGTCACCTCGTTTGTTTCCTCTCAACTATTGTGCCAAACTCGATTATGCATAATTGTCTTCTCCTACTATTGTCATCATGAAAATCCTCATCTTTTCATATCATATCCTCATGTTATCCTCTGCATCTGGAACAAAGTTTAAATGAGTGTGAATGTGCATTTGCATAATATCTACAGTAGTAACAAAACTGAAGTGGTACAATTGTAATACCTATATTCTATTCTGTTCAACAAAAAAAAATTGTTCAAATGGCTCTGAGCACTATGGGACTCAACTGCTGAGGTCATTAGTCCCCTAGAACTTAGAACTAGTTAAACCTAACTAACCTAAGGACATCACAAACATCCATGCCCGAGGCAGGATTCAAACCTGCGACCGTAGCGGTCTTGCGGTTCCAGACTGAAGTGCCTGTAACCGCACGGCCACTTTGGCCGGCTCTATTCTGTTCTATTCTATTATCTAGAAAAAAATAATTAGCACAAACATCAATGGGAGAAAATATTTGAGTTCAAAACCATTAAAGAGATTAAAGAAGTTCTTGAAAAAAGGAAACCTTGTGTTTTGTAGATACCCATCTCTGTTTTCATGTAGTTCCTCACTGTTTCCTCCATTTCTTGTGAATAATTAGTCCTTGGCTTGGCTTTACTGGGGCTGACAGTGTGTCACCCATTACATTGCCAAAAACTTCACTCAGCATTCACTTTTATCATACTGTTACACAACACACTAAAAGAATACCATGAAAAGAAAACACAGCTTATTACCGATTATCATGAACCAGATACAGATTACAAAATCCTGAAAAGAGAAAACACATCATAGAACATATTATATGCAAATGCCCAAAATATTTCATAAAAAAAAGGTGCGGTAGGTGGTAGGGGGGAAATTTTATTTCCATGGTAGACACAATGTACTGTCTTCATGTATTCTACATAAAGCTAACTATTGTAAACAATCCCTACCCTTTCAGTTGTCTCCTCTATTGTCTGCCATGAGTTCATATGTCAACAGTGTACCCATGCCCATCACTGTCTGTTTGTGTGGTTTTGTGGCTGTTTGTGCCATGGGGCAGGTGCTTTCTTCTCCACAATCTGGACACCTCACCCCTGTGCTGTAAATGCTATTGTCAAGGTGACCATTCTGCCAGTTCCCACTGTGATGATGATTAACCTAATGTGCCTGTCTCACCCGTGAGGAATGTGGTGCCCTACATTCACAATAGTTGCATTACTGTCTTTCAATGTGTTGTTTGTTGCTGTGATTTGGGTCATTATTTGCAGTCTCTCTATTGATGTATCATTTCTTGGTAAACCTGAAACTGTTATATCTCAGAAGCTGTCTGTTCTATTTGTTATACTTCTTTTACCTTTTCCGGCACTTTTGTAATAGTTTGCTCATGGGTCTCTAATGCATCTGAGACTTCGTTATTAGTTTCCATCTGTTTTTTATGAAAAGCCTCATTGATTTTCTGGTGTTACTCTATCGTTTTAGTATTCTTATATACTTGTTTCTGGATCGCCTCAGTAACCATCTGAGGCTGTGTGGTGTAGCCGTGCGGTCCGAGACTACTTGTCACGGTTCACGCAGCTCCCCCCGTCGGAGGTTCGAATCCTCCCTCAGGCATGGGTGAATGTGTTGTCCTTAGCGTAAGTTAGTTTAAGTTAGATTAAGTTGTGTATAAGCCTAGGGACCGATGACCTCAGCAGTTTGGTCCCATAGTCCTTACCACAGATTTTCAATAACCATCTGTAACCTCACCTTAATCCTCTTATTTGGCTTGCTGTGATCCTCATTGTCCACCATTATTATCCAGAGCATGCTCATTCTGTCCTCACATCTGCGTGCTCCTCCTGCCACTGGCGAAATTTTTACCACTGGGTGAGAAATTGTGTTACTGTATCCTGTGTTTTCTACACTATGGCCTTCCCCCAGTTTATCTGTTCTGCCTAACAATTCAGCCTGCCTGCTATCAGTTCTATCACAAATCTTGTCACCATATTCATTCATTGTGGCTGCCTGATCCTGGTATGTACCCAGTAGGGTATCTTCCACATTACTAATATTTTCCTCTTCAATTTGCTTCCCTCTGTAGTCATATCTACTATATTGCCTGCTTCCACATGAGCTAATGCTGTTAAAAGTTTCCATATTTTTAGCTGTCTCATCTGGCTTCTAGTCCTTAACTGTTAAAAGCTCCAGTGTGGGTGCCTATTTCTATGATGTGCAGAATGCAAAAATATCACGCCTTAATTCTATCAATGATGAATGTTTATGAAAACAAATTTTGTGGTCAGAGCCCACAATCTGCAGAAAATTTTTTTACACAAATGTCAAAAGCATTGCACTGTGCAGTAACATAAAATACACCCTGCAAAATTTAAATGTACTCATTAACAGTTGTATGCTAATGTTCGTTACTCAACTGAGCATTTAATTCAGTCATTGCTGTATCTGACTTGTCACAAGAGATTCCTTGTGTGTCACTGAAATCTAAAACTTTAAGAAATGGCAAAATTCTACAACTTAGTGCTCCACCAAATCCTAAAGTTGAAGAACTGGCAAGGTCATCCAAATTAACAAGATAAAAAATAACATCAAAAGAAACCCAGTTCACACCCGCTACCATGATGGAAAAGGAATGATGTGGCAGAAACCTGGTGGGCTATGAACAAAACCAATTACTCATCAGGTGCTCTATGGGTATGCAGATTACAATGACGTTAATTCTGTCATCTCAGACAAAGAAAAATTATAGATTTCACCCATGAACTTAACAGGCTAATTGAAAAATCAATTGCCATCCACATTAGAAATATATACATATAGATTATGAATCCAAATAAAGCGCACAATAGAACAATATATAATGGAAGGAACAGAAAGAATCATCACCAGATGGATGAACACCAATCAATCAATTCAGCACTGAAACAAAAAATGAGTGGTCATGAACAACATCCCCTTGGAAATGCAACTTAAGTTACACAAAACATGCATACTAGTGCATTAAGTGTGGGGACCAAAATACGAAAACTGAAAGTAGAAAAATGGTAATGAACTCCTCTCCCTTCATTATGTCAAAATCACTGAAGTGAGGAGAGTGCATTGCAGATGCAACCTTACCGTGATTGCAGTTGAGATGGCTCCACATGAGTCACTGTGTGCTGTGCTGAAAGGCTGCTAACTAATGCTGGCCTGGGTTGATGTGGTATGATCGCAAATGGATGATCTCATCATCCTCCTGATTACTAATCATGGATGCCAGTAAGTTCAAAGTAGAACTTCAAAAACTTGGCAGAGTGTTGAAGTACAGAAAAATGCATACAAGGGCATAATCCAAAACTGAATCCATGTGAGAATCTGAAAATGGAATCAGACTGAGATTCTGAACAAGAATGCCTTTATAAATATTGATAGCCTTCTTTAAGACCTTGGAAAGGCACCCAGTGTAATCTTTCTAGCCAATTCCAGAAAGGGTTTAAGTGCTCCTCCAATGAATCATCTGGAAGTACGTCCACTAGCTCCTGCCATCAAGTAAAACTGTATCTACCAAAGAGAATCCTGTTTTTATAGAAATGAGAACTGCCACCCCATTCCCAATGCCAGACTTCTTTTTTCAGATATTCTGGAAATTTTGTAGTGCTTCACAGAGTTTTCTCACAGAAAGGGCAAAGTTTGGAAATTTTGCAGACTCTTTGGCACCTATATATTTTGCTTCTGGGAATAGTGTCTGGAGACTAAAACACAGTGAGAGAACAGCAAATGGAAATCTGAGGACCCCAGTGAAAGTCTGATAGGAAGCAGAGTTCTTGCCCGTCCCACTGCTAGTTTCCCATTCTGGAGTAGAGGATGACAGTCAACTGTTTCAACACCTATTGTTTGAGGTAACTGCAGGATAATCCCTGAAAGGCTTGCTTGACTCCCATACAGTCCATTAGCGTCAAACCTGCTCTTTGAGTGACAAACAGCTGCTTAAGAGTGTGCAAAACATTCCTTTTGAAGAGGAGCTCCCATGATTGAGACCAGATACATTAAAGGGAAAACTAGTAAAAGAGTGAGATGTTAGATTAGGTACAGAGAGATGCATTATCTACACTACTACAAGCCAACATTCGTGTAATCAACATGTAAAGAGATGAAAGTCTGACAAATAAAAGTTGTATCATAGAGTAAATGAAGTAAAAGAATTTCGCATGAAAATTCAGTACAAAAATATGTTAAAATGTGAGGAGAAGGACCTGAAACAGGCTGCTACGTCACATCACCCCATACTCCAATTCAAAATTGTTGTCAGGAGAGGTTTCACCAGGAAACATGGTAAGACCTATTCCAAACAATTTATCTCAACCCAGCAGTCAATGAGAAAGGAGAAAAGATAAAAAATAATAAAACAACAATAAGAAATGAAAGAACATAGAGAGCTCATCTGTTGTGGCTCCTCAAAATTTACCGTTCATTCAGGTAAGAAGACTTCCTCACAGAGGAACTCTGAAGTATTGTGTAAAAATGATACATTCAAAACATGAGAACTGCTTCAAATTTAAAACACATTCACCTCAATAACTGTCAGCTAATTCAGAGATGTGTCCATTTAACATCAAAAAATTTCTCACATGAAATACACAACAATAATGAAATATACAAATATGCAGGGTGTTTGTTTTACCTGAAGACATTGAAATATCTTGAAAACTATATATCAGATTAAAAACAGTCATAATTCCAATTTGTTTGTTTCAGAGGGGCACATCCAACAATACCACACTCAACCCACAACCCCACACCATACATGGGTAGCGGGAGCCAACTCTGAAATCTTCAATGGGAACACCCATTTTTTATTACAGATTACAATTCAACAGCAGAATCTACATACCTTTTGTCCATAGCATCTTCTTCATTTCACCACAGATGATGCCATAATTGGAGGAACAGAAATTGGTACATAATCATAATTTATGACATGCTACTCAATGGCTCTTGTATATCCAATGGCACACGGGACCCGACCTCCATGCTGAGAGGGTAGGGCAGGCCATTATTTTATAACTTATAATAGAAAACCCCATTCAAAATGTTCTATTCCTCCAACATATTGAACAGAAGAGTACTTGGTGCACCACTGTGGCTGTGTAGCAAACTACGAAGTATCGTAACAGGTTGTACACCGTGACTGTAGATCACGTATTGTGAATACATAGAACAGAAAATGGCTCTAAACTATACAATAATTGCCTAGTGTTTATAGTCTGTATGCCTACCTACCATTTGGAGAACATACATACAAGTGGATGATGAGTGTTGCGACCACAGATGAAAATGTTGAAATGATCCTGATTTACAGAGAATGTAGAAGAAATGTTGAGACAGCTGTCTCCTTGTATGCCAAACATTTTCCAGAGAAAGCTCACTATTGTCCATTTCTTTACTAGGTTGTGAATGCCTTTATGTCTGATGGCATTGTACAGACTGGCAAAAGGAAATGAAGAAAAAGTGTTTATCAGAAGAAGGTAGTGAAATATCTCTATTAGCAGCAGTGCACCACAACCCATGGATAAGTGCCTGGAAACTACATTAGTATTCTGGTATGTCTGTAGGTAGTATTGTCAGAGTACTGCATCATCATAAGTATACTCCATAGCACATGTCACTGCATCAAGAACTTCATGGCACTGATTTCCATAACTGGGCAATGTTTGTAAATGTGCACATCAACAAATGTGAATGTCCTTCATGTTCTTTTCTAAGGTACTATTTTCTGATGAATCTATATTCAAAAACCATGATACCATTAACCATCATAACATGCATTACTGGAGTGTAGACAACCCCCTGGTTACGGGAAGTTGACCATAAGCGTCCATGGTCAGTTAACGTATGTTGTGGCATCATGGGCAACAAACTCATTTGTCCATATTTTATCAATGGCACATTGAATGGACACAAATATTAAACATTTTTGGAACAGGAACTATCAGTACTACTGCAGGATGTTGCCCTGGAGGTTCAGTAATGTATGTGGTTTCAGTATGATGGTTGGCCAGCACATTACACAGTTGAAGTGTGGGAGACATTAGACCAAGTTTACACTGGTATATGCATCAGCATAGGTGGTCCTATTAATTGGCCTGCTAGGTTGCGGTATCTGACATTGCTGGATTTCTTTCTGTGGGGATATTTAAAAGGTAAGATGTAGTAGCAAGTGCCAATAAGTTGTTAAGGCATAAGCGACTGCATCAAAAATGCCTGTGCTGAAGCTCCCACAGATATGTTTCTGTCCTGTGTATGGTCAGTTGAAAAGCAGATCACTAAGTGTGTTTACGTTGGCAGTATTATGTTCAAATGCTTACTCTAATTGGAAAAGTGGAGTAGCATTTGGCTCAAGCCACAGCCACAGTTAGGCATTTAGTAGTCCCCTGTTTGGTATGTCACAGGAATACAATGTTGCAAATGGGATTTCCAATTAGAAGTAATGAAATACTGGCCTTTCCTAACCTCACAGTTTGGAGGTGGGGTCTCCTGTGCCATTGGGTATTCAAGGGCCATTGACTAGCATGTCATAAACTACCATTGTGTAGTCATTCCTAGTCCTCTGCTTACAGTGTGACCTGAGGTGAAACAAAGGAAATGCTTAGAACAAAACATGTGTAGATTCTGCCATAGAATCATAATCTGCAATAAAAAAGGGGGTTCCGACTGAAGATTTCAAAGTTCCTCCGGGGGGGGGGGGGGGGGGGGGGGCAAATAAATTGGATTAATAACTTTTTTAGATCCAATGTGTAGTTTTAAACATATTTCATTGTCTTCAGTTAAAATGAACACCGTGTATACAAAAATCTTACAGTCTGTCAACATTGTCACTATGTGAAAAGGGTACAAGTAACAAGTGTGCATTGTGTAAAACACTATGAATAAATGGTGCACTCAAATATTGATGTGCATGTTAAAAACCAAATTAATTTACAGACATGAAAAACTTAAATGGCATACAAAAATCATGTGACATATAAATCTCAGCACATTTACAAATAGCAACTGTACATAATATGAGCTTGTTAACTCCTGCAACATTTTGTTGTTATTAAGTGAACACATGTGTTCAGAAGTGTCTGAAACCCTATGAGAATGAATAATATTGTGAATAAAAATATTGCATACTTTATCTATCTCTACTTAAATGTCAACAGCAAAACAACAATAAAAATAGAGAATGAATCAAATGTGCAAGTATAAAGAGAATGAAAGAAAACACAAGAATGAAAAATTTACAGAGGAAAAAAGAAGTAACATGATTGCTTTGAAAATCATTCATGGAACAGTATGAAAAGAACAAAAACTTCTAATGTCTCCAAGTGATGTCGAAAATTTGTGTACACCTCAGAGTGAGGTCCAAAAATTTGCTTGGATTGAGGTCCAATATTGAAATTTCAGAACCTATGTAGATTTATTTGAAGATAGGCACATGATTTATTGAAGGTACTGGCACTACACACGCACACTTCAGTTATTTCAACATGTTTTTGAATGTCCTGGTCACTGTTTGTGGGATAGTATGAGTGGCTGAGGACCTCTGATGGGAAATGTCTGGCAACATCAATTGGGACACCCAAACATCTCTTCTTCTTTGGCAGATATGAGGATAGCTGTTCAGGTATGAGAACAGTTGTATGGATTGGTAACTGTGTGACATGGGGCAGAAGTAGCAGGTTTGACATCAGGCTGTCAATTGTGAAACAAGGGCATGATTATGCATCACTACGCATGATTATTACTTTGAGATCTCTATAGGAGATAACAATGTGGAGAGAGCTTTTCATTGCACTTGTGGCAAACCAGATGTCAAGGAGGGGTTCCTCTGTGAGAACAAACAGTCAAACTTTGTTACATGCTTCACCATTGTGTGTGAGGGGTAACATAGAATGTGGTCTCAGTCAGTAGAGAAAAATAATTCTTCTTCGCTGTAACATGCCATTGATGTGTAACATTTGGCAGCTGTTGTGGAATCATTGTGAACACTGACTGGCTGTAGTTAAATGTCCTTCTGACTGCTCTACCAGTCCTTGACACATGTTGATTCACTCCTGTTGGCCATGTGTATCAGTGCCAAATTGGTCACTTTTATTATGTTGAGATGAGATGCCATTTGTTAATTCGTGCATCACCAGATGTGCTACCTGCACCAGGGCTGGGAGGCCCAGCTGTGTCTATGGAATGTGAAGTGTCCTGTTGGAGACACAACTCTCACCAAGCCAGGTGCCTCACATCACATTGTGTCATCACCTTTGTCCAACCACCTTTGTCCAAGAGTCCCAGTGCTTGTGTCCCCTTCCTCTCTCTATCTGTGCACACTTAGACAAACTAATTAACCACTTTGCCACTGTAATTACTGTATCATACTATTTAGTTCAGAGAAAGTACAAATTTAGCAAAAATAAACTTTACAATCTCTGTGACAAAAATTAAATATGCAAGGATGAGGGTGCCATTATTGATGAACCTGACATAAATCTACACTGCATACTACTAATTAAAGGGACACATGCACTAATATCAATATAAACTCATTATCACAAAATCTGTACAACTTAACCACACACTTACAGAGGAATAAAAGGAACAATGAGAAAACATCTTGAGATGAAGTCATTCAGATGTGATCCACATGGTTAGTTGCATAGAGTAAGATTTGTGTTTGTAATTTCATGCACTAATATTGCCCTATTCATCACGCCCTTAATTCTAAGATATTTGCAGCGTGCATGAAGCATGCATGGGTCAAGAATGTCCTCTATTTATCTCAGAGGAAACATGCTATTTGCAACAGTGCTGGTGAACATCACTACTAAATGGCACCAGAAAATAAAAATCTTAAAAATTTTCTCCTCTGACGTATTTCAAACTCTTCACCTCATTTATTTTCTCTCAACTAATCCACAAAGTTGGTCAGCCAAACTTAATTATACGTAATTGTTTTCTCCTACTATTATTGTGAGCAACCTCATTCTTCAATAGCAGATCTTCGCATTCTCCTCCGCATCTGAAACAAAATTTAACAAGTGCAGATGCGCGTATGTGTAGTATCTATGATAGTAACAAAACTGAAGTGGTGCAATAATTACCTGAAAAAATGAGTGGCACAAATATCAATAGGACAAAATCAGCAATCAGAATCATTGAAGAGATTAAATAAGTTCTGGAAAAACAGAAAGTTGTTTATTGTTGATACCCATCTCAATTGTCATGTAATTGCTCAGTATTCCCTTCTTGTCTTGAAAATAGTTTGTGCTCAGATATCTCCAGGACTGATGTCATGGATTTTCCTGGGGCCTTTCTTTCTATACCCTCCCATTATCTCCAATAATGTGAGGCTGTGTATTGTTTTGTACCAAACTTCTAAAATGTAATTACTAAAACCACTGTGAGAAAAATGCTTGGTTGTGCTCTCAGTAATGCTATCACCTAACTATTATTACATCTTATGGCTGGGTGTTGTGCCTAATGTCTGTTGTAGATGGTAGTAATGTACTCTCATCATTTCTCCCATTTAGTAGGATCAGTAAGCTGCAGAATGAACACCAAATCCTGTAGTAGGTCTGTAACATTTTTAAAACCACTGGGGGTCCCAATACACTGCAGAATGGATGGCACATAAACAACAACCCTCTCAAAAATTACAATGGTCCAGGCATACCTCGATGTGGACAAAAGTCATCACTACCAATACCTCATGGCTGACAGCACCTCCTCCGAGATGGACATAAAAAGACACCCTTACGTATCATCTATGACAGTGATCATCTATGGCATCCTTCCTGAACTATATGCTGCAATTGATGTCATCCGCTCCTCCTAATCCAGCTTGTTGGAACAAAGATCTATTTTCATTCATCTACCACCTTATTGTGCAGAGTGAACTAAGAGCACACTGACCTGAGATATATTTTTAGTCTTTCTCTCCATCTTATGAAAATATGTACAACTGTGCACAGTATCAAATGCTTCCCACCTCTTGAATTAAAAGAAAATTGTACCAGTTTCACTTTCTTGCCAATGTGTGACCCAGGACTTTGCCATAATAATCACCATTTACTTCACTCATAATTCATCTTTATCAAACTGTTACATAAATGCACTAAAAGAATACCATAAAAGGTAAACACAACTTATTACTCATTATCATGGGCTAGATACAGATAACAAAATCCTGAAAAGAGAAAACACATTATAAAATATATTACACATGAATACCAAAAATATCTCCCTCAGAAAAAAATTACTTATATTGAAGGTAAACACAAAGTACCAACTTCATTAGCACTGAATTAGAAGCTATGTATGATATAAATTATCTCCTCCAGTTCCTTATGGTTGTCTCCACTATTTTCTACCACAGTCTCATTTGTTGGTGCTTAACTCATGGTCAGTTCCTGTTATTTTCTGTTTGTACCATTTTGTTGCTGCTTGTGCCATGAGTCAGGCAGATGCTGTCACTTCCACAAGCTGGACACCTTGCCTTCCATGATTGAGACCCCATATTCTTTCATCCCTCAGTTGTAATTATTATCATTACTGTCACCAGTCCACCAGTTTCTCTTGTCACAATGATTACTGTAGTATGGCTGTCTCACCCTCGAGTGGAACCTGTCAGCCCTACATTCATGGTAGTAGTAATGTGGTCTTTCAGTGTGTTGCTTGCTACTATGATTTGGGTTGTTATTCCCATTCTCACTATTAATGTATTTAAGCTCTTGTAGAAAGACCTTGAATGTGTCTCCATTGTTTCCACAATGCCATACTAGCATCCACCAATAACAGTGTGGCAACTTGCTATAGTACAACTGGGTTAGATTAGTTGGCGCTAAAGGACTGTCAAGAATCTGGTTCTTTTGACACATTTTATTGAAAAACTTAATGGGGCTGTATATGCTTAAGTTTGCAAAAATGCTTTCCAATACGATCTCATCTTTCACACATGTCCGAGCCTCCTACAATCAGCATGCCATGAGGATTTTCTCCTGAAACTCTGCGTAAGACTGCCAATATTTGCCTCCGTTTGCATCTTTGTTGCACAGAGTATAGCTGAAAACAAACAGGCCGTGATGGTGGGACTGAATAATCAAACTGTCTCCATGAAGTCTGCAAAGTTTCAGGTAGAAGTTAAGGTCGAAAACTTCCCCTTACACTGACTTCCCAGACTTGCTGAATGCGTTGTGGCTCATAGCATATGTCTTTTGGTGTCTGTGGTAAAATATGCCAAGCTCCTGTTATTGGATAGCAATCACTTTTGATCACTACTTATTGTAACATCAAATACAAATGAAATACTGCACTCATGCTGGTACCAACCTCCATGCCTAATCCTTCCTTTACTTTCAGTTGTTCCGTGTTTGCTTTCAAAATAATCTTAATACTTTTTCTAAATCTAAAGTCTTTCTTTCTTCCACATTATCTACAGATTGGTTCATATCTGATATTGTCCCCCCCCCCCCCCCCCCCAACACACACACACACACACACCCCACCCCGACTCCAATCTCATCAACCCCTGCTTCATTCGGTGTTTCTTTCACCTTCAACATGTTTTTCAATTAGAAAAGCCAATAACACCAAAAGAAACAAATTTTAAGATTTCTGTTCTACTTATCTTGTCTTTTCTTATGAAGTTTGACTTGAGGATCTTCTATTGCTCTTTTTTTAATTCCATTGATTGCCACTAATTATTCTTGATACTCACTTGAACTACATTCTTGTCCAATTTCTTATGTCTTCTTGTTGCTAATTTTAACATTTATATTTTCCTTCCTTCATCCATATGTCTCCCTCACACTCCTCTCCTGCATAGTGAGGACTAAATATTGATTAGTTTCTTTAGAAACATGTAACTGATCCTGGACTGAAGCCCCCCACCTGTAATGTCTCTCTTCTTTCAGCATTATTGCTACATAAACACTTTCACAAATGTGCAATTGAAAACATGTACTTTTGTAACAATGGACACTACTGCTGTGAAACATTTCTAATATTGTTGTAAAGGTAGAATTACTAAAAATTCATACTAAAATTGTTATGAAAGAATGATTTTGCCCTCATCTGTGTAATGATTCTAGATTTGATGCACATGTCTTTGATTTGTAGGAGTGATAAATAGATCCAGATTGATTTAATTCATAGTAAAGAAGCTATTCTTCAGTCAGAAGATTAACTGATTTATTTGACATGTCTGATTCTTATTACCATTTCAATGATTCCAAAACAGAATTCTTTTCATACTAAAGACAGATTTTTCATCATAATCACAATTCACAAAATGACATATATAAACACAAGTAGCAAAACATTATTTGAGACAAAAAAAGCACTTTGTCCATAAGTTACATGGTAGATGTAGCTTCAGCATTGATCAAGAAGCACTTAGAATATTTCTCTTCCAATGTTTCAGAAACGCTAATGATTCAAATTGAAGTTTTTGTTGATTTCTTGTTTTCCAGTAATAAATAATTTAAACAAAGCTATATTTCTGGAGTTTATAGAAATCCAAGGATGAATTTAGTAGCATTGTTTACTTTAGATAATTAAAAAATTTTAATTTGAAATTTCAAAATATGCCACATGCTCATGCCAGTGAGTATTTGGCATTTTCCAGTATATATCTGTATTTATAAGAAATTAAGCCTGTTTTTAATATATGGTGTTTGATGGGTCTAGTGAATTCCCAAGAAGGAATGGAACATTTTTCTTGTACCTTCAAGGTTGGTAAGCCCGATTGTTCCAAGGATCATATAAATAACTTCAACATTGTTCAACATACAGTACATTGCTGACAAGCATTTGTATTGGCCAGTGTGTTGACTGTTATTGAAAATGGAGAAAACCGGTTTTCATGCTGATAAAATATTTTAATTTGAAGAGCTGGACTGCCACATAAATCATAACAGGGTTGGATAAAGTTCACCCAGGCTCTGCACCATCACTGAAGACTATTTACTTTTGGATTAATGGATTTAAACATGGTAAGAAGAGCACCAAAGATGAAACACAAATTGAGGTCATTACAAAGGAAACATTTGACAAAATCCATGACACAGTAATGTAAGACCACAGAATGAAAATTCTTGAGATTTCTGAGACTGTAAGTGTCTCAATTGAGTGGAGTGTACAATATCCTACACGGAGAATTGGTTGTGAAGTAGCTGTGTGTGAGGTGGGTGCCACCATTGCCCACAGTTGATCAAAATCTCATCCAGGACAACACTTCAACACAATGTCTGGCAACATTTAATTGCAATCCACAAGACTTTTTTCACCAATTTGTAACTGTTGATGAAACCTGGATCTATCATTGTACACCAGAGTCAAAACGGCAGGTTTGAGTGATAATGAAAATTCAGTACAAGTCTAGTTAGAGGAGAAAATGTAAGTGAGAATTAGGAATCAAAATTAGATGAGTTTTGTGATGATGTGGTGTGCAGACGAAAGTAAATTGGAAACAGCTGTAATAATCAAATGGAAGTAGGCGTTGGTGATTTTTTTCAGGCTGAGTTAACAGAAGTAGGACAAACTTGTTATGGTAATTGTATTAATGAAATGCTTTTCCAGACAGAGTAATTAGATAATGTTGATGTAAATGTTGAGACAGAATGTGTTCAGGTAAAAAATGAAGTAATGGACAAAATTGACAATACTGTGAAAGGCTGTCAAGTTGAAGAAAATATTAATGAAAATACTGGTACCTTTAATAATGTTTCAATACGAGATCAGGTACAGAAAAAAAAATTGATAATGTAGATGACATTATGTCTGAATGTAAGGTAGAGAAAAATTGTAAATATGTTTGTAGTTAACAGTGATGTAATTGAGGTTGTGTTTTTTTTTGGCTATAGTGACAGACCACGCACCGAATACCCCAACTTATTATGATAAGACGCTTTTATTAAGGTTCATTAAATTACAGAAACACAAGAAGAACAATGCACAATTTCATGACATGTGTATCACTCAGTCAAGTCGCAGACAGGACTCCCCAAAGAAACTCAAGTCTCCAAAGACCGTTTACTTTGCGCTTTGCTGGTGAAGTTACTGGCGGTCGACTGTCACCACAGAGGCCCCTCCCCAGGAGTGCGGAGCACTGGGGGACTGGGGGAACGATGTGGGTGTCTTCCTGTGTAGTGGCGTTGTGGGATGCTTGCTGGTTGATAGTAGCATCTGCTAAGAGTCCATAATGTCTGTGCAGGGTTGACTAGCGCTCGTATAGTCCGCCATCCAGTTTCCAGATGGGGGGGGGGGGGGGGGGCGGACTGGTCGACATGCACTCGTGAACTGGACTGGCGCAGGAGATGTCGTCGTTGCAGTACCAGCGGAGAGGGGGATGTGAATCATGAGCATCCCGTCGGTGCTGAACGTTGCAGCTATGGCAGCCGTATCCACCCCATTTGGGATAGGGACTGTGCACGGGATGGTCATGTGTGATGTGGGACTGGACCCACGTGAAGTATCCACTATGTGGAGGATGAAGATGAATTCCTCATGGAGCTGCAAGGAAAGCTCATCACGTGGGCAATCAGATGCGTTGATTGCAATGCAAATTTCGTCGACATTGGAGGCACTAGGGGGGGGGGGGGGGGGGTGAAAAGTAACATAGTTTAGGAGAAACATTGGAACACTCTGTGGAGGTATTGGGTGCCAACACTTGGGACAGTGTAATGTCACATGCAACATGTGGTTGAGCCTGAGGTTGTGGATTGTCACATGCAGTGCCTGTTTGAAACGAGGGTAGAGTATCATTATAAGCAACCACTGAGTTGCCCACAGGTGTAGGCTCGGTGCACGTACGATCATGGTGGGGCGCAGGGAAGTGGGTGGTCTGTGTGAGATTGGAGTCATCACCTGATGGAATAACACTTGACTGGGGGTGGTGTGTTACAGATTCCTTGATCGTCCAGGCAGGTTTCACGCATTGGAGGGAAACTGTCTGCTGGTGACCACTGACGAGAATGTCCATAGTATTGTCCGTGCAAGCCACTACTCGATGCAGGCCAGAGTAAGGTGGCTGTAATGCCAGTTTCACTGTGTCATCCCATAACATAACGAACTGGCATGAGTCCAGTGCCGAATGCAGGAACACCCGAGGACAGGTATGTGGTCATGGAGAAGGTGTGCGGATCATGGCTATGTGTGTCTGGACATGCTCAACTAGCATGGGGAGGTCAGATAGGTCAGTGATTGCTTCACTCTGCAAGGAGAACTAGGGTCTCACCATACAGGAGCTCTGCGAGTAAAGCCTGGAGGTATGTCTTGTAAGCTGTGCGTATTCGTAGCATAACCCAGGGAAGGGCGTCGCACCACTCACCACCGTGGCACATGAGTGCAGCTCTCAGTGTCCTGTGCCACTGCTCGACCAGTCCATTGCTCTGAGGGTGGTAAGCCGTAGTGCAGAATCTATCCACCCCACAGAAGACACAGAGTTTGTTAAACAGCAGGGATTCAAACTGTCTTCTCTGGTCTGCGGTGATGGATGTAGGACAGCCAAATTGAGCTATCCAGGAGGATACAGATGCACGTGATATGGAATCTGCTGTGATGTCCTGCAGGGGTATTGCCTCCACCCAACATCTAACGCGGTAAATGACGGACAGTATATACCTGAAACCATCAGACACGGGTAATTGTCCTACGAGATCCACATATACATGACGGAAGCGGCCTTTCGGGATGTCGAATTTACCTAGACTGGGTTGTGTGTGCCTGCTGACTTTTCTGCGCTGGCACTGTAAACAAGCACAAGCCCCAGTACGACAATCCCTCTTCACATTTGGCCACACAAAGTGTTCTGTAACCAGGCGCATAGTAGCCTTACCACCAGGATGTGCCAGGTTATCTAAAGTAGTGAACACTTGGCGACTCAGCCCAGGGGGAACAATAGGCTGAGTAGTGCCAATGGATGTGTCAAATCACAGTGGCCTGTCGGAAGTTGTGCAATTCAGTGATACTGTTCTGTAAGTGGGCCAATTCATCGAAATTAATGGGGGATGAAATAGCAGTGATACGTGATAGGTAGTCAGCCACCACATTTTCTGAACCTCGAATGTAATGGATGTCTGTTGTGTATTGGCAAATTTAATCCATTTGCAAGAACCTACGTGGGGGAAGGTCAGTAGCGGAGTTACGGATAGCCTCCGCAAGGGGGCAATGGTCCATAAAAATTGTTATATTCCTTCCTTCAATGTCTCTGCAGAAATATTTTACATCTTCATAAACTGCAAGCAATTCTCTGTCAAATGCTGACCATTTACGTTGAGCTGTAGATAGTTTTTTGGAAAAAAACCGGAGTGGTTGAGTTGTGTCATTGACATGCTGTTGGAGGACTGCACTGATTGCGAAATCACTTGCATCCGCTGTAATCAAGATGCAGGCATCTGGAAAAGGGTGGGCGAGAGTGACACCATGTGCTAATGCTGATTCAAGGTCTTCAAAAGCTCTCACCATGTTGTCAGACCACCGTAGTCGGTGACTGCCCGAGGTTTGTTTCCCGACCAATGCATCAGTCAAAGGGGCTTGAATAGCTGCCGCAATTGGCAGGTTACGACGGTAGAAATTGACAGTTCCTAAAAACTGGCGTAATTCACGAAATGACACCAGGAGGGGTAGATCGCGAATGCAGTCAACCCACTCCTGCGGGGGGCATATACCGTCTGAGGAGACGGTATACCCCAGAAAAGTGACAGCGGTGCAGCGGAGTTGTGACTTGGCATTATTGATCTTGACTCCGTTACATGTCAATAAGTCCTATATCGTGACCAGGTGGAGTTCATGTTCCCTGTCAGAGGGGGAGAAAATTAGTATGTCATCAAGGTATGCATAGCAATATGTGCAGTTAAAAAGAAGTGAGTCTATAAAACGCTGCCAGGTTTGGGCCACGTTTTTGAGACCATAAGGCATGTAAAAAAATTTGTACAGGCCGAAAGGTGTGATCACTGCTGTCTTTGGTATGTCACTCTGTTCCATTGGTATCTGTAAATATGCCTTGTGGTATTCCAAGACACTGAAGATGCATGCTCAGCTAAGTACTTGCGTGAAGTCTTGTATGTGAGGTATCGGGTAATTGCCTAATACCATCTGCGTGTTGAGGCAACGATAGTCGCTGCAGAGGCACACAGTGCTGTCCTTTTTGGGGACTAAATGTATGGGCAAGGACCAGTTACTGTCCGATGGGTGAACAATACCTGCCCGTAGAAGTTCCTCCACTGTGGCTTTAGCAAGGCGTCATTTATGTGGTGGCAGTCGGCGCGCTTTATGGCGCACTGGAAGCCCATCTGTCGTGACAATTTTGTGTGTCGTGCCATTCGTGATAGCGTTCAGCTCGGCTGGCGAACTCACTCGGGGGCCATCATGAACGGGAATCGGTAGCACACAAGAGTCACTAACCTGATGTGCCGGGAAGCTGTCTGCGTTGGTGGCGACAAAGTTCCATGAGGTGCATCTCTGGTGTCAGATGGTGGCGGCATTGACAGGCATTGTACGAGGCATCATGCCTTGGTGAGGGCTTGTGTAGCCAACAATCTGGCACAGTTCAGTTCAGCGTTGTGAGCACAGAGATCGTCGACTGCAGGGCGATCAAGCTGGAGCTGGGCAATGGAAGTTGTGCGGCTGTCTGCAAATGAAGAGCACTTGATGGGAGCTGTGTCAAAGTCATCGGGCAGCTAAGGGGGAGAGGGGACCGAAGAGGCAACTAAACATGCAATATGAGTGGACGTGGCGTGGTACAATAATGCGACTGACTGAAGAGCTGGAGACAGTCCGAAGTGGAAAAGGAAGTCAATGCCTAATACTGGATCTTCGACATCAGCCATGTAGAAGGACCAAGTGAACTGTTTGCCAGGTATGAGTTCAATAGGTAACTTGGCCAAACGTTCAACACAAAGTGTCAACTTATTTGCTGCTCGAAGGGACAGTTTGGTTGGTGTCATGTCCTTTACAGAAAATGTGGGAGGTATGACACTAACGTCTGCTCCAGTATTGACGAGAAAATACCGGCGCGAACCTACATCCAAGGTGTACAGATGTCCTCGTGAGGTGGGGGATCTGACAGAATGCAATGTCTGTGGGTGCCGCTGCATGTAATCGCGGGCCGTGGCGCCTACTGCGGCCCGCGTGCGGCGTTTGGGAACGCACAGGACGGATTGCAGTAGCAAGTGGCATCCCTGAAAATGGTGTGAAACCAGCATATGCATGAGCCAGCTGCACTCATCCCGCCAGCCAAAGCGTCAGGCGAGGGGAAGGCGGGGCGGGCAGGTACTAGCCCAGTTGGGGTGGGGAGAGGCTGTTGCCGACCCGCTGACGGTTCCTGTCTTGGCCGCTAGATGGCTGCTGTTCCGTGTGTTATCCGCGATACGCTCGCGCCCGGCCTCTACCACCCGACGTTGGAAGTATACCCACAGGATTACCAACCTCGGCGGTATTAGGCACTGTGCTATGCGGAGGGAGGTGGCTGTGTCGAATAATGACGTATGCCTGGTCTGCCAGCCGTAGTTTATCCTTGAGTGATGCTGCGATATGTGGAAGCAAATGTAACTGTAGTTCTTGCAGTAGCTTCACCAACCACAATGCCCAGAGCGATAAGTTCAGCAAGATCTGGGTACGAAAGCGTCACTACAGCTGTGAGGGTGCTCTGTCGTCTAAAGTCTCATCATAAATTATGTTGTGAATTGTATCGGCCGGCGGATGAGAAAGGCGTTCGATGAGTAATGCACGAGCAGAGACATATTTGTTGCTCTTAGGTGGGTTCAGAAATAAGTCACTAATGAGATCAGGGTGGTCGTGCAGGTGGTTCACTAAACACACAAAACGAGTGCTGTCATCCGCAATACCGTGTATGTCCAACATGTTGTCCACCAAGGTAAACCACGTCACTGGGTTGTCCGGTTGTAACGGCAGCAGCTTCGGAAAATGGCCGGGGGCCAGTGCTTATGGGGCTGTAGGAAAGGCAAAAAATGTACGGGGATTCTGCACGGTGTTCACTGGTGCGAACTGTGCCTCAGTGGCGGGTGATGTGTTGTGTTGAATGTTCGTCAGCTGTGTAGGCGAGATGTGGTATCCAGTCCTCGTAGGCACAGAATCTGTACGGCCACACGACGAGCACGGCGCAGCAGGCATGGGCGGATCAACTGCCGGTGCAGCCGAAATCTTGAGCAGGGGTGTGAGATTGTGATTGAGCGCCGAGTGACGGGGCATAACCACAGCAGATGCATCGCGCGCGGTGTGCGTGCTGTGCATGCGCGGTGTGCGCAGGGCGGCAGGATGGATAGGCATATAAATGGTCTGGCGCAGTTGGCGCGAGTGTCCCTTTGACTGGCGCGAAGGGGACATGTTAAACGGTGGCCGTGCATGTGGACCCAGAAACTGGACAGCCGCGTGCTTCATGTTGTGCGGCAGAAACTCGGGGTTTCCAGGGTCCTGTGCTGGAGGAGCATTCTGTCAAGCATAGAATGCCATAGAAGGTGTCCACAATGATGTGTACAGCGCCCGGTGTGGTATGCCAGCAGAGGTTAGAGTCGTCAGGCCAGGCAAGGCAAACACGGGAGATACGAACATTCCCGGTGTATTAGTAGCACACGGGGTAAAGCGTTGCACTTAACAGTCGAATGTCCATTCTGCGGTCATGGCATTGTGCACTGCCGGAAAAACTGGAGGCTGCAACATTGTCTATTGGCGTGAAACCGGTGATACACAGCGAGTGACTGAAACATATTTTCGCAACTCAAGGTCACCAATGTGGGGTTTTTTTGGCTATAGTGATGGACCATGCACCGAAAACTCCAACTTATTACCATAAGACACTTTTATTAAGGTTCGTATAATTACAGAAACACAAGGAAAACAATGCACAATTTCACGACACGTGTATCACTCAGTCAAGTTGCATACGGGACTCCCCAAAGAAACTCGAGTCTCCAAAGACCATTTACTCTGCACTTCGCTGGTGAATTTACTGGCGGTTGACTGTCACCACAAGGTACAATTTCTTAAAAACAATGTTGAAATAAATTCTGTGTGGGTTGGAAAGGTAAAGGCTAACTATGTAAATAGGCTTGTTGCTAAATATTCATTACTCAATACGTGAAGTTTTCTGAAAGTGATAGCAAAATAACTAATATGCAGAAGGCAATTTTCAGTATGACTGTAGAGCTATAATGGATTATTTGTAAAATGTAAGATGTTCAGAGATTTTACTGAGTGTTGTATTTCTTGAACAGTTCAGTAGTAAGGTTTGGATCCCATCCAAAGATTTCAGACTATGTTTGGGAACAGGTGGTCAGAGTAATAATGAACTAATGAATAGGTAGGGGGTTCACTGCTCTTTAGTGAACACACTATTTGCTGTATAGATCCTCCCCTGCTTGGTGAGTCCATTCTTCTTTTCTTGGCTCACTATCTTCTTCTGTTATCCTATCCACAGATTTTAAGAGGAAATGTAAATCATGGTTGACGATACTAAATTTATGTGTATATTGCACATTAGTAACAGAATTTTTGTGTTTTAAATATGAGGATGGAACCCAATGCTATGTTAGTAATAATTTTGTGAAAAATGTCCAATTTGTTTTTGTTTTTAGAAGTAATAAAACTTTATATGAAATGATGGTCCTCTTTCAAGGAATACAAAAACTGAGGTAGCCAAAAATGTGAAACAATGTGAAAATTGTCAGAAAACAGAATTGTAAGTACCATTACACAAAATTGTTGATAAGTAATATTGGGAAATCAAATAAAACTGTAAGCATGTAATAATACTAAAACAGCAGTGGGAAAAAGTTGTAAATATTGAATTCAGAGCCATTTCTGTAGATACATGAAAGTGTTTTTGAAGTCATTTGTTCAAGTTGAAAGGAAAATTAGTTTAGTTGCTTCTGTGAAAGTGTGCTTTGAGCAGTGCAGAATTAGCTGTGTAGCAAGAGTTAGCAAATGCTATGGGCCCCATGCTTTAGGCAGCCCCATGCCTGGGTTAAAAAAATATCAAGTTAGATACAACTGGTATTCTACCTACCATCCAACAGAAAGATGACTATCCAAATCTACAATGAGTAGTAACAATTTTAGCTCGTTTGAAAAGTAAGCACTTGGCATACCACAAATTATGTGTCATAAGTTGACAACACCACAAAACTTGTTGTCCAAGCTAGTTGCAATAAACTGACCAATTAGAATAGAGTTCTATTGATTATCAAAAGAAAGTAATTAACTGATATCATATTGATTCTCCTATGTACATTATTACAGTCATTCATTCCTTCTACTATGTATTTACCTTTCTTATAGTACTTTTGATATGAGCCACCTGGAGTGAAGGTTGCTTTCCTGTTAGTGGACTATTGTTATTTAACATTTTGTAGTTTTGAAATAACTGCATTTCTTTTGTGTTGTCATTTCTTTCATTGTCAGTGTGGACTAATTGGATTCAATACTACTGCTTAACAACAGTGAAAGATATTAAGAGAGTGAAATATAATATTATATAGTGACTGTAAAACTTGCTCACAGGGAAACAAGAAGCAATGCAGATTATGTAAGCCTGTTTGTTTTGTTTGTATGCACTAAAAAAAAAAAGAAAAAAAAACTACCACACACAATAAGTAGGTTCTGTGTGCAAGGTATATAAAATATAAATATAAATTATCAGTGTTTGATTTGATAACAAAATGTTATTGTTGCAATTAATTTACTTCTGTATACAGTAAAAATTTACTTCTCACTGAGACACCCATGGTGGGATTGAATTTTTGAAAGAATCACTATTGTGGTGTAGGATTAGGTGCCAGCTTTCACAGTGTGCAGTCATCCACCTTGATGAACCTTGTTTTGTCAAAATGTGATGCAAATAATTTCTCATGAAACAATAAACCATTTGAGGTGGATGCTCGGGTCAGTTACACCAAACAACATCTTATAATCAGGAGTTCATTTATTCACCTCTTTACACAAGTAAGGCTTACAAAGAACTGGATGGCGGAACTGCACACAGATAATGTTTAGCTTAGTTCGAAGATGATACTCAGATCGATACTGGTGTCGATCTCATCGGCGTCACATAGCCCCCACCCCCCTCGCAGTACGGAGTACTCTTGAGAGGCCGGGGGGGGGGGGGTGACTATGGCATCGGCAGGGGTGGTCCGCAGGACCTGGTCCACGGTCAGCTCAACAGCGTCATCGGGGAGCTGTGTCAGTAGATGTCATGAAGGAAGGTTCGGCCACCGATACTGGAAGTCGTTGAAGTGCGCCGGGTGTCGAACTGGGCGTGCTGGTCATGCGGTGACAGGGAGGCCGGCAGTTTGTGGGTGGAACGAAGTGACGATGATGATGTCTCTGGTGGGTGTGGCGAACACACGAAGCATGTCCAGGTCAACTTCGGACGAGAGGGGAACACATTTCACCAGGTGGCAGGGAATGGCAGAGGTTTTGTCATGAGCACTGGACGAAGGGAAACACACAATGAACAGTGTGTCATCGTGTAGTATTATAGAGATGTTGGGATTATGTCCAGGGGAACAGGCACAAACACCTCGAGTGAGAGCATGTTCAAGAAGGGGGGGGGGGGGGGGGGGGTGAGAAACCTCGACAGGGCGAGGCCGGCGAAGGGGGAGAGGTCGAAGGGACCAGCGAAGGGCCCGGCAGTGAGGGCATGATCGTAGGTAAGCTCAATGTGGGGAGCATGGGGTTACTCGATGGAGTGCGTGAGACCAGAGTAGGGAGCGAGGTCGGAGGAGAGCTTGATGAATGGACCTGGAGGTCACTCGATTGTGTGCCGAAGTCCGACCTGGAGGGAGTGGTTGGAGCGTCGTGAGCCACGACAGTGAGTGGCGTGGTCATGGCCTGAAGAGGGGCAGAAATGGGCTTGACATGAGCAGGCATAAGTCTGTTGAGAGAGACTGTAACAGCTGAATCTTTTATCTGGATGTCATAGGTGTTGGCTGAGCGCCGGACAACTCGGCACGGGCCGGTATATGGAGGTTGGAGGGGAGCACGGACAGTGTCATCTCGGAGCACTACGTACTCACAATTGTCCAGAGATTTTGGGACGTGAACCTTAGAGCGGGAATGGCTGGCAGGAGGAGGGATGTGGATGTTGATGAAGTGGCGTCTGACACGGTCCACGAAGAAAGGTAAGTCAGACTAAGGGAGAGAAGTGGAAGGGCTCACAAGTTCACCAGGGAGAACAGTGTTCTGGCCGTATATGAACTTGGCTATTGTGCCTTTGAGGTCTTCCTTATAGATCACACTAATGCCGAGTACCACAAGGGGAAGGGCTAAGAGAGTTGTGGCATTGAAGAAGTGCCTTGAAAGTCCAGTGCCGGCACTTAACTAGCCTTTTACTTTGCAGTTCATATGGTGTGGTATGGATGCACCAGATGCCGCAAATGTTACAAATCTCGTTGACCAGGGCCGATTCAAATTGTCTGCCCTGGTCAGTCGTGATGATAGCTGGACATCTGAAATGCGATACCCATGACTCAACAAAAGCTCGAGCAACAGTTTCTGCCGTGATATCGGGGAGGGGGACAGCCTCGACCCAGCGAGTTGTTCGGTCGATAGACAAGAGAACATAACGACATAACGAAAGCCGTTAGAGGGGGGGTACAATGTATATATGAATATGCTGGAAACGCCCAGGAGGGATCGAAATGGCGCCGATTGGGGGGGGGGGGGTGAAGTGTGCTTGTGTACTTCGCAGCGTTGGCAATCGACGCAGGAGCGTGCCTATTGCTGGCAGTCCTTGTTGACATTTCTCCACATGAAGCGTTCCACCCCGAGGCGGGCGGACGCACGAACACCAGGGTGGGCTAAATTATGCAGTGCGTTGAAGACAGCTCGACGGAGCGTGGCTGGGATAAGGGGGCGTAACGTGCCCATATTGTCGACGTACTAGATCTCACCAGATATGCCAGGGAAGGTGGTGCGGACGAAGTGTAGTGAAGAGGTAGAGTCTGAAATCAGGTTTTGTGTGTCCTCGTCGGCGGGTTGGGGGTTAGGCAGTTCAGAGAGGTCTAACAGGGAATGAACGGCGTCAGATCATGAAAGGAAATCAGCAACTATATTGTCAGCACCCTTTATGTGTCTGACATCGGTGGTGAACTGAGATATGAAGTCCATGTATCTGAAGCGGTGAGGAGGCGGGTCAGCTGGTGGGCTTCTAATGGCTGCAGACAGGGGTTTGTGGTCTGTTAAAACATAGAAAGGGCGTCCCTCAATGTCAGTCATAAATTGCTTGATCTCTTCATAGACCGTGAGCAACTCCCTGTCAAACACAGAATATTTCTGTTGTGCATTGGTGAGCTTGCGCGAGAAGAACGGCAGAGGCGATGTTTGGCCGTTGACTGTCTGGCTAAGGACAGTGCCGATGGCAATATCGCTACCATCTGTGGTGATGAAAAGCTGCGCATTGGGATGAGGATGCGGGATGGTGCAGGCCTTGGCAAGAAGATTTTTTAGGGCAGTGAACGAGGCAATCATAGCGGGGGTCCATGGAACAGACCAAGATCCAGAAGTCTTGGTGCCTGCCAAGGCATCCATCAGTGGAGCCTGAATCTCCGCAGCCCCAGGTAGAAGTCGGCGATAGTAATTAACTGTCCCCATAAAGCGTGGGAGCTCTTTGAATGATGAAGGTCTGGGTAGGTTTAGTATTGTTTGTACTTTCTCAGGGGGCGGTGAAATGCTGTCGGCAGAGACCCAAAAACCAAGAAAAGTGACAATAGGTTGATGTAGCTTCAATTTGTCCTGGTTGGTCTCGACACCTGCTGCCGCAAGAGTGTTCATAACAGTTTGCAAATGTCGAATGTTGTCCTCTATGGAAGAGCTGAACACAAGAATGTCATGAAGTTATGCAAAGCAGAATTTTAGTTCGAATAGCACTTTGTTGATGAAGTGTTGCAAGGTCTGGGTTGCGTTTCTCAGACCGAAGGGCATGAATCGAAACTGAAATAACCCGATCAGGGTGGTGATTGCTGTCTTCTCGATGTCTACAGGTGCCATGGGCATCTGGTGGTAGGCCCATTTGAAATCAATGGCAGAGAACGTGGTCGCACCTGTGAGGGAACTGGTAAAGTCGGCAATGTTGGTTATGGGGTAGGTGTCCATACTTGTTCGTGCGTTTAGTCGACGGTAGTCTCCGGACATGCGCCACGACCCGTCTTTCTTGGGTGTCATGTATATAGGCGTAGACCAGCTACTGGCAGAGGGGTCAATGACAGTGGAGCTTTGTAGTTCAGAAATCTGTTTTTTAAGGTCAGAGAGGGGCTCATGACAAAGTTGACGTGGTTTACTGGAGATCGTGAGGCCTGGCGTGAGGCGAAGCTTGTGAATCGTGCGGTTGGTGATGATGGAAATGTTGCCGGTGACATGGGAGGCAGTTTGTTTACAATGTGTGGTGGGCGGGGCAGGTGAGGCGTGGTTGTAGTGTTCAGAGCCATTCGGCAGATCCGACGGGAGCCGAGGCGGCGAAGTGTCACAGGAGTCAACGTGACAAGATGGCCGCTGGCCCGAAGCAGTGGCACCGTGGTCGGGTGAGCTCGGTAGAGCTCATGAAGCGTTAGTGAGTCCATTGTTCGAGGGCGCGGCCTGTGGCAGCATGGTGGCAGGCGAAACGCTTGGCGTGAGTGCACTGTTTGTGCTGTCAGTGGTGGTCGCACGGCGGTGCACAGGAGCCGAAGTTGCATTGTTTAAGGTGCTGTCCGTGAGGGGCGGGGTAGGAGCTGTCAGTTACTGTTGCAGGCCGAGGTATTGAAGCAGGAAGGCATGTGCTGATGCTGAACTGAGGCAGGCGCGGGCATGGTCGGATGCTGAGAAGCTTGACCTGTGAACAAAGCAGTTCCGGCCACATGGCAGGAATCCACATGGTACTGCACGGATTGTAGCATGGCAAACCGTTGTCCTGTCAGTGGTAGGTTATCCAATGAAGCATTTGCAGAAATTGGCATTGATCCCACACTGCACGGAGATCCATAAGAGGTAACTGCACCATCAATGAAGGAGGGCACATGTGGTGGGAACGAAGATGTCTGATAGCCGGAGTCATGCACACTACTAAACTCACTTATTGTTGCAGGCACAAAAACATCCAGCGAAATCGGCATAATCATCGAGTGAGAGGTATCGTGTTGCAGTCCTGGCGGGTGTATATTGCCCGCAACATGATGCATCTCGATGACAAAATCAGGCGTTAGGCATTGGGCCGAAGCCATTATTCGAATGTTGTGTTGCTGTAATACATGCGAAAATAACCAACGCGGAGGCTGCAGACACAGTAAAATGGCAAAACCGGAAGATGTTACAACTAGGGGTCACCAGTGAGGTGGATGCTCGGGTCAGTTACACCAAACAGCACCTTATAATCAGGAGTTAATTTATTCACTTCTTTACACAAGTAAGGCTTACAAAGAACTGGATGGCAGAACTGCACAAAGATAATGTTTAGCTTAGTTCAAAGACGATACTCAGATCAATAGTGGTGTCAATCTCACTGGTGCCACACATTAAAAATAACATGAGTTTATCCAGTAGCTCCATAGCATAATGGCTAAGGTCTAGGCTCATAAGTGAAAATTCATGTGCCAAATACTTCTAAAATAGTGATTTTTTAAATCTTGTCAATATGATTGTGGTCCTTGATTTTATTCATTTTATGTTGTGAATATAATACTTTTGTTAAATTTAATTTCTGATCCTTCAATGGCTCATTTGTATGAGTATATTAACTTTATTTTTATACACAAGTTTAATGAAATGAATTTGTACAAAAATGTGATGGCAGCAAGGTAGAATTTATATATTCTCATGGAATAACAAGAATTTATGTTTTAAATGTTTGTATGATGATAACTATCAAAGAAAATGTACATATTATTTTGCAACCAATGCATGGCTAATGTACAGTCTGTAAAACTTTTAGTGGGCCTAGTTGTCCTAGTTCCAATCGGTAGATGTCGGATGAATTTGAGAGACATCATGTCACTTCTCACTGCTGCCGGTCTTGGCATAACTGAAGAACAGACATGATCAGTTTAATTTCAAATTCATTGCTACAAATAAGTATCACATATGAATGTGAGTGTCTTCATAATGAGCAATCATGAAACTATAACTTCTATGTGTCATTTCCACCCAGCAGACAATCATCACAAAATATATGTTGTCAGCTCTCATGCAATGGCTCTCTTCCCCTCCCCCCTCCCCCGCCACCACTCATTCCCCCATTCCTGCAGTGCTCACCACCTCATGGAAGTTTGGAAGTTTCTGTAATCTTTCTCCTCTCCCTGCATAAACCTCTGGGAGAGGCTTAGTTAAACTTTTGTAGATAGTGAATAGAATGTTTGTCTACTATGTGTAATTTAACTGAAATACTGGTAATTTTAAAAAATATATAATGATAGATTAATAAAACTACCATAATTGTAATTATATAAACAAATATTTCAAATGAAAAGTGGATAAAAGAAGAAAAAAGTTAGAGAAAAATTTTAAAAATGCCATATTATGATTTAAATGAGGTGAGCAACTATTCTAAATGAAATGTAATTTTTCAGATAGTTTTGACATAGTACATTGTCAGTTCAGGATAAATGAGTGCAGGTGTCCACTCATATGCTGCCGCATCCATGTTTGACTGACTCTGGGCATTTTTAACATCCTGTTGGCAGTGCATTCAAATTGTTCTGCAGTGTTACTGTGTACTGTGAGACTAAGGCAGTAGTTATGCAATTAATGACATTTTTGAGGATCTACTGTAGCAGAAGAAATTATATGTCACATATATTTTTGCAAATGAGGACCCAGAGGGGGGAATAGCTGAAATCTGTGAAACCTAGGTCCCAACCTTACTTAACTCTATAGGTGGTACTGAAAAGTTGATTTCACCCCTTTGGTCTTGCCTGTGAGAACTTATTTACTCTTACATCTGACACAGCCAAATGGTACTGTCTTAAATATAAAATGGAAGTAAATATTTTAATACTACACCATATGAATAACTAGTAGAATTTCATTTTATTTTGTAATTTCTTTTCCCTTCTATGCAGATAGTGGTAGCCAACGTAAGCTGGTCTAAAAATATGGATGATATAACACATCTGGAAGTGCAAAGCATAAATCACAAGATGAAAAGAAAAATAGGATCAAAAATGTTATATGAAAAACATGTGAACTGAGTTTTTTAATGGTCAGAATGAGGTTTCTGAATTTAAAGAAATTGAAGCAGAAAATATAGAATTTGCACTTCAATGTACAGATGATAGCAGAAGACCCACAACAAAACATTTATTAGGATCTGCAACTCTTCATAATGAAGCCATATTTTCCACAAACGATACTGAAGTTGAATGGACAGCAAGTCCTCCCATTTAAGCCACATCATCTTCCAACCAAAGAGAAGTTAAAAGAACAGCAAGCCCTCTCATCCATGCAGTGTCTCCTCCAAGCCTAAGAGATGTGAAAACTATATTACACACTTCCGATACTACTCATTCTACTGGCCAGAAATGAAATGAAAGTAAATGGTACTACAATGATAGTAGTGAATGGATGGGATACATTGATTGAGATTATTGGAATGCAAATGGAAATATTGAAGTGCCACATATGAACAGTAATTGTTTGTCTTCAACAAAAATAAACCACAGTTCTGTCAAAAGTCATTTTTAACATATAGACATAAACTGACAAATAAAACTCACATGAGAGAACGGTTTTGTTTTGTATAAAGGAAAACTTTTCTGTTTTGTGTGCAAAGTAGGATATTCAAATGGTTCACTATGGTTTATGAAAGATGGATTCAGTGACTGGAAGAATGTGAGTATTTTGTTGAAAAGGCATGAAGAAAGCACTTCATATAGGCAAGCAATAAATTCTGTTGTTATTTAACAAAAACAATGATGCACATGTAAATTTCTAACTTGCAAGTCAAACTGGGACCATACAAAAGTACAGGGATACACTCTTAGAATGAATTATTGCAGTTGTAACAACAAGGTAGTGTGTTTTGCAATAGGGATGAAGTTGTTGGAAGACCTCACAATGGAAATTGTTTAAGATTACTGGAATTAATAGCCAAGTTTTACATTCTTCTTGCTAAACATATACATATTCATGCAAGTAAAGGAAAGGTAGATACAACATATTCGCCAAAAACAACAAGTGAGGAATTCATCCATCTAAATACACCAAGGATATTGGATAATGTTATTTGCGAAACTAAGAGAAGTAAATATTATCCTGTCTCATTACATTCCACCCCAAGTCTATTGCATGTAGACCAACTGTCTCTGATATTGTATGTGCTATGTCCTGCTATCTGGACCAGTGTAGAGGTCTGTAAGGTTCTTGGACATGGAAAGCTGTACTGCTGAGCAGCTCGACCATACCTCAATAGATTTTTAAAAAAATTAGAATGACATTAATATCAAAGATCATCATGGACAAATCTGTGACAATGCCAAAAACATGAGTGGGTCATGCAGTGGCTTAGAAGAATGAATTAAGAAAATAAACAAATACACAGAATACATTCCCTGCTTTGCAGATTCATTAAATCTGATTGCCAGGTATGCTGCAGAGTGCTGTATAAAAGCATCCTTTTCTTTGATTTCTTTGAAAGTCTCTATACATTTTTCAACTTTTACTTTTCAAACCACTGAAAGAAACTAGTTAAACCTTCATCTTTTGAAAAGGTTGTCAAACTCTAGTGGAGATGCTATGAAGGCACTTGCATGTGATTTTACCACTAATAACAACGTTTTGGATGCCATATCTAATAACATGGATCAAAGGCAACGTGTCATAATCAGGATTATTCACTAGTTTCAAAGATGGATAAGTTCTAAACAGTATTAATGATGACAATTTGGAACAAAGGCCTAGAATGATTGGCCGGCCAGTGTGGCCGTGCGGTTAGAGGCGCATCAGTCTGGAACCGCGTGACCGCTCCGGTCGCAGGTTCGAATCCTGCCTCGGGCATGGATGTGTGTGATGTCCTTAGGTTAGTTAGGTTTAAGTAGTTCTAAGTTTTAGGGGACTGATGACCACAGATGTTAAGTCCCATAGTGCTCAGAGCCATTTTTTGAACCTAGAATGATTGCAAATAGCTAGCACTGCATTCATCTGATCCGAGACCCTAACACATGATATGCCCTTTATAAATCAGTACATGGGTACATCAAAGGAGTGCAGTTTTCAGATACTGAAGCAAAAGGCAAAGTGCTCACTGCCTATGAAGAATATAAACAACAGACTTCAAGATGGTGCAAGTGAAATACAAAGTTTGACCATTTCATCATTCTGCTACACTTGAGAAAATTGTAGAAAATTGAACACCTGCACAACATTTTGAAAGTCAGGTGTTTATTGTCATAACTAACAGTGTGCTGTTGGCATTAGCTAAAGGTATAGAAATGTACCATCAAGTGACTAGTGCATCTGGAACACCAGCAATTTAAGTATGTAACACGAGAAGAGATCTTGAAAAGGACTCTAATTATCATCAGTTCTTACCCAGACAATTTGGAAAACAACCTAGGTGATGAAGTGGTGAGATGCTCAAGATGGATGTGAGATGTGGCTGCTGGTGTTGACAGTAAAAAACATCATCCACTAGAATTGCAGGTTTAAATACTTTTAATGGAAAATACATAAAAATCATGTTTTCCAAATGTAACATTTATTTATTTATTTTTGTTGATTGCCAGCTGCATTGGAGAACATTCTTTTTAACATTAAAACACATTAAAAATGAGTTAAAGAACACCACTGGACAAGAAGTTTTAAACTACCTCACCTTAATGAACATAGAATTTGAATTCCATAGGAACATTACTCCACCTAGTGTTATCTCAAGCTTTGAATCCCAAAACAAACCAAGGGCCTCTTCTCAGCAATTGCTATTGGCCCCACTCTGACTTAATTCAGCACTGACTTTTACTAACAGTTTACCAAAAGGTAGCCTTTCAAGCTTTAGAAAGAGAATTGTGTTGTTTAAAGTTAAGAAATTCATGCATTAACTTTGTGGTACCTGTTATGAAAAGAAAGTAAAGTTTTGTCTGTAATATTGTGCTTTGTTGCTATGAAATGTCATTCTTTACAGTGAATTTTTGGGATGAAACAGAGGAGGGATTTAAAATTTAATTATGTAATAATGAAGAAGTTTTATGTAATAATGATATAGTAATGGGTCGCTTGAATATAATGATGTTCATAAAGCACTGAAGTATATGGTATAAAGACGTAATATAAGAAATACAAAAGGAATTATATAATGCAGCAACAATTAGGGGCCCTGTCTTTGTGGTAGTTTACTTTGTGAATGTACTTCTTTAGTGAACAACTTTGTAAGTAAACAAGTTAATGACATAGCAGGCAATAGTAAATGGTAATAGATGACTAAATACTTCATGGTATTACTTTTTGCTATAGTAAGAAGTATATGTGATTTATCATAACATTTTGGTTATTTATGGTTAAGAACAGGCATTAATTTCTGAGGAATAATGGTTATATTGAAAATCCGTAATAAAATTATTTAAAAATTTTGAATGAAATCTTAAATTATCTAACAGTTTATCACATACACACAGCTGTGAATTTTGTTTTCATGAAATGTTATGCTTACCTCTTCTATAATGTGGAAGTGTTATTGATGTACCTATACTAATGATTTCAGGTGGTAAGCCACTATGAAAAAACTGTTTTTATTAAGTGGATTAATTATGAAAATGTTAGGAAAAAACTTGACTGTAATTAACAATATTGATCAGTATGGCTTGAAATATTTGACGGTTAATAAATTAAATAATCTGGTTTGGTTTCAAAATCATTTCCTAAATATTTTCAGTTGATGTGAAGAATAATTAGAGGTTTTGCATGTTTTTGTCAGATGTCTCTGTGATTTACTGACTGAGAGTAATTTTGTTTCATTTTGTGTATGTGAGCACTGAAGGCTATGTAACTGGATACCTGGACACTGAGAAATATCATGTCAGTGCCTTGAAAGAGTGGACTGCATCAAAAGGACTAGAGGAATGGGGGATCAAGGAAAGAAATGTAGAACTCAGAAGTCAGGGAATACAGCAAGTGTAAAAAAAATGCAGTTATAGAAACTGAAAAAAATTATTAAATGTTTGTTTGAAAGGCTTATTGAGGTTTATGTGAAACATGCTGTACCAGTACCATTTAAAAGCTGCAGAGAACTTAAAATTTGTTTACAAGTGTTTGTAAAAAAGACGTACTTGAAAATTTGAAAAACCTTTTGTATGATTTTGTAATTAATATATACTGAAAATTGTAATTTTTCCATAGTTTGTTGTTGTGTGTTGCAGATCAGTAATCAGATTCTTTCTTTCCCTTAGTGAGATGTGTTATCTTAAATACTTTGTAAACATTGAATAGTTGCTATTAGCCATTTTCAAATTTTGATTCTATATCATAATGTTCATAGATTGTTAATGGTAGCCTTCTGACTGCATTATGTATGTTCTCTTGTTCCACATAGGTAATTATTTGTTTTAAATTGGTTTACCCAAAATGGACAAAATACATCTAGAAGTGAGACAAATTGAAGGATAATAGTACTGCTGCAAGGAACTAGTAAAGCAGTTTAACTCTTATAAGTAAGGAAAAAACCACCAAAGTGACTTATATCATCATAGTTCCCAACAAATACAAAACAAAATGGGCAAAAAGTAAACAATCAATAGCTGTAAAGTTGCAGCTTCACTTTATAACCACTGGAACATACAGTTTTCAACCACACATTGCTTGATGACATATAATTGAAAATATTTTTGAATTTTTCCTAGATACAGTTCCACATGTCACTACTGCCATGAACTCATAATACCTGAAACAAATCATAATCCTAAATCGCAAGCAAAAATGTTCCTAAAATTTAATGAATTTATATCAAAACAACATATTATTCCAGTGGCTTCATTTTCAAACAACTCATAATAGCAGCAGTACATCTCAACTCTATGTTAAATAAATGATATGAATATAATAGAGGGAAACATTCCACGTGGAAAAAATATATCTAAAAAGAAAGATGATGAGACTTATCAAACAAAAGCGCTGGCAGGTCGATAGACACACAAACAAACACAAACATACACACAAAATTCAAGCTTTCGCAACAAATGGTTGCTTCGTCAGGAAAGAGGGAAGAAGAGGGAAAGACGAAAGGATGTGGGTTTTAAGGGAGAGGGTATTCAATTCTATCCTATTAATCAGATTTTATTTTGAATTATAGTAGTTGTTGTATGTTTGTTAACATGAATTGGTAAACGACCTGTTGAAGAACCTTATACGAGGGCGGTTCAGAAAGTAACCTCCGATCGGTCACAGTGCGGGTTGTGGGGGGAGTAGCGACGCCATCTGTGCGTTCACGCACTCAATAGGTCAGTCGGCATCAAGCCGTGGTCGAGTGAACGTCGTACCTGCGCTAGTTTAGTTTTTGTGGCAGTTTGAAATGTGTGCTGCAATAGAAAACCCCGCCAAATGTGAAGTGTGTGCTGTCATAAGGTTTTTTACAGCCAAAGGATATTCTGCAGCAGCTATTCATCGTGAGCTTTGTGCCGTGTACGGACCAAGAGTTATGAGTGAAGGAGTTGTCCGTGAATGGGTACGTTTATTTAAAAGTGGACGAGAAAACGTTCATGATGAAGAGAGGAGTGGTAGACCATCATTGGTGACTGACGAACTCGTTCAGACAGTTGATGCAAAAGTTCGTGAAAATCGACGTTTCTCAATGTCGGAGTTGTCTACTGGTTTTCCACAGATTTCTAAGACTCTCTTGTACGAGATAGTGACAGCAAGATTGGGTTACCGTAAGTTCTGTGCACGATGGGTGCCCAAAATTCTTACCGACCACCACAAAACTCAAAGAATGGCCTCTGCATTAGAGTTTCTGTCACGTTATGAGGACAAAGGAGAACCATTGTTAAACAGAATCGTGACAGGTGACGAAACCTGAATTAAGTACGTGAACCCTGAGACAAAAGAACAATCAAAGATGTGGGAACATTCAAATTCGCCTACCAAACCAAGAAAAGCCTTGCAAGATTTTTCGGCCAGAAAACTGATGGCAACGGTGTTTTGGGATGCCAAAGGGGTGTTGTTGGTTGAATTCATGGAACGTGGTACGACCATTAATCAAGACGTGTACTGTGAAACAATAAAAAAGTTACAACGGGCTATACAGAACAAACGCCGTGGTATGCTGACTTCCGGTATCGTTTTTTTGCACGATAATGCCCGTCCTCACTCTGCTCGCAGAACAATGGCCCTTCTTGAGTCCTTCAAGTGGGACGTTATCAACCATCCACCTTACAGCCCAGACCTGGCGCCAAGTGATTATCACCTCTTCATGCATTTGAAGAAATGGCTCGGGTCACAGCGGTTTGATGACGACGAAGAGCTCAAAGATGCGGTCACAGGCTGGCTCCAGGCACAAGCGGGTGATTTTTATGCAGAAGGAATTTCAAAGCTTGTGAAGAGATATGATAAGTGCCTCAATCGCTATGGAGACTATGTAGAAAAATAGTGCAAAGATGTATTTGTAAGATGTATATATTAAAATATTTTTATTTAACTTGGTGAATTTTTTTAAATCAACCGGAGGTTACTTTCTGAACGACCCTCGTATTATAACAGGACAAATCTTAACAATTATTTACTTCACATACTTCTTAATTAATGTCCATGTTGCAAACGCATGAGATAAACTAATTAAGGAATAATAAGTTAATTAGCTTAGGAAAAGCATATGGTTTGAAAACATAAAACTAGAAGTTTAACTCTTCTATTAACTTTTCTTAAAAAATTTCACTAAATAAATAAGATAAATAAAATCTTTAAACCAACAAAGAAAATAAAAAAAATTCAAAGATAAAGGTAAAAAACTTTTTCAAGCTAAGTACATTAACTTATCATAACGAAAATGTGGCAATGTACCCCGAACTCAAATAAAACCAAAAGATATAACAGTAAGCTTAATAAAAAATATAAAAGAATAAAAATCACCGCCTAAAAAAATTAAAGCTAATAATATTCTTATAAAAACAATTCTAGTATACTCAGCTAAAAAATTAAGGTAAAACCTCCTGCACCATATTCAATATTAAAACCTGAAACTAACTCAGATTCGCCCTCGGCAAAATCAAAAGGGGTTCGGTTAGTTTCAGCTAAACAAGAAGCAAAACAAGCTAAAGCTAAAGGAAAAGAAATAATAATAAATCAACAATAAAGCTGATAATTTATAAAATCAAACATGTTAAAACTACCAATTAAAATAATTAAAGATAATAAAATTAAAGCTAAACTAACTTCATATGAAATTGTTTGAGCAACAGACCGAAGAGAACCTAATAAAGAATAATTTGAATTAGAAGACCAACCAGCAATTATAACAGTATAAACACCTAATCTAGTACAACATAAAAAAAACAAAAATCCATAAGAAAAAGAACACATATAAGTTAAATAAGGAAAAATTACTCAAACAGCTAAGGAAATTATTAAATTAAAAACAGGAGAAAAATAATAACGTAAATAATTAGATATAATAGGAATTCGCTGCTCCTTACAAATTAACTTAATAGCATCACTAAAAGGATGAGGAATTCCTACAAATCCTACTTTATTTGGACCTTTTCGAATTTGAATATAACCTAAAACCTTACACTCTAAAAAGTTAAAAAAGCAACACTAATTAAAACACAAATAACTAATAAAAGAAAATTCAAAATAAGCATAAATAAATCATAAAGTATCAATACTATTTGTAGAAAAAATCTACATAAATGAATTCTAAATTCAACACATTAATCTGTCAAAATAGTAATCTAATTAATATTAATCAATATAATAAAAATATTTCAATCATATGGTCCTTTCGTACTAATATGAATTAATAATCTTAGGATTGAAACCGACCTGACTCACGCCAGTCTGAACTCAGATCATGTAAGAATTTAAAGGTCGAACAGACCTAATTAATGGGCTCCTGCACCCAAAATTTTTCTTAATCCAACATCGAGGTCGCAATCTGCTTTGTCGATATGAGCTCTCAAAAACAATTACGCTGTTATCCCTAAGGTAACTTAATCTTATGATCATAAATTATGGATCAAAACAACAAACATAAATAAATGATATAATAATGAGGAGTTTATTTATTCTTCATGTCACCCCAACAAAACTTCATAATTAAATATAGAAAGACAAACAAAAAACTATATAAAAGTAAAATGTTAAGCTCTATAGGGTCTTCTCGTCCTAAAGAAGAATCTAAGCCTTTTGACTCAAAAGTTAAATTCAAAAATTTATTAAGAGACAGTTGATTTCTCGTCAAGCCATTCATTCCAGCCACTAATTAAGAGACTAATGATTATGCTACCTTTGCATGGTCAAAATACCACGGCTCTTTAAAAATCTGCTCAGTGAGCAGGCCAGACCTCAAAGTATTTTCAAGAGGACATGTTTTTGATAATCAGGCGGAGATCAATTTTGCCTAGTTCCTTATAATAAATTTACAAGGTAAAAATTTTATACAAATAAATATACTAATTCTATTATTATTACAAAAATTTTAAAATTAAATTAATAATCTTAATAAAAAACCTAAAACATTTATAAAATCAAAATAAAAAATAATGAACTTATAAGTAATCTTTAAGATATCTGGTTTAAACCTTACTATTATATTTCATAAAATAAATTATAGGTTATTAACTTCAAAGCTTATCCCTTAAAGAATAAATAAGTTAATATTTAATAATTAAAAAATTAAATAAAACAATTAACTTTAAAAAATTAAATTTTTTCTTAAGAAACTAGATATCTTGGGAAACGATTAACATCTCATTTCTATAAATAATTTAATAATAATTATGATACATTAACTATAAATTATATATAAATCAAACCAAATCGAGACAAGTAAAGTAAATACCAAAATTTTGATAAACCCTGATACAAAAGGTACAATAAATAAAATCAACTTTTAAAAATTTAAAATAATATTTCATAAAACACTTACATTAACAACAAACTATAATCTAAAAAATCAATTCTACAAAATATACTAAGACAAAATTCGACAAAATTATTTTTATTAAATAATTAAATAAACAAAAAACAAATATAATAAAATTAATAATCAAGACATCCTGATTTGCACAGAGAAATTTTCAGTGTAAGTGAAACACTTTACTAATAAGTTATATCTTGAAACTCTTACTAGATACACTTTCCAGTACATCTGCTATGTTACAACTTATCTCATCTAAACAGAAGCTACCTTAAAATAATAAAATAGAATAATCAATAATGAGAGCGACGGGGGATGTGTACACACCTCAGAGCCAATATCATTTAAATTAAATAAATTAAATTACTATCAAATCCACCTTCATTAATAGCATTTCACCATCAAATCCGTTATAAACAAAAATCTATTATAACCCACCTCCTCTTAACTATAAGCTGCACCATGACCTGAAATATTTTTAATAATAAACCTTGAGAATTATAACTCTAAAAAGATTCTCTGATAACGGAGATATACAAACAAATAAATTAAGTAAAGTAAATCATGTACTATCAATCACGGGGTAGGTTCCTCTGAACGGAATGAGATACTGCCAAATTCTTTGGGTTTAAAGGCCTTATCTAATAGTACCCTGGTAAATATAATTAACATTTAAAATAATAGGGTATCTAATCCTAGTTTATTATTTAAACTTCACAAATTCATAAAAAGAGCTACAAATAAATTTTAACATTTCACCTTACAAATTTATATTTCAACCCTAAAAATATAAACAACTGTTTTAACCAATAATATTCACTTGTATCAATCGTATAACCGCGGCTGCTGGCACGAATTATGCCGATACTATATCAATTGCTAAATCCAAAATCACTTGATAATTAAATCAAATTACTGCAAAAAGAACATTTAGTTTAACGAAACTTACATATAATACAAAGAAAAAGTGAATAAACAAGCAAGAATAAAACTTTTGGAAACAAAATAAGAAATTTTAAAATTTATAGAATTAAGAAAAAATAAAAGATTCAAATATTTAAAGAAAAAAAAGAAAAAAATTACAAACATTGAAAAAAAAAAGAAACGCGGGCATGTATGACCACAACAACTTCTCTATTATATATAAATAAAGATTAATATGGAACATGTATACAGCTAAATGTATTATAATCTTTATTATTTATTCTTTCTTTTCACTAATAATAAAGAAAGATTAAATAATATAATAAATATATTTTATACAATTATGTAATTTAATGTAATATGTTATTAATATCAAATTAAGTTTATATTAAATTAACATAAATATTTGTCAGTTAAATAATCTAATTATAGATAACTTTATAATTATATTATTATAATTAATATAATTATTTATATTATTATAATAATTTATATTTAATATAATTAATTATATTTATTATATCCAGTTAAAATAATATTTAATACTAAATTACATATTATTATATAATTTATAATACAATAACCTATTTTAAACTAAAATCCTAGGTAAATAAATGTATTAAAATAATCGTTTAATAATAATAAATTAACACTATAGGTGTTTAAATTTAATTAAATGTAATATATTAATATAAATTATTTATTATATATATATATATATATATATATATATATATTCAAAATATCCAAACCGATATAAATTAATTAGAAATAATCCAAAATAATACATAAACAAATTTTTAAAAAACTTTTAATTTATAATAAATGAAGTGCCTGATTAAAGGGTTACCTTTATAGGGTAAATTAAGTAAATAAAAATTACCTTCATTAAAAATTACATAAGACTGATTTAAACTATCTCCTTTAGTATCAAAAACTAATGTGCATCATACACCTTAATGTAAAAAGGTAAGCTAAACAAGCTAATGGGTTCATACCCCATTTATAGAGGTATCAATCCTCTCCTTTTTAAAGACCAACAACTCTACAAAACTTCTCTTTCTATCAACATTAATGATAGGAATGATCCTGTCCATTTCATCAAACTCCTGATTCGGAGTTTGAATAGGACTTGAGATCAACTTACTTTCATTTATTCCGCTCCTAACAAGAAATAAAAATATAATAATAAATGAGTCATCAATTAAGTATTTTATTGTCCAAGCAATAGCATCAACAATACTATTATTTTCAATTTTGATGATTCAAATAAAGTATCCAATAGGGTGAGAAACAGAATTTATTCCATCAATAATAATCAGATCTAGATTATTATTAAAGATTGGGGCTGCACCTTTTCATTTCTGATTTCCAGAAGTAATAGGATCTTCAAGATGAAATAACTGTTTGACACTAATAATATGACAAAAAATTGCCCCAATAATGGTATTATCTTATTGTATTCAACTAAGAACTTTCATTTGAACAATTATCATTCTAAGAATTATTATTGGGGCAATAGGTGGTTTAAATCAAACATCTCTACGCCAACTTCTAGCATATTCCTCAATTATACACTTAGCGTGAATAATTAGATCCCTAACAGTCAGAGAAAACGTTTGAGAACTATACTTTATTATTTATTCACTATTAAGATTAATTATGGTTTTATTATTTAAACAAATATACCTATTTTTTATCACCCAAATTTATTCGGCCTGAAATATAAAAACTGAAATTAAATTCATAATATTTTTATCTCTCCTATCCCTAGGTGGTTTACCACCATTTCTCGAGTTTCTACCAAAATGAATTGTAATACAATCATTAATAGAAAACAACATAACAACTATTATAACCATTATGGGTGTATTAACTACAATTACACTTTACTATTACATACATATTAGATTCTCAGCCCTAATTATGTCATACACAGAAAATTCGTGATCTATAAAGATAGTGTCAAAAATCAAGAATTATTCTTCCTATAACAGTAATAATTTCAACAATAGGATTAGTCTCAACATCAACCTTAATCTCATTATACTAAGGAGATAAGTTAATTAAACTAATAACCTTCAAAGTTATAATTAAAAGAATAATCTTTTAGGCCTTAGTAAAATTTTACACCTCTAGAATTGCAATCTAGAATCATAATTGAATATAAGACCTAAAACATGGTAAGAGCGAAAGCATCTCATAAGTAGATTTACAGTCTACCACCTAAAATTCAGCCATCTTACCGCAAAAATGATTATTCTCAACAAACCATAAGGTTATTGGTACTTTATACTTCCTATTGGAGCCTGAGCAGGAATAGTAGGAACATCAATAATAATACTTATTCGTGCTGATCTTGGTCAACCAGGATCTTTAATTGGAGATGACCAAATTTATAATGTTATTATTACAGCCCATGCATTTGTAATAATTTTCTTTATAGTAATACCTATTATAATTGGTGGATTTGGTAATTGACTTGTACCATTAATAATTGGTGCACCAGATATAGCATTCCCACGAATAAATAACATAAGTTTTTGATTATTACCACCTTCATTAACCCTTCTTCTTACATCTTCCATAGTAGATAACGGTGCTGGTACAGGATGAACTGTTTACCCACCTCTATCAGGAGCTATCGCACATGGGGGTGCATCTGTAGACCTAGCTATCTTCTCTCTTCATTTAGCAGGTGTATCATCTATTCTTGGTGCAGTGAACTTCATTACAACAGCAATTAATATACAATCTGAAAGTATAACTTTAGATCAAACACCTTTATTTGTATGATCTGTAGCTATTACAGCCCTTCTTCTTCTTCTTTCACTTCCAGTATTAGCAGGAGCTATCACTATACTATTAACAGACCGAAATTTAAATACATCATTTTTCGACCCCGCGGGAGGGGGTGACCCAATTCTATATCAACACCTATTTTGATTCTTTGGGCATCCAGAAGTTTACATTTTAATTCTACCAGGATTTGGGATTATCTCTCATATTGTATGTCAAGAAAGAGGAAAAATTGAATCATTTGGAACATTAGGTATAATTTATGCTATATTATCAATTGGACTAATAGGATTTATCGTATGAGCACATCACATATCTACAGTAGGAATGGACATTGACACACGAGCATACTTTACATCAGCAACAATAATTATTGCTGTACCTACAGGAATTAAAGTATATAGATGATTAGCTACACTATATGGAACTAAATTCAAGTGTAATCCACCACTATTATGAGCTTTAGGATTTATTTTTCTATTCACGATTGGTGGATTAACAGGACAAGTATTAGCAAATTCATCACTTGATATTGTATTACATGATACATATTATGTAGTAGCCCACTTCCATTATGTATTGTCTATAGGAGCAGTATTCGCAATTATAGGAGGTGTTATTCAATGATACCCACTATTTACAGGATTAACCATAAATAATACATGATTAAAAATCCAATTTACAATTATATTTATTGGAGTAAACTTAACATTCTTCCCTCAACATTTCTTAGGATTAGCAGGAATACCACGACGATATTCAGACTACCCAGATGCATACACATCATGAAATGTAGTGTCAAGAATTGGGTCTACAATTTCTATTGTAGGAATCATTATATTTATTGTAATCATATGAGAAAGAATGGTTACAAACCGAGCAATCATATTTAGAGCTAATATAAGAAGATCAACAGAATGATTACAAAACAATCCGCCTGCAGAACACAGTTACTCAGAATTACCATTAATTTCTAGATTCTAATATGGCAGATTAGTGCAGTAGACTTAAGCTCTACAAATAAAGGTTTGACCTTTTATTAGAAAATTCATTAATGGCAACATGATCAAATTTATCCCTTCAAGATGGAGCTTCACCATTAATGGAGCAACTATCATTCTTCCATGATCATACTATGGTCGTATTATTATTATTTACAGTAATTGTAGGTTATGCCCTAAGTTATATATTATTTATTGCCTATACAAACCGAAATATACTTCATGGACACTTAATTGAAACAATCTGAACAGCATTACCAGCAATTACACAATTTTTTTTTGCACTCCCATCATTACGACTATTATATTTACTTGATGATTCAGTAGATGCAATAATTACAATCAAAACCATTGGACGACAATGATACTGAAGACATGAATATTCAGACTTTATAGATGTAGAATTTGACACTTATATAACACCAGAACAAGACTTAGAAAACGACGGATTTCGACTTCTAGATGTAGATAACCGAACAATCCTACCAATAAATACGGAAGTACGAGTATTAACAAGAGCATCGGACGTTCTACACTCATGAGCAGTCCCTGCGTTAGGAGTTAAAATTGATGCAACACCAGATCGACTAAATCAAGGAACATTTACAATAAACCGACCTGGGCTGTTCTTTGGAAAATGCTCAGAAATCTGTGGAGCAAAATGATTCCACCTATTTAATATTAACTTATTTATAATCGGATTTGGAATTACCCTATTAACCATAATTCAATGATGACGAGATGTAGTATGAGAAGGGACATACCAGGGGCTACATACGAGATATCTATCAATTGGATTACGATGAGGAATAATTTTATTTATTGCATCAGAAGTACTATTCTTTGTTTCATTTTTCTGAGCGTTTTTTAGAAGAAGACTAGCACCTGCTATTGAACTAGGAATACTATGACCTCCAATAGGAATTCAACCTTTTAATCCTATACAAGTTCCATTACTTATTACAGCTATTCTTCTAGCATCAGGAGTAACAGTAACATGAGTACATCATAGTTTAACAGAATCTAATCATACTCAAGCATTACAAGGACTATTTTTTACAGTATTACTAGGACTATATTTCACTATACTTCAAGCATATGAATATTGAGAAGCACCTTTCACCAATGCAGACGCAGTTTATGGGTCGACATTCTTTGTTGCAACAGGATTCCATGGTCTACATGTAATTACTGGAACAATTTTCTTATCAGCATGTCTACTTCGACATTCTATAAATCAGTTTTCACCAAGACACCACTTTGGATTTGAAGCAGCAGCATGATACTGACACTTTGTAGACGTGGTATGATTATTCCTATACATCTCTATTTACTGATGAGGTAGATAAATGTTTTTCTAGTATAAATAGTACATTTGACTTCCAATCAAAAAGCTTGATATAAATCACGGAAAACAATCCTAATTCTATCTACAAGAATTTTTATTAGATTTATTATCCCAATAATTGTTATAACCCTTGCAACAACATTATCAAAAAAATTAATTAATGACCGAGAAAGAAGATCACCATTTGAGTGTGGATTTGACCCAAAAAGATCAGCACGAATACCATTCTCACTACGATTTTTCTTAATCGCAGTAATTTTCTTAATTTTCGACGTAGAAATTGCACTAATCCTTCCAATTGTAATCATTTTCAAAACCTCAGACATTATAATCTGAACAGTGTCAACAATATTTTTTATCCTAGTATTATTAGGCGGATTATACCATGAATGAAATCAAGGAGCATTACAATGAGTAGAATAAAGGGTTGTAGTTAACCATAACATTTGGGTTGCATTCAAAAAGTATTGATATAATCAATCAACCTCGAAAAGAATAAGAAGCGAAATATTGCAGTCAGTTTCGACCTGGAAGATTGGTAAATGAAGTACCCTTATTCTTATTAATTGAAGCCAAAAAGAGGCGTATTACTGTTAATAATATAATTGAACTATAAAGTTCCAATTAAGGAAATGTAAAGCCAATATGAAAGCTGCTAACTTTTTATATTAGCAGTTAAACTCCGTTAACATTTCTAAAATTTATATAGTTTAAATAAATCATTACATTTTCACTGTAAAAATAATATATCTATATTTATAAATACCTAAAAGTAAAAATACTTCCTTAACATCTTCAGTGTCACGCTCTAATTATAAGCTATTTAAGTAAAGGAAAAATAATATCACCAAAATAAATATTCAAAAAATAAAAGTTAAAAGATAAATCTTAAAATTAGAATCATATCAACCCTGCATATAACCAATTAAATAAATAAATATTCTATATAAGCCTTGACCACCAAATAATTCACCTCAACCATAATCAAATGATTTAGCAGGAGAGCTTCTGTAAAGTTTGGAAGGTAGGAGACGAGGTACTGGCAGAAGTAAAGCTGTGAGTACCGGGCGTGAGCCGTGCTTCGGTAGCTCAGTTGGTAGAGCACTTGCCCGCGAAAGGCAAAGGTCCCGAGTTCGAGTCTCGGTCGGGCACACAGTTTTATTCTGCCAGGAAGTTTCAAATGATTTAGATGAATAATAACCCAATTTTAAAGAAATATATCTAATAAAATTAGTTGAAAGAAAAGGCATAAACCATATAGAACCAGCAAATCTAACAAAAGTAAGCATGTTTATAGAAAATAAATTTTGAGAAAAATCAAAATTAGAAATAAGATAACCCAAATAAGCACCTAAAACAACTACAGTAATAGTTAAAAACTTTAAATAATAAGGCAAAGAAATCACATAAGGAACAGGAAAAATTAACCACCAAAAACAGCAAAACAAATAATAAACCAATTATACCAAACAAAATATAATAACCCCTATCATCAAAATAAAATCTAGAATAAAAATTGTTATCACCAGATATCGAATAATAGAAAAGACGAAAAGAATAAGATGCAGTTAAACCATTAGAAAAGAAATAAAGAAAAAATTAAACAATTAATTCATCTTAAACAAACTATTTCAAGAATTAAATCCTTTGAATAAAAACCTGCTAAAAAAGGTATACCACATAAAGACAAACTAGAAACATTAAAAAAAACTGAAGTTAAAGGTATAAAATTAACAATTGTACCCATAAAACGAATATCCTGAGAATCCTTTAAATTATGAATTATTGAACCTGCACATATAAACAATAGCGCCTTAAATAAAGCATGAGCTAGTAAATGAAAAAATGCAAGTTTTGGATAACCTATAGCCAAAATTCGTATTATTAAACCAAGTTGTCTTAAAGTAGAAAGTGCAATAATCTTCTTCAAATCAAATTCAAAATTAGCCCCCAAACCAGCCATAAATATAGTTATACAACCAATTAAAAGTAAAAATCAACCACAATTATAAGTGACCAATATTGGTCTGAAACGAATTAATAAATAAACCCCAGCAGTAACAAGAGTAGAAGAATGAACTAAAGCAGAAACAGGAGTAGGGGCTGCCATTGCAGCAGGAAGTCAAAAAGAAAAGGGAATTTGAGCTCTTTTAGTTATTGCTGCTAAAACAATTAATATAGGAATAAGCTTTATTTCAAAAGAATTAGAAATAAAATCATAATAATAAATGTAATTTCAACCACCAAAATTCAATATTCAAGCAATAGAAATTAAAATAGCAACATCACCAATAAGATTAGAGAGCGCAGTTAACGTACCTGCACTATAAGATTTCACATTTTGATAATAAATAACTAAACAATAAGAAACTAAACCCAAACCATCTCATCCTAATAAAATTCTAATCAAATTAGGGATAATAATTAAAAAACCTATAGAAAGAATAAATAATAAAACAATAATAATAAAACGATTTATACTCTTTTCTCCCGATATATAATCCTCTCTATAATAAATAACCAAAGAAGAAATATATATAACAAAAGACATGAAAATAAGAGACATTCAATCAAAAATTAAAGTCATAACAACCATAGAACCATTTAAATTAAAAAGTTCTCATTCAACAAAAACTCTATAATCAATTATTAAATAATAAATACCCAAAATAAAAATTATAGTTCTAGAAAAAAATAAAGAAAAAAACTCAAAGAACAAATAGAATATAAATTCACGGCCTAAGATGAAATGATTCATATCATTGATTCCACAAAACAACATTTTTAATTAAAATACTTAAGCAACTTAAACAAAGAAATATTCACCCTTTAAACAAAGAATATTTAAAGGCAATCAATGTAAAAGTAAAAGATGATATTCACGAAAATAACCAAGAGAACAAGTATAAATACCAGAATTATAATTACCACGCTGAGAATAAGAATACATATATAAAGTATAAACAGCTCTAAAGAAAGACAAAAAAATTAAAGCAAAAAATCTAAAAGAAGATCAAGACATAATTCTATTTAATAATCTAAGTTCACCTACCAAATTTAGAGAAGGAGGGGCAGCCATATTAGATGATCTCAAAAGAAATCATCATAAAGCCATTCTTGGTATCAAATTAATTATACCCTTGTTAATTAATAATCTTCATCTACCTAACCGCTCATAAATAATATTAGATAAACAAAACAATCCAGAAGAACATAAACCATGACCAACCATTAAAGAAAGAGAACCTATACAACCTCACCAATTCATGGTTATTAACCCTCCAATAACCATTCTTATATGAGCAACAGAAGAATATGCAATTAAAGACTTTAAATCTACCTGACGAAAACAAATAAATCTAACAATAACCCCGCCAGATAAACCTAAAGACAATCAAAAATAATTAAATTTTAAACCAAAATATATAATAACCTTCATAACACGAAAAATACCATAACCACCTGTCTTTAATAAAAAACCAGCAAGAATTATTCTACCTGAAGTAGGGGCCTCAACATGAGCCTTAGGAAGCCATAAATGAACCAAAAATATTGGCATCTTAACTAAAAAAGCAAGAATTATAAATACATAAAATATAAAATAATAAGAACCAAAATCAACCAATACAGAAAAATATAAAGTATTAGAAAAATCATAAACCCTAAATAAAACTAATAATAAAGGTAATCTAGCATCCAAAGTATAAAAAATTAAATAAACACCAGCCTGTAAACGTTCAGGTTGATAACCTCAACCCAAAATCAAAAGCAAAGTAGGAACTAATCTAGCCTCAAAAAAAATATAAAAAGAAAGAAGGCTCAATCTAGCAAACGAACAATAAAGCATAATCATCAAAATAAAGACCATAAAGATAAAAAAATTAGAATGATAAGAACTTAAATAAACAGAACCTCTAGCAGTAATTATTAAAGAACAAATCCAAAAACATAGCAAAATCAAACTAAAAGAAAAATAAGCAATACCAAAATAATATCTAATTATATTTAAATCAGCATATGAATAAACACAAATTATAAAAACAAAACTAGATAGAAATATTAAAGAATGAACCAACCGTCAACAATTATTAACTAAACAGAGAGGGATCAAAAAATAGTTATAAATAAATACTTTAACATAAGGATAAACCAAAAGAATTAAAAAATCATTACCATGAGAACGAATTATTGAAACTAAAATAGAAAGACCTAAAGCACCTTCACAAACAGAAAAAACCAAAAAAATAATAGGGAAAAAATAATCATAATCAAACTCAATAAGAAAAATAATAATCAATAGAAATAAAGAAAGAACAATATATTCTAATCTCAAAGGAACCATTAATAAATGCTTATGTTTAGAAGAAAATACATAAACACCAGCAAAATAAACCAATAAAGAAGTAAAGACAGAGAATATAAACATTAGTTTTAATAGTTTAAAGAAAACGCCTATCTTGTAAACCGGAAATAAGTCCAGCGCCCACTTTTAAAACTTCAGAGGTGAAAAAGCTTCCATCATTGGTCCCCAAAACCAATATTTTAAATAAACTAACCCCTGAAATGATTAAAATTATAATTATATCACTATCAAATGTAATAAATATTAATTTTATTAAATTAAGACACCCAATATCAATAATGCTTTTCATTATTATACAAACTTTTCTAGTTGGCCTAATAACAGGAACAATAATGGAAAGTTATTAATTATCATATATTTTATTTTTAACGTTTCTTGGTGGTATATTAGTTCTATTTATTTATATTACGAAAATTGCATCAAACGAAATATTTCAACTTAAATCAATTACCATAATTATTACCTTAACAATATGGGTATCAACATTAATTATCTTAGATATATTAATATTTATAGACTTTTTCATAAATACTGAAACTATAAATATTGATAATTCAATCAATTATCAAGAAATAACAATATCTTTAGAAAAACTATATAATAGACCAACATTTATTATTACAATAATAATAATAATTTATTTATTTTTAGCACTATTAGCAGATGTTAAAATCACTAATATTAACCAGGGACAAATTCGTAAAATAAGATAATTTACTAATGAATAAACCCTTACAATTAAGGCATCTCTTAATTAAAATCATTAATAACTCTATAGTTGATTTACCCGCACCAACAAATATTTCATTTTGATGTAATTTTGGGTCCCTACTAGGGTTATGCTTGGTAATTCAAATTGTAACTGGACTATTTTTAGCTATACATTATACATCAAATATTGAAATAGCATTTAGTAGTGTAGTTCACATCTGCCGAGACGTAAATAATGGCTGAATTATTCGAACCCTGCATGCAAATGGAGCTTCTATATTTTTAATTTGTATTTATTTACATGTAGGATGAGGAATTTACTATGGATCTTACATATACATACACACCAGAATAATTGGCACAGTAATTTTATTCTTAGTTATAGCAACTGCATTTATAGGATACGTTTTACCTTGAGGTCAAATTTCATTTTGAGGTGCGACAGTAATTACTAATTTATTATCAGCAAACCCATATTTAGGAAGTGATTTAGTCCAATGAGTGTGAGGAGGGTTTGCTGTTGATAACGCAACATTAAATCGATTCTTTACATTTCATTTTGTATTACCGTTTATATTTGCTGCCATGGTGGCAATTCATTGATTTTTTCTTCACCAAACAGGGTCAAATAACCCCTTAGGACTAAATGGAGATATCGAAAAAATTCCATTTCACCCATATTTTACTTTCAAGGATTCTATTACATTTGTATTAATAACATCATTATTAATCATACTATGCTTGATTAATCCTTACCTCCTAGGAGATCCAGATAATTTTGTACCTGCTAACCCGATAGTAACCCCCGTTCATATTCAACCAGAATGATATTTCTTATTTGCATATGCAATTCTTCGATCAATTCCTAATAAGCTAGGAGGTGTCATTGCATTATTTCTATCAATTAGAATCTTAATAATTTTACCATTTTATAATAAAACACCATTCCAAGGTATTCAATTCTATCCTATTAATCAGATTTTATTTTGAATTATAGTAGTTGTTGTATGTTTATTAACATGAATTGGTAAACGACCTGTTGAGGAACCTTATATTATAACAGGACAATTCTTAACAATTATTTACTTCACATACTTCTTAATTAATGTCCATGTTGCAAACGCATGAGATAAACTAATTAAGGAATAATAAGTTAATTAGCTTAGGAAAAGCATATGTTTTGAAAACATAAAACTAGAAGTTTAACTCTTCTATTAATTTTTCTTAAAAAATTTCACAAAATAAATGAGATAAATAAAATCTTTAAACCAACAAAGAAAATAAAAAAATTCTTAGATAAAGGTAAAAAACTTTTTCAAGCTAAGTACAGTAACTTATCATAACAAAAACGTGGCAGTGTACCCCGAACTCAAATAAAACCAAAAGATATAGCAGCAAGCTTAATAAAAAATATAAAAGAATAAAAATCACCGCCTAAAAAAATTAAAGCTAATAATATTCTTATAAAAACAATTCTAGTATACTCAGCTAAGAAAATTAAAGTAAAACCTCCTGCACCATATTCAATATTAAAACCTGAAACTAACTCAGATTCGCCCTCGGCAAAATCAAAAGGGGTTCGGTTAGTTTCAGCTAAACAAGAAGCAAAACAAGCTAAAGCTAAAGGAAAAGAAATAATAATAAATCAACAATAAAGCTGATAATTTATAAAATCAAACATGTTAAAACTACCAATTAAAATAATTAAAGATAATAAAATTAAAGCTAAACTAACTTCATATGAAATTGTTTGAGCAACAGACCGAAGAGAACCTAATAAAGAATAATTTGAATTAGAAGACCAACAGCAATTATAACAGTAATAACACCTAATCTAGTACAACATAAAAATAACAAAAATCCATAAGAAAAAGAACATATATAAGTTAAATAAGGAAAAATTACTCAAACAGCTAAATTAAAAACAGGAGAAAAATAATAAAGTAAATAATTAGATATAATAGAAATTGGCTGCTCCTTACAAATTAAATTAATAGCATCACTAAAAGGTTGAGGAATTCCTACAAATCCTACTTTATTTGGACCTTTTCGAATTTGAATATAACCTAAAACCTAATAAAGTTAAAAAAGCAACACTAATTAAAACACAAATAACTAATAAAAGAAAATTCAAAAAAAAACATAAATAAATCATAAAGTATCAATACTATTTGTAGAAAAAATCTACATAAATGAATTCTAAATTCAACACATTAATCTGTCAAAATAGTAATCTAATTAATATTAATCAATATAATAAAAAATATTTCAATCATATGGTCCTTTCGTACTAATATGAATTAATAATCTTGGATAGTAACCGACCTGGCTCACGCCGGTCTGAACCCAGATCATGTAAGAATTTAAAGTATCAATACTATTTGTAGAAAAAATCTACATAAATGAATTCTAAATTCAACACTTTAATCTGTCAAAATAGTAATCTAATTAATATTAATCAATATAATAAAAAATATTTCAATCATATGGTCCTTTCGTACTAATATGAATTAATAATCTTAGGATAGAAACCGACCTGGCTCACGCCGGTCTGAACTCAGATCATGTAAGTATTTAAAGGTCGAACAGACTTAATTAATGGGCTCCTGCACAACATCCTAATCCAACATCGATGTCGCAATCTGCTTTGTCGATATGAGCTCTCAAAAACAATTACGCTGTTATTCCTAAGGTAACTTATTATTATGATCATAAATTATAGATCAAAACAACAAACATAAATAAATGATATAATAATGAGGAGTTTATTTATTCTTCATGTCATCCCAACAAAACATCATAATTAAATATAGAAAGACAAACAAAAAACTATGTAAAAGTAAAATGTTAAGCTGTATAGGGTCTTCTCGTCCTAAAGAAGAATCTAAACCTTTTGACACAAAAGTTAAATTCAAAAATTTATTAAGAGACAGTTGATTTCTCGTCAAGTCATTCATTCCAGCCACTAATTAAGAGACTAATGATTATGCTACCTTCGCACGGTCAAAATACCGCGGCTCTTTAAAAATCTCGTCAGTGAGCAGGCCAGACCTCAAAGTATTTTCAAGAGGACATGTTTTTGATAAACAGGCGGAAATCAATTTTGCCTAGTTCCTTATTATAAATTTACAAGGTAAAAATTTTATACAAATAAATATACTAATTCTATCATTATTACAAAAATTTTAAAATTAAATTAATAATCTTAATAAAAAACCTAAAATATTTATAAAATCAAAATAAAAAATAATGAACTAAAACGTAATCTTTAAGATAGCTGGTTTAAAGCTTACTATTATATTTCATAAAATAAATTATAGGTTATTAACTTCAAAGCTTATTCCTTACAAAATAAGTAAGTTAATAATTAATAATTAAAAAATTAAATAAAACAATTAACCTTAAAAAATTAAATTTTTTCTTAAGAAACTAGATATCTTGGGAAACGATTAACATCTCATTTCTATAAATAATTTAATAATAATTATGATACATTAACTATAAATTATTTATAAATCAACCCAAATCGAGACAAGTAAAGTAAATACCAAAATTTTGATAAACCCTGATACAAAAGGTATAATAAATAATATCTACTTTAAAAAATTTAAAATAATATTTCATAAAACACTTACATTAACAATAAACTGTAATCTAAAAAATAAATTCTACAAAATATACTTAGACAAAATTCGACAAAATTATTTTTATTAAATAACTAAATAAACTAAAATAAATATAAGAAAATTAATAATCAAGTAATCCTGATTTGTACAGAAAAATTTTCAGTGTAAGTGAAACACTTTACTAATAAGTTATATCATGAAACTCTTACTAGATACACTTTCCAGTACATCTGCTATGTTACAACTTATCTCATATAAATTGAAACTACCTTAAAATAATAAAATAGAATAATCAATAATGAGAGCAACGGGCGATGTGTACACACCTCAGAGCCAATATCAGTTAAATTAAATAAATTAAATTACTATCAAATCCACCTTCATTAATAGTATTTCACCATCAAATCTGTTATAAACAAAAATCTATTGTAACCCACCTCCTCTTAACTATAAGCTGCACCTTGACCTGAAATATTTTATAATAATAAATCTTGTGAATTATAACTCTAAAAAGATTATCTGATAATGGAGATATACAAACAAGTAATTAAGTAAAGTAAATCGTGTACTATCAATCACGGGGTAGGTTCCTCTGAACGGAATGAGATACTGCCAAATTCTTTGGGTTTAAAGACCTTATCTAATAGTACCCTGGTAAATATAATTAACATTTAAAATAATAGGGTATCTAATCCTAGTTTATTATTTAAATTTCACAGGTTCATAAAAAGAGCTACAAATAAATTTTAACATTTCACCTTACAAATTTATATTTCAACCCTAAAAATATAAACAACTGTTTTAACCAATAATATTCACTTGTATCAATCGTATAACCGCGGCTGTTAGCACGAATTATGCCGATACTAAATCAATTGTTAAATCCAAAATCACTTGATAATTAAATCAAATTACTACAAAAAGAACATTTAGTTTAACGAAACTTACATATAATACAAAGAAAAAGTGAATAAACAAGCAAGAATAAATCTTTTGGATACAAAATTAGAAATTTTAAAATTTATAAAATTAAGAAAAAATAAAAGATTCATATATTTAAAGAAAAAAAAGAAAAATATCACAAACATTGACAAAAAAAAAGAAACGAGGCAGCGTATGACCACAACAACTTCTCTATTATATATAAATAAAGTTTAATATATAACATGAATACAGATAAATGTATTATATTCCTTTTAATTTAATCTCTCTTTTCACTAATAATAAAGAAAGATTAAATAGTATAATAAATATATTTTATACAATTATGTAATTTAATGTAATATGTTATTAATATAAAATTAAGTTTATATTAAATTAACTTAAATATTTCTTAGTCAAATAATCTAATTATAGATAATTTTATAATTATATTATTATAATTAATATATTTACTAATTTTATTATAATAATTTATATTTAATATAATTAATTATATTTATTATATCCAATTAAAATAATATTTAATATTGAATTACATATTATTATATAACTTTTAATACAATAACCTATTTTAAGCTAAAAACATAAGTAGCTATAATCTTAGGTAAATAAATGTATTAAAATATTCATTTAATAATAATAAAATAATATTGTAGGTATCCAAATTTAATTAAATGTAATATATTAATATAAATTAATTATATATATATATATATATATATTATATCAGGAGCTATCGCACATGGGGGTGCATCTGTAGACCTAGCTATCTTCTCACTTCATTTAGCAGGTGTATCATCTATTCTTGGTGCAGTGAACTTCATTACAACAGCAATTAATATACGATCTGAAGGTATAACTTTACATCAAACATCTTTATTTGTATGATCTGTAGCTATTACAGGCCTTCTTCTTCTTCTTTCACTTCCAGTATTAGCAGGAGCTATCACTATACTATTAACAGACCGAAATTTAAATACATCATAAGTAGATTTACAGTCTACCACCTAAAATTCAGCCATCTTACCGCAAAAATGATTATTCTCAACAAACCATAAGGTTATTGGTACTTTATACTTCCTATTTGGAGCCTGAGCAGGAGTAATAGGAACATCAATAAGAATACTTATTCGTGCTGAACTTGATCAACCAGGATCTTTAATTGGAGATGACCAAATTTATAATGTTAGTATTACAGCCCATGCATTTGTTATAATATTCTTTATAGTAATACCTATTATAATTGGTGGATTTGGTAATTGACTTGTACCATTAATAATTGGTGCACCAGATATAGCATTCCCACGAATAAATAACATAAGTTTTTGATTATTACCACCTTCATTAACCCTTCTTCTTACATCTTCCATAGTAGATAACGGTGCTGGTACAGGATGAACTGTTTACCCACCTCTATCAGGAGCTATCGCACATGGGGATGCATCTGTAGACCTAGCTATCTTCTCACTTCATTTAGCAGGTGTATCATCTATTCTTGGTGCAGTGAACTTCATTACAACAGCAATTAATATACGATCTGAAGGTATAACTTTACATCAAACATCTTTATTTGTATGATCTGTAGCTATTACAGGCCTTCTTCTTCTTCTTTCACTTCCAGTATTAGCAGGAGCTATCACTATACTATTAACAGACCGAAATTTAAATACATCATTTTTCGACCCTGCGGGAGGGGGTGACCCAATTCTATATCAACACCTATTTTGATTCTTCGGGCATCCAGAAGTTTACATTTTAATTCTACCAGGATTTGGGATTATCTCTCATATTGTATGTCAAGAAAGAGGAAAAATTGAATCATTTGGAACATTAGGTATAATTTATGCTATATTATCAATTGGACTAATAGGATCTATCATATGAGCACATCACATATTTACAGTAGGAATGGATGTTGACACACGAGCATACTTTACATCAGCAACAATAATTATTGCTGTACCTACAGGAATTAAGGTATTTGGATGATTAGCTACACTATATGGAACTAAATTCAAGTTCAATCCACCACTATTATGAGCTTTAGGATTTATTTTTCTATTCACGATTGGTTGATTAACAGGACTAGTATTAGCAAATTCATCACTTGATATTGTATTACATGGTACATATTATGTAGTAGCCCACTTCCATTATGTATTGTCTATAGGAGCAGTATTCGCAATTATAGGAGGTGTTATTCAATGATACCCACTATTTACAGGATTAACCATAAATAATACATGATTAAAAATCCAATTTACAATTATATTTATTGGAGTAAACTTAACATTCTTCCCTCAACACTTCTTAGGATTAGCAGGAATACCACGACGATATTCAGACTACCCAGATGCATACACATCATGAAATGTAGTGTCAAGAATTGGGTCTACAATTTCAATTGAAGGAATCATTATATTTATTGTAATCATATGAGAAAGAATGGTTACAAACTGAGCAATCATATTTAGAGCTAATAAAAGAAGATCAACAGAATGATTACAAAACAATCCGCCTGCAGAACACAGTTACTCAGAATTACCATTAATTTCTAGATTCTAATATGGCAGATTAGTGCAGTAGATTTAAGCTCTACAAATAAAGGTTTGACCTTTTATTAGAAAATTCATTAATGGCAACATGATCAAATTTATCCCTTCAAGATGGAGCTTCACCATTAATGGAGCAACTATCATTCTTCCATGATCATACTATGGTCGTATTATCAATAATTACAGTAATTGTAGGTTATGCCCTAAGTTATATATTATTTATTGCCTATACAAACCGAAATATACTTCATGGACACTTAATTGAAACAATCTGAACAGAATTACCAGCAATTACACTAATTTTTATTGCACTCCCATCATTATGACTATTATATTTACTTGATGATTCAGTAGATGCAATAATTACAACCAAATCCATTGGACGACAATGATACTGAAGATATGAATATTCAGACTTTATAGACGTAGAATTTGACACTTATATAACTCCAGAACAAGATCTGGAAAACGACAGATTTCGATTTCTAGATGTAGATAACCGAACAATCCTACCAATAAATACGGAAGTACGAGTATTAACAAGAGCATCGGACGTTCTACACTCATGAGCAGTCCCCGTGTTAGGAGTTAAAATTGATGCAACACCAGGTCGACTAAATCAAGGAACATTTACAATAAACCGACCTGGGCTGTTCTTTGGACAATGCTCAGAAATCTGTGGAGCAAACCACAGATTCATACCAAATGTAATTGAAAGAACTTCAGTAAACTTATTTATCAAGTGATCATCTAAAATAATCTAAGGAGTTAGATAAAATATATAACATTAGAATGTCAATCTAAAATAACTAAACAATTAGTACACCCTAAATACATCAGATGACTGAAAGTAAGTAATGGTCTCTTAAACCAAAAAATAGTAAATTAACGACTACTTCTGATGGGGAAATTTTAATCCAAATCCCTCAACTATCCCCTCTTATATGATTGTCCCTATTCATAATATTTTTGGCTAAATTAATTTTATTTAATCAAATAAACTTTTTCTCATTTAAGCCAAACATTATTAAAAGAGCAGAAAAAAGAACAATTGAGATAAAAAATTTAAACTGAAAATGATAACAAACTTATTTCACATTTGACCCATCAACTAACATCTTCAATTTATCATTAAATTAAACTACAACATTTTTAGGACTAATATAAATCCCATCAATGTTTCGACTTACACCATCACGGATTAATATTATTTGAAATAAACTAAACTTAACCTTACATAATGAATTTAAAACATTACTAGGACCAAAATCATTTAATGTAACAACATTTATCTTCATCTCAATTTTTATTATAATACTATTTAACAATTTTATAGGATTATTCCCTTACATCTTTACTAGAACAAGACATTTAGCATTAACATTTGCAATCGCCCTACCTATATGATTAAGATTCATGTTATTTCAATGAATTAATCATACCAATCACATATTTACACACCTTGTTCCATAAGGAACACCTCCTGCATTAATATCATTTATAGTATTAATTGGAACGATTAGAAATGTTATTAAACCAGGCACACTAGCAGTACGGCTGGCAGCAAATAAAATTGCAGGACACTTACTATTAACATTACTAGGAAATACAGGACCATCCATAGCAATAAACTTAATTTCACTGCTAATTATTGGACAAATACTCCTATTAATTCCTGAATCAGCAGTAGCAATAATTCAAGCTTATGTTTTCTCAATTCTAAGAACTCTATATTCTAGAGAAGTATACTAAACCTATGTTAACAACTCACTCAAATCACCCATTCCACTTAGTAGATTATAGACCTTGACCATTAACAGGAGCAATTGGAGCAATAGTTCTAGTTTCAGGATTAGCAAAATGATTCCAACTATTTAATATTAACTTATTTATAATCGGATTTGGAATTACCCTATTAACCATAATTCAATGATGACAGGATGCAGTACGAGAAGGGACATACCAAGGGCTACATACGGGATATCTATCAATTGGATTACGGTGAGGAATAATTTTATTTATTGCATCAGAAGTACTATTCTTTGTTTCATTTTTCTGAGCATTTTTTAGAAGAAGACTAGCACCTACTATTGAACTAGGAATACTATGACCTCCAATAGGAATTCAACCCTTTAATCCTATACAAATTCCATTACTTAATACAGCTATTCTTCCAGCATCAGGAGTAACAGTAACATGAGCACATCATAGTTTAATATAATCTAATCATACTCAAGCATTACAAGGACTATTCTTTACAGTATTACTAGGACTATATTTCACTATACTTCAAGCATATGAATATTGAGAAGCACCTTTCACCATTGCAGACGCAGTTTATGGGTCGACATTCTTTGTTGCAACAGGACTCCATGGTCTACATGTTATTATTGGAACAATTTTCTTATCAACATGTCTACTTCGACATTCAATAAATCAATTTTCACCAAGATACCACTTTGGATTTGAGCAGCAGCATGATACTGACACTTTGTAGACGTGGTATGATTATTCCTATACATCTCTATTTACTGATGAGGTAGATAGATGTTTTTCTAGTATAAATAGTACATTTGAGTTCCAATCAAAAAGCTTGATATAAATCAAGAAAAACGATCCTAATTCTATCTACAAGAATTTTTATTAGATTTATTATTGCAATAATTGTTATAACCATTGCAACAACATTATCAAAAAAATCAATTAATGACCGAGAAAAAAAACCACCATTTGAGTGTGGATTTGACCCAAAAAGATCAGCACGAATACCATTCTCACTACGATTTTTCTTAATCGCAGTAATTTTCTTAATTTTCGACATAGAAATTGCACTAATCCTTTCAATTGTAATCATTTTCAAAACCTCAGACATTATAATCTGAACAGTATCAACAATATTTTTTATCCTAGTATTATTAGGCAGATTGTACCATGACTGAAAACAGGGAGCATTACAATGAGCAGAATAAAGGGTTATAGTTAACCATAACATTTGGGTTGCATTCAAAAAGTATTGATATAGTCAATCAACCTTAAATAGAATAAGAAGCGAAATATTGCAGTCAGTTTCGACCTAGAAGATTGGTAAATAAAATACCCTTATTCTTATTAATTGAAGCCAAATAGAGGTGTAATACTGTTAATAATATAATTGAACTATAAAGGTCCAATTAAGGAAACGTAAAGCCAATATGAAAGCTGCTAACTTTTTATATTAGCGGTTAAACTCTGTTAACATTTCTAAAATTTATATAGTTTAAATAAAACATTACATTTTCACTGTAAAAATAATATATCTATATTTATAAATACCTAAAAGTAAAAATACTTCCTTAACATCTTCAGTGTCAGGCTGTAATTATAAGCTATTTAAGTAAACGAAAAATAATATCACCAAAATAAATATTCAAAAAATAAAAGTAAAAAGATAAATCTTAAAATTAGAATCATATCAACCCTGCATATAACCAATTAAATAAATAAATATTCTATATAAGCCTTGACCACCAAATCATTCACCTCAACCATAATCAAATGATTTAGATGAATAATAACCCAATTTTAAAGGAATATATCTAATAAAATTAGTTGAAAGAAAATGCATAAACCTTATAGAACCAATAAATCTGACAAAAGAAAGCATGTTTATAGAGAATAAATTTTGAGAAAAATCAAAATTAGAAATAAGATAACCCAAATAAGCACCTAAAACAACTACAATAATAGTTAAAAACTTTAAATAATAAGGCAAAGAAATCACATAAGGAACAGGAAAAATTAATCAACACAAAAGGCTACCAACAAAAACAGCAACAAATAATAAACCAACTATACCAAACGAAATATAATAACCCCTATCATCAAAAGAAAATGTAGAATAAAAATTATTATCACCAGATATTGAATAATAGAAAAGACGAAAAGACTAAGAAGCAGTTAAACCAGTAGAAAAGAAATAAAGAAAAAATTAAACAATTAATTCATCTTAAACAAACTATTTCAAGAATTAAATCCTTTGAATAAAAACCTGCTAAAAAAGGTATACCACATAAAGACAAACTAGAAACATTAAAAAAACTGAAGTTAAAGGTATAAAATTAACAATTGAACCCATAAAACGAATATCCTGAGAATCCTTTAAATTATGAATTATTGAACCTGCACATATAAACAATAACGCCTTAAATAAAGCATGAGCTAGTAAATGAAAAAATGCAAGTTTTGGATAACCTATAGCCAAAATTCGTATTATTAAACCAAGTTGTCTTAAAGTAGAAAGAGCAATAATCTTCTTCAAATCAAATTCAAAATTAGCCCCCAAACCAGCCATTAATATAGTTATACAACCAATTAAAAGTAAAAATCAACCACAATTATAAGTGACCAATATTGGTCTGAAACGAATTAATAAATAAACCCCAGCAGTAACAAGAGTAGAAGAATGAACTAAAGCAGAAACAGGAGTAGGGGCTGCCATTGCAGCAGGAAGTCAAGAAGAAAAGGGAATTTGAGCTCTTTTAGTTATTGCCGCTAAAACAATAGTAATAAGCTTTAATTCAAAAGAATTAGAACTAAAATCATAATAATAAATGTAATTTCAACCACCAAAATTCAATATTCAAGCAATAGAAATTAAAATAGCAACATCACCAATACGATTAGAGAGTGCAGTTAACATACCTGCACTATAAGATTTCACATTTTGATAATAAATAACTAAGCAATAAGAAACTAAACCCAAACCATCTCATCCTAATAAAATTCTAATCAAATTAGGGCTAATAATTAAAAAACCTATAGAAAGAATAAATGTTAAAACAATAATAATAAAACGATTTATACTCTTTTCTCCCGATATATAATCCTCTCTATAATAAATAACCAATGAAGAAATATATATAAAAAAATATATGAAAATAAGAGACATTCAATCAAAAATTAAAGTCATATCAACCATAGAACCATTTAAATTAAAAAGTTCTCATTCAACAAAAACTCTGTAATCAATTATTAAATAATAAATACCCAAAATAAAAATTATAGTTCTAGAAAAAAATAAAGAAAAAGAACTCAAAGAACAAATAGAAAATAAATTCACGGCCTAAGATGAAAAGATACATATCATTGATACCACAAAACAAATTTTTACCTTGTAAATTTATTATAAGGAACTAGGCAAAATTGATTTCTGCCTGTTTATCAAAAACATGTCCTCTTGAAAATACTTTGAGGTCTGGCCTGCTCACAGAGCAGATTTTTAAAGAGCCACGGTATTTTGACTGTGCAAAGGTAGCATAATCATTAGTCTCTTAATTAGTGGCTGGAATGAATGGCTTGATGAGAAATCAACTGTCTCTTAATAAATTTTTGAATTTAACTTTTGAGTCAAAAGGCTTAGATTCTTCTTTAGGACGAGAAGACCCTATACAGCTTAACATTTTACTTTTATATAGTTTTTTGTTTGTCTTTCTATATTTAATATTGAAGTTTTGTTGGGGTGACATGAAGAATAAATAAACTCTTCATTATTATATCATTTATTTATGTTTCTTGTTTTGATCCATAATTTATGATCATAAGATTAAGTTACCTTAGGGATAACAGCGTAATTGTTTTTGAGAGCTTATATTGACAAAGCAGATTGCGACCTCGATGTTGGATTAGGAAAAATTTTGGGTGCAGGAGCCCATTAATTAGGTCTGTTCGACCTTTAAATTCTTACACGATCTGAGTTCAGACCGGCGTGAGCCAGGTCGGTTTCTATCCTAAGATTATTAATTCATATTAGTACGAAAGGACCATATGATTGAAATATTTTTTATTATATTGATTAATATTAATTAGATTACTATTTTGACAGATTAATGTGTTGAATTTAGAATTCATTTATGTAGATTTTTTCTACAAATAGTATTGATACTTTATGATTTATTTATGTTTATTTTGAATTTTCTTTTATTAGTTATTTGTGTTTTAATTAGTGTTGCTTTTTTAACTTTATTAGAGCGTAAGGTTTTAGGTTATATTCAAATTCGAAAAGGTCCAAATAAAGTAGGATTTGTAGGAATTCCTCAACCTTTTAGTGATGCTATTAAGTTAATTTGTAAGGAGCATCCAATTCCTATTATATCTAATTATTTACTTTATAATTTTTCTCCTGTTTTTAATTTAATAATTTCGTTAGCTGTTTGAGTAATTTTTCCTTATTTAACTTATATGTGTTCTTTTTCTTATGGATTTTTGTTTTTTTATATGTTGTACTAGATTAGGTGTTTATACTGTTATAATTGCTGGTTGGTCTTCTAATTCAAATTTTTCTTTATTAGGTTCTCTTCGGTCTGTTGCTCAAACAATTTCATATGAAGTTAGTTTAGCTTTAATTTTATTATCTTTAATTATTTTAATTGGTAGTTTTAACATGTTTGATTTTATAAATTATTAGCGTTATTGTTGATTTATTATTATTTCTTTTCCTTTAGCTTTAGCTTGTTTTGCTTCTTGTTTAGCTGAAACTAACCGAACCCCTTTTGATTTTGCCGATGGCGAATCTGAGTTAATTTCAGGTTATAATATTGAATATGGTGCAGGAGGTTTTACTTTAATTTTTTTAGCTGAGTATACTAGAATTGTTTTTATAAGAATATTATTAGCTTTAATTTTTTTAGGCGGTGATTTTTATTCTTTTATATTTTTTATTAAGCTTGCTGTTATATCTTTTGGTTTTATTTGAGTTCGGGGTACATAGCCACGTTTTTGTTATGATAAGTTAGTGTACTTAGCTTGAAAAAGTTTTTTACCTTTATCTTTGAATTTTTTCATTTTCTTTGTTGGTTTATAGATTTTATTTATCTCATTTATTTAGTGTAATTTTTTTAAGAAAAGTTAATAGAAGAGTTTAACTTCTAGTTTTATGTTTTCAAAACATATGCTTTTCCTAAGCTAATTAACTTATTATTCCTTAATTAGTTTATCTCATGCGTTTGCAACATGGACATTAATTAAGAAGTATGTGAAGTAAATAATTGTTAAGATTTGTCCTGTTATAATATAAGATTCTTCAACAGGTCGTTTACCAATTCTAGTTAATAAACATACAACAACTACTATAATTCGAAATAAAATCTGATTAATAGGATAGAATTGAATACCTCGGAATGGTGTTTTATTATAAAATGGTAAAATTATTAAGATTCTAATTGATAGAAATAATGCAATAACACCTCCTAGCTTATTAGGAATTAATCGAAGAATTGCATATGCAAATAAGAAATATCATTCTGGTTGAATATGAACGGGGGTTACTAACGGGTTAGCAGGTACAAAATTATCTGGATCTCCTAGGAGGTAAGGATTAATCAAGCATAGTATGATTAATAATGATGTTATTAATACAATTGTAATAGAATCCTTGAAAGTAAAATATGGGTGAAATGGAATTTTTTCGATATCTCCATTTAGTCCTAAGGGGTTATTTGACCCTGTTTGGTGAAGAAAAAATAAATGAATTGCCGCCATGGCAGCAATTATAAACGGTAATACAAAATGAAATGTAAAGAATCGATTTAATGTTGCGTTATCAACAGCAAACCCTCCTCACACTCATTGGACTAAATCTGCTCCTAAATATGGGATTGCTGATAATGAATTAGTAATCACTGTCGCACCTCAAAATTATATTTGACCTCAAGGTAAAACGTATCCTATAAATGCAGTTGCTATAACTAAGAATAAAATTACTGTGCCAATTATTCTGGTGTGTATGTATATGTAAGATCCATAGTAAATTCCTCATCCTAGATGTAAATAAATACAAATTAAAAATATAGAAGCTCCATTTGCATGCAGGGTTCGAATAATTCAGCCATTATTTACGTCTCGGCAGATGTGAACTACACTACTAAATGCTATTTCAATATTTGATGTATAATGTATAGCTAAAAATTGTCCAGTTACAATTTGAATTACCAAGCATAACCCTAGTAGGGACCCAAAATTTCATCAAAATGAAATATTTGTTGGAGCAGGTGAATCAACTAAAGAGTTATTAATGATTTTAATTAAACGATGTCTTAATCGTAAGGGTTTATTCATTAGTAATTAATCTTATTTTACGAATTGGTCCCTGGTTAATATTAGTGATTTTAACAACTGCTAATAGTGTTAAAAATAAATAAATAATTATTATTATTGTAATAATAAATGTTGGTCTATTATATAGTTTTTCTAAAGATATTGTTATTTCTTGATAATTGATTGAATTATCAATATTTATAGTCTCAGTATCTTTGTAAAAGTCTATAAATATTAATATATCTAAGATAATTAATGTTGATATAATAAATACCCATATTGTTAAGGTAATAATTATGGTAATTGATTTAGGTTGAAATATTTCGTTTGATGCAATTATCGTAATATAAATAAATAGAACTAATATACCACCAAGAAACGTTAAAAATAAAATATATGATAATTAATAACTTTCCATTATTGTTCCTGTTATTAGGCCAACTAGAAAAGTTTGTATAATAATGAAAAGCATTATTGATATTGGGTGTCTTAATTTACTAAAATTAATATTTATTACGTTTGATAGTGATATAATTATTATTTTAATCATTTCAGGGGTTAGTTTATTTAAAATATTGGTTTTGGGGACAATGATGGAAGCTTCTTCACCTCTGAAGTTTTAAAACTGGGGGCTGGACTTATTTCCGGTTTACAAGACCGGCGTTTTTTTTAAACTATTAAAACTAATGTTTATATTCTCTGTCCTTACTTCTTTATTGGTTTATTTTGCTGGTGTTTATGTTTTTTCTTCTAAACGTAAGCATTTATTAATGGTTCTTTTGAGATTAGAATATATTGTTCTTTCTTTATTTCTATTGATTATTATTTTTCTTATTGAGTTTGATTATGATTATTTTTTTCTTGTTATTTTTTTGGTTTTTTGTGTTTGTGAAGGTCCTTTAGGTCTTTCTATTTTAGTTTCAATAATTCGTTCTCATGGTAATGAGTTTTTTAATTCATTTGCTTTATCCTTATGTTAAAGTATTTATAACTATTTTTTTGATCCCTCTGTGTTTAGTTAATAATTGTTGATGGTTGGTTCATTCTTTAATATTTCTGTCTAGTTTTGTTTTTATAAATTGTGTTTATTCATATGCTGATTTAAATATAGTTAGATATTATTTTGGTACTGATTATTTTTCTTTTACTTTGATTTTGCTATGTTTTTGGATTTGTTCTGTAATAATTACTGCTAGAGGTTCTGTTTATTTAAGTTCTTATCATTCTAATTTTTTTATCTTTATAGTCTTAATTTTGATGATTATGCTTTATTGTTCGTATGCCAGATTGAGCCTTCTTTCTTTTTATATATTATTTAGGCTAGATTAGTTCCTACTTTGCTTTTGATCTTGGGTTGAGGTTATCAACCTGAACGTTTACAGGCTGGTGTTTATTTAATTTTTTATACTTTGGTTGCTAGATTACCTTTATTATTAGTTTTATTTAGGGTTTATGATTTTTCTAATACTTTATATTTTTCTGTATTGGTTGATTTTGGTTCTTATTATTTTATATTTTATGTATTTATAATTCTTGCTTTTTTAGTTAAGATGCCAATATTTTTGGTTCATTTATGGCTTCCTAAGGCTCATGTTGAGGCCCCTATTTCAGGCAGAATAATTCTTGCTGGTTTTTTTATTAAAGACAGGTGGTTATGGTATTTTTCGTGTTATGAAGGTTATTATATATTTTGGTTTAAAATTTAATTATTTTTGATTGTCTTTAGGTTTATCTGGCGGGGTTATTGTTAGATTTATTTGTTTTCGTCAGATAGATTTAAAGTCTTTAATTGCATATTCTTCTGTTGCTCATATAAGAATGGTTATTGGAGGGTTAATAACCATGAATTGGTGAGGTTGTATAGGTTCTCTTTCTTTGATGGTTGGTCATGGTTTATGTTCTTCTGGACAGCTTTGTTTATCTAATATTATTTATGAGCATTTAGGTAGACGAAGATTATTAATTAACAAGGGTATAATTAATTTGATACCAAGAATGGCTTTATGATGATTTCTTTTGAGATCATCTAATATGGCTGCCCCTCCTTCTCTAAATTTGGTAGGTGAACTTAGATTATTAAATAGAATTATGTCTTGATCTTTTTTTAGATTTTTTGCTTTAATTTTTTTGTCTTTCTTTAGAGCTGTTTATACTTTATATATGTATTCTTATTCTCAGCATGGTAATTATTATTCTGGTATTTATACTTGTTCTCTTGGTTATTTTCGTGAATATCATCTTTTACTTTTACATTGATTGCCTTTAAATATTCTTTGTTTAAAGGGTGAATATTCTTTTGTTTAAGTTGCTTAAGTATTTTAATTAAAAATGTTGTTTTGTGGAACCAATGATATGAATCTTTTCATCTTTGCCATGAATTTATTTTCTATTTGTTCTTTGAGTTCTTTTTCTTTATTTTTTTCTAGAACTATAATCTTTATTTTGGGTATTTATTATTTAATAATTGATTATAATGTTTTTGTTGAATGAGAACTTCTTAATTTAAATGGTTCTATGGTTGTTATGACTTCAATTTTTGATTGAATGTCTCTTATTTTCATGTCTTTTGTTATATATATTTCTTCTTTGGTTATTTATTATAGAGAGGATTATATATCAGGAGAAAAGAGTATAAATCGTTTTATTATTATTGTTTTAACATTTATTCTTTCTATAGGTTTTTTAATTATTAGCCCTAATTTGATTAGAATTTTATTAGGATGAGATGGTTTGGGTTTAGTTTCTTATTGTTTAGTTTTTTATTATCAAAATGTGAAATCTTATAGTGCAGGTATGTTAACTGTACTCTCTAATCGTATTGGTGATGTTGCTATTTTAATTTCTATTGCTTGAATATTGAATTTTGGTGGTTGAAATTACATTTATTATTATGATTTTATTTCTGATTCTTTTGAATTAAAGCTTATTACTATTGTTTTAGCGGCAATAACTAAAAGAGCTCAAATTCCCTTTTCTTTTTGACTTCCTGCTGCAATGGCAGCCCCAACTCCTGCTTCTGCTTTAGTTCATTCTTCTACTCTTGTTACTGCTGGGGTTTATTTATTAATTCGTTTCAGACCAATATTGGTCACTTATAATTGTGGTTGATTTTTACTTTTAATTGGTTGTATAACTATATTAATGGCTGGTTTGGGGGCTAATTTTGAATTTGATTTGAAGAAGATTATTGCTCTTTCTACTTTAAGACAACTTGGTTTAATAATACGAATTTTGGCTATTGGTTAACCAAAACTTGCATTTTTTCATTTACTAGCTCATGCTTTATTTAAGGCGTTATTGTTTATATGTGCAGGTTCAATAATTCATAATTTAAAGCATTCTCAGGATATTCGTTTTATGGGTTCAATTGTTAATTTTATACCTTTAACTTCAGTTTTTTTGATGTTTCTAGTTTGTCTTTATGTGGTATACCTTTTTTAGCAGGTTTTTATTCAAAGGATTTAATTCTTGATATAGTTTGTTTAAGATGAATTAATTGTTTAATTTTTTTCTTTATTTCTTTTCTAATGGTTTAACTGCATCTTATTCTTTTCGTCTTTTCTATTATTCAATATCTGGTGATAACAATTTTTAATCTAGATTTTATTTTGTATGATAGAGGTTATTATATTTCCTTTGGTATAATTGGTTTATTATTTGTTGCTGTTTTTGGTGATTTCTTTGCCTTTTTATTTAAAGTTATTAACTATTACTGTAGTTGTTTTAGGTGCTTATTTGGGTTATCTTATTTCTAATTTTGATTTTTCTCAAAATTTATTTTCTATAAACATGATTTCTTTTGTCAGATTTGCTGGTTCTATATGGTTTATGCCTTTTCTTTCAACTAAATTTATTAGATATATTCCTTTAAAAGTGGGTTATTATTCATCTAAATCATTTGATTATGGTTGAGGTGAATGATTTGGTGGTCAAGGCTTATATAGAATATTTATTTATTTAATTGGTTATATGCAGGGTTGATATGATTCTAATTTTAAGATTTATCTTTTTACTTTTATTTTTTGAATATTTATTTTGGTGATATTATTTTTCGTTTACTTAAATAGCTTATAATTACAGCCTGACACTGAAGATGTTAAGGAAGTATTTTTACTTTTAGGTATTTATAAATATAGATATATTATTTTTACAGTGAAAATGTAATGTTTTATTTAAACTATATAAATTTTAGAAATGTTAACGGAGTTTAACCGCTAATATAAAAAGTTAGCAGCTTTCATATTGGCTTTACATTTCCTTAATTAGAACTTTATAGTTCATTTATATTATTAATAATAATTAATAATAATAATTAATAATAATAATACGCCTCTTTTTGGCTTCAATTAATAAGAATAAGGGTACTTTATTTACCAATCTTCCAGGTCGAAACTGACTGCAATATTTCGCTTCTTATTCTATTTAAGGTTGATTGACTATATCAATACTTTTTAAATGCAACCCAAATGTTATGGTTAACAACAACCCTTTATTCTGATCATTGTAATGCTCCTTGATTTCATTAATGGTATAATCCCCCTAATAATACTAGGATAAAAAATATTGTTGATACTGTTCAGATGATAATGTCTGAGGTTTTGAAAATGATTACAATTGGAAGGATTAGTGCAATTTCTACATCGAAAATTAAGAAAATTACTGCGATTAAGAAAAATCGTAGTGAGAATGGCATTCGTGCTGATCTTTTTGGGTCAAATCCACACTCAAATGGTGATCTTCATTCTCGGTCATTAATTAATTTTTTTGATAATGTTGTTGCAAGGGTTATAACAATTATTGGGATAATAAATCTAATAAAAATTCTTGTAGATAGAATTAGGATTGTTTTTCTCGATTTATATCAAGCTTTTTGATTGGAAGTCAAATGTACTATTTATACTACCTCATCAGTAAATAGAGATGTATAGGAATAATCATACCACATCTACAAAGTGTCAGTATCATGCTGCTGCTTTAAATCCAAAGTGGTGTCTTGGTGAAAATTGATTTATTGAATGTCGAAGTAGACATGTTGATAAGAAAATTGTTCCAATAATTACATGTAGACAATGGAATCCTGTTGCAACAAAGAATGACGACCCATAAACTGCGTCTGCAATGGTGAAAGATGCTTCTCAATATTCATATGCTTGAAGTATAGTGAAATATAGTCCTAGTAATACTGTAAAGAATAGTCCTTGTAATGCTTGAGTATTCTATTAAACTATGATGTGCTCATGTTACTGTTACTCCTGATGCTAGAAGAATAGCTGTATTAAGTAATGGAATTTGTATAGGATTAAAAGGTTGAATTCCTATTGGAGGTCATAGTATTCCTAGTTCAATAGTAGGTGCTAGTCTTCTTCTAAAAATGCTCAGAAAAATGAAACAAAGAATAGTACTTCTGATGCAATAAATAAAATTATTCCTCATCGTAATCCAATTGACAGAAATCCCGTATGTAGCTCTTGGTATGTCCCTTCTCGTACTACATCTCGTCATCATTGAATTATGGTTAATAGGGTAATTCCAAATCCGATTATAAATAAGTTAATATTAAATAGGTGGAATCATTTTGCTAATCCTGAAACTAGGAGTATTGCTCCAATTGCTCCTGTTAATGGTCTAGGTCTATAATCTACTAAGTGGAATGGGTGATTTGAGTGAGTTGTTAACATAGGTTTAGTATACTTCTCTAGAATATAGAGTTCTTAGAATTGAGAAAACATAAGCTTGAATTATTGCTACTGCTGATTCTAGAATTAATAGGAGTATTTGTCCAATAATTAGCAGTGAAATTAAGTTTATTGCTATGGATGGTCCTGTATTTCCTAGTAATGTTAATAGTAAGTGTCCTGCAATTATATTTGCTGCCAGCCGTACTGCTAGTGTGCCTGGTTTAATAACATTTCTAATCGTTTCAATTAATACTGTAAATGATATTAATGCAGGAGGTGTTCCTTGTGGAACAAGGTGTGTAAATATGTGATTGGTATGATTAATTCATCCAAATAACATGAATCTTAATCATATAGGTAGAGCGATTGCAAATGTTAATGCTAAATGTCTTGTTCTAGTAAAGATGTAAGGGAATAATCCTATAAAATTATTAAATAGTATTATAATAAAATTTGAGATGAAGATAAATGTTGTTACATTAAATGATTTTGGACCTAGTAATGTTTCAAATTCATTATGTAAGGTTAAGTTAAGTTTATTTCAAATAATATTAATCCATGATGATGTAAGTCAAAACATTGATGGGATTAATAATAGTCCTAAAAATGTTCTAGTTCAATTTAATGATAAATTGAAGATGTTAGTTGATGGGTCAAATGTTGAATGTAAGTTTGTTATCATTTTCAGTTTAAGTTTTTATCTCAATTGTTCTTTTTTCTGCTCTTTTAATAAGGTTTGGCTTAAATGAGAAAAAGTTTATTTGATTAAATAAAATTAATGTAGCCGAAAATATGATGAATAGGGAGAATCATATAAGAGGGGATATTTGAGGGATTTGGATTAAAATTTCCCCATCAGAAGTAGTCGTTAATTTACTATTTTTTGGTTTAAGAGACCATTACTTACTTTCAGACATCTTTTTACATTAAGGTGTATGATGCACATTAGTTTTTGATACTAAAGGAGAGATTTTAATTCTGTGTTAAGTAATTTTTAATGAAGGTAATTTTTACTTACTTAATTTACACTATCAAGGTAACCCTTTAATCAAGCACTTCATTTATATTTAAGATATAAATTAAAAGTTTTTTTAAAAAATTTGTTTATGTATTATTTTGGTTATTTCTAATAAATTTATATCGGTTTTGATAATTTGAATATATATATATATATATATCTATATATATATTCAAATTATATATATATAATTTATATTAATATACTTCATTTAATTAATTTAATTTTAAATAACTATAATGTTATTTTATTATTATTAAATGATTATTTTAATACATTTATTTACCTTGGATTATAGCTACTTATGTTTTTAGCTTAAAATAGGTTATTTTATTATAAGTTATATAATAATAAGTAATTTAATATTAAATATTATTTTAATAGGATATAATAAATATAATTAATTATATTAAATATAAATTATTATTATAATATAAATAATTATATTAATTATAATAATTATAATAATATAATTATAAAATTATCTTATCTATAATTAGATTATTTAACTAACAAATATTTAAGTTAATTTAATATAAACTTAATTTTATATTAATAACATATTACATTAAATTACATAATTGTATAAAATATATTTCTTATATTATTTAATCTTTCTTTATTATTAGTGAAAAGAAAGATTAATTTATAAAGAATATAATACATTTATCTGTATACATGTTCCATTTTAATCTTTATTTATATATAATAGAGAAGTTGTTGTGGTCATATGAGGCCGGGTTTCTTTTTTTTTTTGTCAATGTTTGTGATTTTTTTCTTTTTTTTCTTTAAATATTTGAATCTTTTACTTTTTCTTAATTTTATAAATTTTAAAATTTCTTATTTTGTTTCCAAAAGTTTTATTCTTGCTTGTTTATTCACTTTTTCTTTATATTAAATGTAAGTTTTGTTAAACTAAATATTCTTTTTGCAGTAATTTGATTTAATTATCAAGTGATTTTGGATTTAGCAATTGATTTAGTATCGGCATAATCCGTGCCAGCAGCCGCGGTTATACAATTGATACTTGTGAATATTATTGGTTAAAACAGTTGTTTATATTTTTAGGGTTGAAATATAAATTTGTAAGGTGAAATGTTAAAATTTATTTGTAGGTCTTTTTATGAATCTGTGAAATTTAAATAATAAGCTAGGATTAGATACCCTATTATTTTAAATGTTAATTATATTTACCAGGGTACTATTAGATAAGGTCTTTAAACCCAAAGAATTTGGCGGTATCTCATTCCGTTCAGAGGAACCTACCCCGTGATTGATAGTACACGATTTACTTTACTTAATTTATTTGTTTGTATATCTCCGTTATGAGAGAATCTTTTTAGAGTTATAATTCTCAAGGTTTATAATTATAAAGTATTTCAGGTCAAGGTGCAGCTTATAGTTAAGCGGAGGTGGGTTACAATAGATTTTTGTTTATAACGAATTTGATGGTGAAATACTATTAACGAAGGTGGATTTGATAGTAATTTAATTTATTTAATTTAACTGATATTGGCTCTGAGGTGTGTACACATCGCCCGTAGCTCTCATTATTGATTATTTTATTTTATTATTTTAAGGTAGCTTCAATTTAGTTGAGATAAGTTGTAACATAGCAGATGTACTGGAAAGTGTATCTAGTAAGAGTTTCAAGATATAACTTATTAGTAAAGTGTTTCACTTACACTGAAAATTTCTCTGTGCAAATCAGGATGTCTTGATTATTAATTTTATTATATTTGTTTTTTGTTTATTTAATTATTTAATAAAAATAATTTTGTCGAATTTTGTCTTAGTATATTTTGTAGAATTGATTTTTTAGATTATAGTTTATTGTTAATGTAAGTGTTTTATGAAATATTATTTTAAATGTTTAATAATACATTTTTTTTATTGTACCTTTTGTATCAGGGTTTATCAAAATTTTGGTATTTACGTTACTTGTCTCGATTTGGATTGATTTATAAATAATTTATAGTTAATGTATCATAATTATTATTAAATTATTTATAAAAATGAGATGTTAATCGTTTCCCAAGATATCTAGTTTTTTAAGAAAAAATTTAATTTTTTAAAGTTAATTGTTTTATTTAATTTTTTTTATTATTAAATATTAACTTATTTATTCTTTAAGGGATAAGCTTTGAAGTTAATAACCTATAATTTATTTTATGAAGTATAATAGTAAGCTTTAAACCTGCTATCTTAAAGATTACGTTTTAGTTCTTTAATTTTTTTTATTTTATAAATATTTAGGTGTTTTATTAGGATTATTAATTTAATTTTAAAATTTTTGTAATAATGATAGAATTAGTATATTTATTTGTATAAAATTTTTACCTTGTAAATTTATTATAAGGAACTAGGCAAAATTGATTTCCACATGTTTATCAAAAACATGTCCTCTTGAAAATACTTTGAGGTCTGGCCTGCTCACTGAGCAGATTTTTAAAGAGCCGCGGTATTTTGACCGTGCAAAGGTAGCATAATCATTAGTCTCTTAATTAGTGGCTGGAATGAATGGCTTGATGAGAAATCAACTGTCTCTTAATAAATTTTTGAATTTAACTTTTGAGTCAAAAGGCTTAGATTTTTCTTTAGGACGAGAAGACCATATACAGCTTAACATTTTACTTTTATATAGTTTTTTGTTTGTCTTTCTATATTTAATTATGATGTTTTGCTGGGGTGACATGAAGAATAAATAAACTCTTCATTATTATATCATTTATTTATTTTTGTTGTTTTGATCCATAATTTATGATCATAAGATTAAGTTACCTTAGGGATAACAGCGTAATTGTTTTTGAGAGCTCATATTGACAAAGCAGATTGTGACCTTGATGTTGGATTAAGAAAAATTTTGGGTGCTAGAGCCCATTAATTAGGTCTGTTCAACCTTTAAATTCTTACATGATCTGAGTTCAGACCGGTGTGAGCCAGGTCGGTTTCTATCCTAAGATTATTAATTCATATTAGTACGAAAGGACCATATGATTGAAATATTTTTTATTATATTGATTGATATTAATTAGATTACTATTTTGACAGATTAATGTGTTGAATTTAGAATTCATTTATGTAGATTTTTTCCACAATTAGTATTGATTCTTTATGATTTATTTATGTTTATTTTGAATTTTCTTTTATTAGTTATTTGTGTTTTAATTAGTGTTGCTTTTTTAACTTTTTTAGAGTGTAAGGTTTTAGGTTATATTCAAATTCGAAAAGGTCCAAATAAAGTAGGATTTGTAAGAATTCCTCAACCTTTTAGTGATGCTATTAAGTTAATTTGTAAGGAGCAGCCAATTTCTATTATATCTAATTATTTACTTTATTATTTTTCTCCTGTTTTAAATTTAATAATTTCCTTAGCTGTTTCAGTAATTTTTCCTTATTTAACTTATATGAGTTCTTTTTCTTATGGATTTTTGTTTTTTATGTTGTACTAGATTAGATGTTTATACTGTTATAATTGCTGGTTGGTCTTCTAATTCAAATTATTCTTTATTAGGTTCTCTTCGGTCTGTTGCTCAAACAATTTCATATGAAGTTAGTTTAGCTTTAATTTTATTATCTTTAATTATTTTAATTGGTAGTTTTAACATGTTTGATTTTATAAATTATCAGCTTTATTGTTGATTTATTATTATTTCTTTTCCTTTAGCTTTAGCTTGTTTTGCTTCTTGTTTAGCTGAAACTAACCGAACCCCTTTTGATTTTGCCGAGGGCGAATCTGTGTTAGTTTCATGTTTTAATATTGAATATGGTGCAGGAGGTTTTACTTAAATTTTTTTAGCTGAGTATACTAAAATTGTTTTTATAAGAATATTATTAGCTTTAATTTTTTTAGGCGGTGATTTTTATTCTTTTATATTTTTTATTAAGCTTGCTGTTATATCTTTCGGTTTTATTTGAGTTCGGGGTACATTGCCACGTTTTCGTTATGACAAGTTAATGTACTTAGCTTGAAAACGTTTTTTACCTTTATCTTTGAATTTTTTTATTTTCTTTGTTGGTTTAAAGATTTTATTTATCTCATTTATTTAGTGAAATTTTTTAAGAAAAGTTAATAGAAGAGTTTAACTTCTAGTTTTATGTTTTCAAAACATATGCTTTTCCTAAGCTAATTAACTTATTATTCCTTAATTAGTTTATCTCATGCGTTTGCAACATGGACATTAATTAAGAAGTATGTGAAGTAAATAATTGTTAAGATTTGTCCTGTTATAATATAAGATTCTTCAACAGGTCGTTTACCAATTCAAGTTAATAAACATACAACAACTACTATATTTCGAAATAAAATCTGATTAGTAGGATAGAATTGAATACCTTGGAATGGTGTTTTATTATAAAATGGTAAAATTATTAAGATTCTAATTGATAGAAATAATGCAATAACACCTCCTAGCTTATTAGGAATTGATCGAAGAATTGCATATGCAAATAAGAAATATCATTCTGGTTGAATATGAACGGGGGTTACTATCGGGTTAGCAGGTACAAAATTATCTGGATCTCCTAGGAGGTAAGGATTAATCAAGCATAGTATGATTAATAATGATGTTATTAATACAAATGTAATAGAATCCTTGAAAGTAAAATATGGGTGAAATGGAATTTTTTCGATATCTCCATTTAGTCCTAAGGGGTTATTTGACCCTGTTTGGTGAAGAAAAAATCAATGAATTGCCACCATGGCAGCAAATATAAACGGTAATACAAAATGAAATGTAAAGAATCGATTTAATGTTGCGTTATCAACAGCAAACCCTCCTCACACTCATTGGACTAAATCTGTTCCTAAATATGGGATTGCTGATAATAAATTAGTAATTACTGTCGCACCTCAAAATGATATTTGACCTCAAGGTAAAACATATCCTATAAATGCAGTTGCTATAATTAAGAATAAAATTACTGTGTCAATTATTCAGGTGTGTATGTATATGTAAGATCCATAGTAAATTCCTCGTCCTACATGTAAATAAATACAAATAAAAAATATAGAAGCTCCATTTGCATGCAGGGTTCGAATAATTCAACCATTATTTACGTCTCGGCAGATGTGAACTACACTACTAAATGCTATATCAATATTTGATGTATAATGTATAGCTAAAAATAGTCCAGTTACAATTTGAATTACCAAGCATAACCCTAGTAGGGACCCAAAATTTCATCAAAATGAAATATTTGTCGGTGAGGGTAAACCAACTAAAGAGTTATTAATGATTTTAATTAAAGGATGTCTCAATCGTAAGGGTTTATTCATCAGTAAATTATCTTATTTTACGAATTGGTCCCTGGTTAATATTAGTGATTTAACAACTGCTAATAGTGCTAAAAATAAATAAATAATTATTATTATTGTAATAATAAATGTTGGTCTATTATATAGTTTTTCTAAAGATATCGTTATTTCTTGTTATTGATTGAATTATCAATATTTATAGTTTCAGTATTTTTGAAAAAGTCTATAAATATTGATATATCTAAGATAATTAATGTTGATATAATAAATACCCATATTGTTAAGGTAATAATTATGGTAATTGATTTAGGTTGAAATATTTCGTTTGATGCAATTCTCGTAATATAAATAAATAGAACTAATATACCACCAAGAAACGTTAAAAATAAAATATATGATAATTAATAACTTTCCATTATTGTTCCTTTTATTAGGCCAACTAGAAAAGTTTGTATAATAATGAAAAGCATTATTGATATTGAGTGTCTTAATTTAATAAAGTTAATATTTATTACATTTGATAGTGATATAATTATTATTTTAATCATTTCAGGGGTTAGTTTATTTAAAACATTAGTTTTGGGGACCAATGATGGAAGCTTTTTCACCTCTGAAGTTTTAAAACTGGGGCTGGACTTATTTCCGGTTTACAAGACCGGAGTTTTTTTTAAACTATTAAAACTAATGTTTATATTCTCTGTCTTTACTTCTTTATTGGTTTATTTTGCTGGTGTTTATGTTTTTTCTTCTAAACGTACGCATTTATTAATGGTTCTTTTGAGATTAGAATATATTGTTCTTTCTTTATTTATATTGATTATTATTTTTCTTATTGAGTTTGATTATGATAATTTTTTCCCTGTTATTTTTTTGGATTTTTCTGATTGTGAAGGTGCTTTAGGTCTTTCTATTTTAGTTTCAATAATTCGTTCTCATGGTAATGATTTTTTTAATTCTTTTGGTTTATCCTTATGTTAAAGTATTTATTTATAACTATTTTTTTCATCCCTCTGTGTTTATTTAATAATTGTTGATGGTTGGTTCATTCTTTAATATTTCTGTCTAGTTTTGTTTTTATAATTAGTGTTTATTCATATGCTGATTTAAATATAATTAGATATTATTTTGGTATTGATTATTTTTCTTTTAGTTTGATTTTGCTAAGTTTTTTGATTTGTTCTTTAATAATTACTGCTAGAGGTTCTGTTTATTTAAGTTCTTATCATTCTAATTTTTTTATCTTTATAGTCATAATTTTGATGATTATGTTTTATTGTTCGTTTGCTAGATTGAGCCTTCTTTCTTTTTATACTTTTATTGAGATTAGATTAGTTCCTACTTTGCTTTTGATTTTGGGTTGAGGTTATCAACCTGAACGTTTACAGGCTGGTGTTTATCTAATTTTTTATACTTTGGTTGGTAGATTACCTTTATTATTAGTTTTATTTAGGGTTTATGATTTTTCTAATACTTTATATTTTCCTTTATTGGTTGATTTTGGTTCTTATTATTTTATATTTTATGTATTTATAATTCATGCTTTTTTAGTTAAGATGCCAATATTTTTGGTTCATTTATGGCTTCCTAAGGCTCATGTTGAGGCCCCTATTTCAGGTAGAATAATTCTTGCTGGTGTTTTATTAAAGTTAGGTGGTTATGGTATTTTTCGCGTTATGAAGGTTATTATATATTTTGGTTTAAAATTTAATTATTTTTTATTGTCTTTAGGTTTATCTGGTGGGGTTATTGTTAGATTTATTTGTTTTCGTTGGATAGATTTAAAGTCTTTAATGGCATATTCTTCTGTTGCTCATATAAGAATTGTTATTGGAGGGTTAATAACCATGAATTGGTGAGGTTGTATAGGTTCTCTTTCTTTAATGGTTGGTCATGGTTTATGTTCATCTGGATTGTTTTGTTTATCTAATATTATTTATGAGCGTTTAGGTAGACGAAGATTATTAATTAACAAGGGTATAATTAATTTGATACCAAGAATGGCTTTATGATGATTTCTTTTGAGATCATCTAATATGGCTGCCCCTCCTTCTCTAAATTTGGTAGGTGAACTTAGATTATTAAATAGATTTATAGTCTTGATCTTCTTTTAGATTTTTTGCTTTAATTTTTTTGTCTTTCTTTAGAGCTGTTTATACTTTATATATGTATTCTTATTCTCAGCATGGTAATTATTATTCTGGTATTTATACTTGTTTTCTTGGTTATTTTCGTGAATATCATTTTTTACTTTTACATTGATTGCCTTTAAATATTCTTTGTTTAAAGGGTGAATATCTTTTTGTTTAAGTTGCTTAAGAATTTTAATTAAAAATGTTGTTTTGTGGAATCAATGATATGAATCTTTTCATCTTTGCCGTGAATTTATTTTCTATTTTTTCTTGAGTTCTTTTTCTTTATTTTTTTCTAGAACTATAATTTTTATTTTGGGTATTTATTATTTAATAGTTGACTATAGAGTTTTTGTTGAATGAGAACTTTTTAATTTAAATGGTTCTATGGTTGTTATGACTTTAATTTTTGATTGAATGTCTCTTATTTTCATGTTTTTGTTATATATATTTCTTCTTTGGTTATTTATTATAGAGAGGATTATATATCAGGAGAAAAGAGTATAAATCGTTTTATTATTATTGTTTTAATATTTATTCTTTCTATAGGTTTTTTAATTATTAGCCCTAATTTGATTAGAATTTTATTAGGATGAGATGGTTTGGGTTTAGTTTCTTATTGTTTAGCTATTTATTATCAAAATTTGAAATCTTATAGTGCAGGTATGTTAACTGCACTCTCTAATCGTATTGGTGATGTTGCTATTTTAATTTCTATTGCTTGAATATTGGATTTTGGTGGTTGAAATTACATTTATTATTATGATTTTATTTCTAATTCTTTTGAAATAAAGCTTATTACTATATTAATTGTTTTAGCGGCAATAACTAAAAGAGCTCAAATTCCCTTTTCTTCTTGACTTCCTGCTGCAATGGCAGCCCCTACTCCTGTTTCTGCTTCGGTTCATACTTCTACTCTTGTTACTGCTGTGGTTCATTTATTAATTCGTTTCAGACCAATATTGGATACTTATAATTGTGGTTGATTTTTACTTTTAATTGGTTGTATAACTATATTTATGGCTGGTTTGGGGGCTAATTTTGAATTTGATTTAAAGAAGATTATTGCTCTTTCTACTTTAAGACAACTTGGTTTAATAATAAGAATTTTGGCTATAGGTCATCCAAAATTTGCATTTTTTCATTTACTAGGTCATTCTTTATTTACGGCGTTATTGTTTATATGTGCAGGTTCAATAATTCATAATTTAAAGGATTCTCAGGATATTCGTTTTATGGGTTCAATTGTTAATTTTATACCTTTAACTTCAGTTTGTTTTAATGTTTCTAGTTTGTCTTTATGTGGTATACCTTTTTAGAAGGTTTTTATTCAAAGGATTTAATTCTTGAAATAGTTTGTTTAAGATGAATTAATTGTTTAATATTTTTCTTTATTTCTTTTCTACTGGTTTAAATGCTTCTTATTCTTTTCGTCTTTTCTATTATTCAATATCTGGTGATAATAATTTTTATTCTAGATTTTATTTTGATGATAGGGGTTATTATATTTCGTTTGGTATAACTGGTTTATTATTTGTTGCTGTTTTTGGTGGTAGCCTTTTGTCTTGATTAATTTTTCCTGTTCCTTATGTGATTTCTTTGCCTTATTACTTAAAGTTTTTAACTATTACTGTGGTTGTTTTAGGTGCTTATTTGGGTTATCTTATTTCTAATTTTGATTTTTCTCAAAGTTTATTTTCTATAAACATGCTTTCTTTTGTCAGATTTGCTGGTTCTATATGGTTTATGCCTTTTCTTTCAACTAATTTTATTAGATATATTCCTTTAAAATTGGGTTATTATTCATCTAAATCATTTGATTATGGTTGAGGTGAATTATTTGGTGGTCAAGGCTTATATAGAATATTTATTTATTTAATTGTTTATATGCAGGTTTGATATGATTCTAATTTTAAGATTTATCTTTTAACTTTTATTTTTTGAATATTTATTTTGGTGATATTATTTTTCGTTTACTTAAATAGCTTATAATTACAGCCTGACACTGAAGATGTTAAGGAAGTTTTTACTTTTAGGTATTTATAAATATAGATATATTATTTTTACAGTGAAAATGTAATGTTTTATTTAAACTATATAAATTTTTGAAATGTTAAAGGAGTTTAACCGCTAATATAAAAAGTTAGCAGCTTTCATATTGGCTTTACATTTCCTTAATTGGAACTTTATAGTTCAATTGTATTATTAACAGTAATGCACCTGTTTTTGGCTTCAATTAATAAGAATAAGGGTATTTTATTTACCAATCTTCCAGGTCGAAACTGACTGCAATATTTCGCTTCTTATTCTATTTAAGGTTGATTAACTATATCAATACTTTTTGAATGCAACCCAAATGTTATGGTTAACTACAACCCTTTATTCTGCTCATTGTAATGCTTCTTGATTTCATTCATGGTATAATCCGCCTAATAATACTAGGATAAAAAATATTGTTGATACTGTTCAGATTATAATGTCTGAGGTTTTGAAAATGATTACAATTGGAAGGATTAGTGCAATTTCTACGTCGAAAATTAAGAAAATTACTGCGATTAAGAAAAATCGTAGTGAGAATGGTATTCGTGCTGATCTTTTTGGGTCAAATCCACACTCAAATGGTGATATTTTTTCTCGGTCATTAATTAATTTTTTTGATAATGTTGTTGCAAGGGTTATAACAATTATTGGGATAATAAATCTAATAAAAACTCTTGTAGATAGAATTAGGATTGTTTTCCTTGATTTATATCAAGCTTTTTGATTGGAAGTCAAATGTACTACACTCCTGGAAATTGAAATAAGAACACCGTGAATTCATTGTCCCAGGAAGGGGAAACTTTATTGACACATTCCTGGGGTCAGATACATCACATGATCACACTGACAGAACCACAGGCACATAGACACAGGCAACAGAGCATGCACGATGTCGGCACTAGTACAGTGTATATCGACCTTTCGCAGCAATGCAGGCTGCTATTCTCCCATGGAGACGATCGTAGAGATGCTGGATGTAGTCCTGTGGAACGGCTTGCCATGCCATTTCCACCTGGCGCCTCAGTTGGACCAGCGTTCGTGCTGGACGTGCAGACCGCGTGAGACGACGCTTCATCCAGTCCCAAACATGCTCAATGGGGGACAGATCCGGAGATCTGGCCAGGGTAGTTGACTTACACCTTCTAGAGCACGTTGGGTGGCACGGGATACATGCGGACGTGCATTGTCCAGTTGGAACAGCAAGTTCCCTTGCCGGTCTAGGAATGGTAGAATGATGGGTTCGATGACGGTTTGGATGTACCGTGCACTATTCAGTGTCCCCTCGACGATCACCAGTGGTGTACGGCCAGTGTAGGAGATCGCTCCCCACACCATGATGCCAGGTGTTGGCCCTGTGTGCCTCGGTCGTATGCAGTCCTGATTGTGGCGCTCACCTGCACGGCGCCAAACACGCATACGAACATCATTGGCACCAAGGCAGAAGCGACTCTCATCGCTGAAGACGACACGTCTCCATTCGTCCCTCCATTCACGCCTGTCGCGACACCACTGGAGGCGGGCTGCACGATGTTGCGGCGTGAGCGGAAGACGGCCTAATGGTGTGCGGGACTGTAGCCCAGGTTCATGGAGACGGTTGCGAATGGTCCTCGCCGATACCCCAGGAGCAACAGTGTCCCTAATTTGCTGGGAAGTGGCGGTGCGGTCCCCTACGGCACTGCGTAGGATCCTACGGTCTTGGCGTGCATCCATGCGTCGCTGCGGTCCGGTCCCAGGTCGACGGGCATGTGCACCTTCTGCCGACCACTGGCGACAACATCGATGTACTGTGGAGACCTCACGCCCCACGTGTTGAGCAATTCGGCGATACGTCCACCCGACCTCCCGCATGCCCACTATACGTCCTCACTCAAAGACCGTCAACTGCACATACGGTTCACGTCCACGCTGTCGCGGCATGCTACCAGTGTTAAAGACTGCGATGGAGCTCCGTATGCCACGGCAAACTGGCTGACACTGACGGCGGCGGTGCACAAATGCTGCGCAGCTAGCGCCATTCGACGGCCAACACCGCGGTTCCTGGTGTGTCCGCTGTGCCGTGCGTGTGATCATTGCTTGTACAGCCCTCTCGCAGTGTCCGGAGCAAGTATGGTGGGTCTGACACACCGGTGTCAATGTGTTCTTTTTTCCCTTTCCAGGAGTGTATTTATACTAGAAAAACATTTATCTACCTCATCAGTAAATAGAGATGTATAGGAATAATCATACCACGTCTACAAAGTGTCAGTATCATGCTACTGCTTCAAATCCAAAATGGTGTCTTTGTGAAAATTGATTTATTGAATGTCGAAGTAGACATGTTGATAAGAAAATTGTTCCAATAATTACATGTAGACCATGGAATCCTGTTCCAACTAAGAATGTCGACCCATAAACTGCATCTGCAATGGTGAAATGTGCTTCTCAATATTCATATGCTTGAAGTATAGTGAAATATAGTCCTAGTAATACTGTAAATAACAGTCCTTGTAATGCTTGAGTATGATTAGATTCTATTAAACTATGATGTGCTCATGTTACTGTTACTCCTGATGCTAGAAGAATAGCTGTATTAAGTAATGGAATTTGTATAGGATTAAAAGGTTGAATTCCTATTGGAGGTCATAGTATTCCTAGTTCAATAGTAGGTGCTAGTCTTCTTCTAAAAAATGCTCAGAAAAATGAAACAAAGAATAGTACTTCTGATGCAATAAATAAAATTATTACTCATCGTAATCCAATTAATACAAATCCCGTATGTAGCCCTTGGTATGTCCCTTCTCGTACTACATCTCGTCATCATTGAATTATGGTTAATAGGGTAATTCCAAATCCGATTATAAATAAGTTAATATTAAATAGGTGGAATCATTTTGCTAATCCTGAAACTAGGAGTATTGCTCCAATTGCTCCTGTTAATGGTCAAGGTCTATAATCTACTAAGTGGAATGGGTGATTTGAGTGAGTTGTTAACATAGGTTTAGTATACTTCTCCAGAATATAGAGTTCTTAGAATTGAGAAAACATAAGCTTGAATTATTGCTACTGCTGATTCTAGAATTAATAGGAGTATTTGTCCAATAATTAGCAGTGAAATTAAGTTTATTGCTATGGATGGTCCTGTATTTCCTAGTAATGTTAATAGTAAGTGTCCTGCAATTATATTTGCTGCCAGCCATACTGCTAGTGTGCCTGGTCGAATAACATTTCTAATCATTTCAATTAATACTATAAATGATATTAATGCAGGAGGTGTTCCTTGTGGAACAAGGTGTGTAAATATGTGATTGGTATGATTAATTCATCCAAATAACATGAATCTTAATCATATAGGTAGAGCAATTGCAAATGTTAATGCTAAATGTCTTGTTCTAGTAAAGATGTAAGGGAATAATCCTATAAAATTATTAAATAGTATTATAATAAAAATTGAGATGAAGAAATATGTTGTTCCATTAAATGATTTTGGTCCTAGTAATGTTTTAAATTCATTATGTAAGGTTAAGTTTAGTTTATTTCAAATAATATTAATCCGTGATGGTGTAAGTCAAAACATTGATGGGATTAATAATAGTCCTAAAAATGTTCTAGTTCAATTTAATGATAAATTGAAGATGTTAGTTGATGGGTCAAATGTTGAAAATAAGTTTGTTATCATTTTCGGTTTAAGTTTTTTATCTCAATTGTTCTTTTTTCTGCTCTTTTAATAAGGTTTGGCTTAAACGAGAAAAAGTTTATTTGCTTAAATAAAATTAATGTAGCCGAAAATATGATGAATAGGGAGAATCATATAAGAGGGGATATTTGAGGGATTTGGATTAAAATTTCCCCATCTAAAGTAGTTGTTAATTTACTATTTTTTGGTTTAAGAGACCATTACTTACTTTCAGACATCTGATGTATTTCAAGGTGTACTAATTGTTTAGTTATTTTAGATTGACATTCTAATGTTATATATTTTAACTAACTCCTTAGATTATTTTAGATAATCACTTGATAAATAAGTTTACTGAAGTTCTTTCAATTACAATTGGTATGAATCTGTGGTTTGCTCTACAGATTTCTGAGCATTGTCCAAAGAACAGCCCAGGTCGGTTTATTGTAAATGTTCCTTGATTTAGTCAACCTGGTGTTGCATCAATTTTAACTCCTAACACGGGGACTGCTCATCAGTGTAGAACGTCCGATGCTCTTGTTAATACTCGTACATCCGTATTTATTGGTAGGATCGTTCGGTTATCTACATCTAGAAGTCGAAATCCGTCGTTTTCTAAGTCTTGTTCTGGTGTTATATAAGTGTCAAATTCTACGTCTATAAAGTCTGAATATTCATATCTTCAGTATCATTGTCGTCCAATGGTTTTGATTGTAATTATTGCATCTACTGAATCATCAAGTAAATATAATAGTCGTAATGATGGGAGTGCAATAAAAATTAGTGTAATTGCTGGTAATGCTGTTCAGATTGTTTCAATTAAGTGTCCATGAAGTATATTTCGGTTTGTATAGGCAATAAATAATATATAACTTAGGGCATAACCTACAATTACTGTAATTAATAATAATACGACCATAGTATGATCATGCAAGAATGATAGTTGCTCGATTAATGGTGAAGCTCCATCTTGAAGGGATAAATTTGATCATGTTGCCATTAATGAATTTTCTAATAAAAGGTCAAACCTTTATTTGTAGAGCTTAAATCTACTGCACTAATCTGCCATATTAGAATCTAGAAATTAATGGTAATTCTGAGTAACTGTGTTCTGCAGGCGGATTGTTTTGTAATCATTCTGTTGATCTTCTTATATTAGCTCTAAATATGATTGCTCGGTTTGTAACCATTCTTTCTCATATGATTACAATAAATATAATGATTCCTACAATAGAAATTGTAGACCCAATTCTTGACACTACATTTCATGATGTGTATGTATCTGGGTAGTCCGAATATCGTCGTGGTATTCCTGCTAATCCTAAGAAGTGTTGAGGGAAGAATGTTAAGTTTACTCCAATAAATATAATTGTAAATTGGATTTTTAATCATGTATTATTTATGTTTAATCCTGTAAATAGTGGGTATCATTGAATAACACCTCCTATAATTGCGAATACTGCTCCTATAGACAATACATAATGGAAGTGGGATACTACATAATATGTATCATGTAATACAATATCAAGTGATGAATTTGCTAATATTAGTCCTGTTAATCCACCAATCGTGAATAGAAAAATAAATCCTAAAACTCATAATAGTGGTGGATTACACTTGAATTTAGTTCCATATAGTATAGATAATCATCTAAATACCTTAATTCCTCTAGGTACAGCAATAATTACTGTTGCTGATGTAAAGTATGCTCGTGTGTCAACATCCATTCCTACTGTAAATATGTGATGTGCTCATACGATAAATCCTATTAGTCCAATTGATAATATAGCATAAATTATACCTAATGTTCCAAATGATTCAATTTTTCCTGTTTCTTGACATACAATATGAGAGATAATCCCAAATCCTGGTAGAATTAAAATGTAAACTTCTGGGTGCCCGAAGAATCAAAATAGGTGTTGATATAGAATTGGGTCACCCCCTCCCGCGGGGTCGAAAAATGATGTATTTAAATTTTGGTCTGTTAATAGTATAGTGATAGCTCCTGCTAATACTGAAAGTGAAAGAAGAAGAAGAAGAAGAAGAAGAAGGGCTGTAATAGCTACAGATCATACAAATAAAGGTGTTTGATGTAAAGTTATTCTTTCAGATCGTATATTAATTGCTGTTGTAATGAAGTTCACTGCACCAAGAATAGATGATACACCTGCTAAATGAAGTGAGAAGATAGCTAGGTCTACAGATGCTCCTGCTAGAGGTGGGTAAACTGTTCATCCTGTACCAGCACCGTTATCTACTATGGAATATGTCAGAAGAAGGGTTAATGAAGGTGGTAATAATCAAAAACTATTTATTCGTAGGAATGCTATATCTGGTGCACCAATTATTAATGGTACAAGTCAATTACCAAATCCACCAATTATAATAGGTATTACTATAAAGAAAATTATTACAAATGCATGGGCTGTAATAATAACATTATAAATTTGGTCATCTCCAATTAAAGATCCTGGTTGACCAAGTTCAGCACGAATAAGTATTCTTATTGATGTTCCTACTATTCCTGCTCAGGCTCCAATAGGAAGTATAAAGTACCAATAACCTTATGGTTTGTTGAGAATAATCATTTTTGCGGTAAGATGGCTGAATTTTAGGTGGTAGACTGTAAATCTACTTATGAGATGCATTCGCTCTTACCATGTTTTAGGTCTTATATTCAATTATGATTCTAGATTGCAATTCTAGAGGTGTAAAATTTTACTAATGCCTAAAAGATTATTCTTTTAATTATAACTTTGAAGGTTATTAGTTTAATTAACTTAAGTCCTTAGTATAATGAGATTAAGGTTGATGTTGAGACTAATCCTATTGTTGAAATTATTACTGTTGTAGGAAGAATAATTCTTGATTTTTGAGACTTTATCTTTATAGATCACGTATTTTCTGTGTATGACATAATTAGGGCTGAGAATGTAATACATATGTAATAGTAAAGTGTAATTGTAGTTAATACAACCATAATGGTTGTAATAGTTGTTATGTTGTTTTCTATTAATGATTGTATTACAATTCATTTTGGTAGAAACCCGAGAAATGGTGGTAAACCACCTAGGGATAGGAGAGATAAAAATATTATGAATTTAATTTCAGTTTTTATATTTCTGGCCGAATAAATTTGGTTTATAAAAAATAGGTTTATTTGTTTAAATAATAAAACCATAATTAATCTTAATAGTGAATAAATAATAAAGTATGGTTCTCAAACGTTTTCTCTAACTGTTAGGGATCTAATTATTCACCCTAAGTGTCTAATTGAGGAATATGCTAGAAGCTGGCGTAGAGATGTTTGATTTAAACCACCTATTGACCCAATAATAATTCTTAGAATGATAATTGTTCAAATGAAAGTTCTTAGTTGAATACAATAAGATAATACCATTATTGGGGCAATTTTTTGTCATGTTATTAGTGTCAAACAGTTATTTCATCTTGAAGATACTATTACTTCTGGAAATCAGAAATGAAAAGGTGCAGCCCCAATCTTTAATAATAAACTAGATCTGAATATTATTGATGGAATAAATTCTGTTTCTCACCCTATTGGATACTTTATTTGAATCATCAAAATTGAAAATAATAGTATTGTCGATGCTATTGCTTGGACAATAAAATACTTAATTGATGACTCATTTATTATTATATTTCTATTTCTTGTTAGGAGCAGAATAAATGAAAGTAAGTTGATCTCGAGTCCTATTCAAACTCCAAATCAGGAGTTTGATGAAATGGACAGGATTGTTCCTATCATTAATGTTGATAGGAAGAGAAGTTTTGTAGAGTTGTTGGTCATTAAAAAGGAGAGGATTGATACCTCTATAAATGGGGTATGAACCCATTAGCTTGTTTAGCTTACCTTTTTACATTAAGGTGTATGATGCACATTAGTTTTTGGTACAAAAGGAGATAGTTTAATTCTGTGTTAAGTAATTTTTAATGAAGGTAATTTTTATTTACTTAATTTACCCTATGAAGGTAACCCTTTAGTTAGGCACTTTATTTATATTTAATATATAAATTAAAAGTTTTTTTTTAAATTTGTTTATGTATTATTTTGGTTATTTCTAATTAATTTATCTCGGTTTGATTAATTTGAATATATATATATATATATATATATATTCAAATTATATATATATATATATTCAAATTATATATATATATATATAAATATAATTTGAATATATATATATATATTCAAATTATTCAAACCGAGATAAATTAATTAGAAATAACCAAAATAATATATATATATAATAAATAATTTATATTAATATATTACATTTAATTAAATTTAATATATATATATATATATATATTCAAATTATTCAAACCGAGATAAATTAATTAGAAATAACCAAAATAATATATATATATAATAAATAATTTATATTAATATATTACATTTAATTAAATTTAAATCCCTACAATGTTATTTTATTATTATTAAATAATTATTTTAATACATTTATTTACCTAGGATTATAGCTACTTATGTTTTTAGCTTAAAATAGGTTATTGTATTATAAATTATATAATAATATGTAATTTAATATTAAATATTATTTTAATTGGATATAATAAATATAATTAATTATATTAAATATAAATTATTATAATATTATAAATAATTATATTTATTATAATAATATAATTATAAAATTATCTATAATTAGATTATTTAACTAACAAATATTTAGGTTAATTTAATATAAACTTAATTTTATATTAATAACATATTACATTAAATTACATAATTATATAAAATATATTTAATATACTATTAAATATTTCTTTATTATTAGTGAAAAGAAAGATTAAATAATAAAGAATATAATACATTTATCTGTATACATGTTCCATATTAATCTTTATTCATTTATAATAGAGAAGTTGTTGTTGGCTTACGTGGCCGCGTTTTATTCTTTTGTGTCAATGTTTGTGATTTTTTTCTTTTTTTTTTCTTTACATATTTGAATCTTTTATTTTTTCTTAATTTTATAAAATTTACAATTTCTTATTTAGTTTCCAAAAGTTTTATTCTTGCTTGTGTATTCGATTTTTCTTTGTATTATATGTAAGTTCCGTTAAACTAAATGTTCTTTTTGCAGTAATTTGATTTAATTATCAAGTTATTTTGGATTTAGCAATTGGTTTAGTATCGGCATAATTCGTGCCAGCAGCCGCCTTTATACGATTGATACACGTGAATATTATTGGTTAAAACAGTTGTTTATATTTTTAGGGTTGAAATATAAATTTGTAAGGTGAAATGTTAAAATTTATTTGTAGCTCTTTTTATGAATCTGTGAAATTTAAATAATAAACTAGGATTAGATACCCTATTATTTTAAATGTTAATTATATTTACCAGGGTACTATTAGATAAGGTCTCTAAACCCCAAGAATTTGGCGGTATCTCATTCCGTTCAGAGGAACCTACCCCGTGATTGATAGTACACGATTTACTTTACTTAATTTATTTGTTTGTATATCTCCGTTATGAGAGAATCTTTTTAGAGTTATAATTATCAAGATTTATAATTATAAAATTTGATGGTGAAATACTATTAATGAAGGTGGATTTGATAGTAAATTAATTTATTTAATTTAACTGATATTGGCTCTGAGATGTGTACACATCGCCCATCGCTCTCATTATTGATTATTCTATTTTATTATTTTAAGGTAGCTCCAATTTAGATGAGATAAGTTGTAACATAGTAGATGTACTGGAAAGTGTATCTAGTAAGAGTTTCAAGATATAACTTATTAGTAAAGTGTTTCACTTACACTGAAAATTTTTCTGTGCAAATCAGGATGTCTTGATTATTAATTTTATTATATTTATTTTTTGTTTATTTTTATTATTTAATAAAAATAGTTTTGTCGAATTTTGTCTTAGTATATTTTGTAGAATTGATTTTTTAGATTATAGTTTATTGTTAATGTAAGTGTTTTATGAAATATTATTTTAAATTTTTAAAAGTAGGTTTTATTTATTGTACCTTTTGTATCAGGGTTTATCAAAATTTTGGTATTTACTTTACTTGTCTCGATTTGGGTTGATTTATAAATAATTTATAATTAATGTATCATAATTATTATTAAATTATTTATAGAAATGAGATGTTAATCGTTTCCCAAGATATCTAGTTTCTTAAGAAAAAATTTAATTTTTTAAAGTTAATTGTTTTATTTAATTTTTTAATTATTAAATATTAACTTATTTATTCTTTAAGGGATAAGCTTTGAAGTTAATAACCTATAATTTATTTTATGAAATATAATAGTAAGCTTTAAACCAGCTATCTTAAAGATTATGTTTTAGTTCATTATTTTTTATTTTGATTTTATAAATATTTAGGTGTTTTATTAGGATTATTAATTTAATTTTAAAATTTTTGTAATAATGATAGAATTAGTATATTTATTTGTATAAAATTTTTACCTTGTAAATTTACTGTAAGGAACTAGGCAAAATTGATTTCCGCCTGTTTATCAAAAACATGTCCTCTTGAAAATACTTTGAGGTCTGGCCTGCTCACTGAGCAGATTTTTAAAGAGCCGCGGTATTTTGACCGTGCAAAGGTAGCATAATCATTAGTCTCTTAATTAGTGGCTGGAATGAATGGCTTGATGAGAAATCAACTGTCTCTTAATAAATTTTTGAATTTAACTAGTGAGTCAAAAGGCTTAGATTCTTCTTTAGGACGAGAAGACCCTATACAGCTTAAAATTTTACTTTTATTTTTTTTTTGTTTGTCTTTCTATATTTAATTATGATGTTTTTTTGGGGTGACATGAAGAATAACTAAACTCTTCATTATTATATTATTTATTTATGTTTGTTGATTTTATCCATAATTTATGATCATAAGATTAAGTTACCTTAGGGATAACAGCGTAATTGTTTTTGAGAGCTCATATCGACAAAGCAGATTGCGACCTCGATGTTGGATTAAGAAAAATTTTGGGTGCAGGAGCCCATTAATTAGGTCTGTTCGACGTTTAAATTCTTATATGATCTGAGTTCAGACCGGCGTGAGCCACTTTGGTTTCTATCCTAAGATTATTAATTCATATTAGTACGAAAGGACCATATGATTGAAATATTTTTTATTATATTGATTAATATTAATTAGATTACTATTTTGACAGATTAATGTGTTGAATTTAGAATTCATTTATGTAGATTTTCTCTAGAAATAGTATTGATACTTTATGATTTATTTATGTTTATTTTGAATTTTCTTTTATTAGTTATTTGTGTTTTAATTAGTGTTGCCTTTTTAACTTTTTTAGAGCGTCAGGTTTTAGGTTATATTCAAATTCGAAAAGGTCCAAATAAAGTAGGATTTGTAGGAATTCCTCAACCTTTTAGTGATGCTATTAAGTTAATTTGTAAGGAGCAGCCAATTCCTATTATATCTAATTATTTACTTTATTATTTTTCTCCTGTTTTTAATTTAATAATTTCCTTAGCTGTTTGAGTAATTTTTCCTTATTTAACTTATATGTGTTCTTTTTCTTATGGATTTTTGTTTTTTTTTATGTTGTACTAGTTTAGGTGTTTATAATGTTATAATTGCTGGTTGGTCTTCTAATTCAAATTGTTCTTTATTAGGTTCTCTTCAGTCTGTTGCTCAAACAATTTCATATGAAGTTAGTTTAGCTTTAATTTTATTACCTTTAATTATTTTAATTGGTAGTTTAACATGTTTGATTTTATAAATTATCAGCTTTATTGTTGATTTATTATTATTTCTTTTCCTTTAGCTTTAGCTTGTTTTGCTTCTTGTTTAGCTGAAACTAACATAACCCCTTTTGATTTTGCCGAGGACGAATCTGAGCTAGTTTCAGGATTTAATATTGAATATGGTGCAGGAGGTTTTACTTTAATTTTTTTAGCTGAGTATACTAGAATTGTTTTTATAAGAATATTATTAGCTTTAATTTTTTTAGGCAGTGATTTTTATTCTTTTATATTTTTTATTAAGCTCGCTGTTATATCTTTTGGTTTTATTTGAGTTCGGGGTACATTGCCACGTTTTCGTTATGATAAGTGAATGTACTTAGCTTGAAAAAGTTTTTTACCTTTATCTTTGAATTTTTTTATTTTCTTTGTTGGTTTAAAGATTTTATTTATCTCATTTATTTAGTGAAATTTTTTAAGAAAAGTTAATAGAAGAGTTAAACTTCTAGTTTTATGTTTTCAAAACATATGCTTTTCCTAAGCTAATTAACTTATTATTCCTTAATTAGTTTATCTCATGCGTTTGCAACATGGACATTAATTAAGAAGTATGTGAAGTAAATAATTGTTAAGATTTGTCCTGTTATAATATAAGGTTCTTCAACAGGTCGTTTTCCAATTCATGTTAATAAACATACAACAACTACTATAATTCGAAATAAAAACTGAGTAATAGGATAGAATTGAATACCTCGGAATCGTGTTTTATTATAAAATGGTAAAATTATTAAGATTCTAATTGATAGAAATAATGCAATAACACCCCCTAGCTTATTAGGAATTGATCGAAGAATTGCATATGCAAATAAGAAATATCATTCTGGTTGAGTATGAACGGGGGTTACTAACGGGTTAGCAGGACAAAATTATCTGATCTCCTAGGAGGTAAGGGTTAATCAAGCATAGTATGATTAATAATGATGTTATTAATACAAATGTAACAGAATCCTTGAAAGTAAAATATGGGTGAAATGGAATTTTTTCGATATCTCCATTTAGTCCTAAGGGGTTATTTGACCCTGTTTGGTGAAGAAAAAAATAAATGAATTGCCGCCATGGCACCAATTATAAACGGTAATACAAAATGAAATGTAAAGAATCGATTTAATGTTGCGTTATCAACAGCAAACCCTCCTCACACTCATTGGACTAAATCTGTTCCTAAATATGGGATTACTGATAATATATTAGTAATTACTGTCGCACCTCAAAATGATATTTGACCTCAAAGTAAAACGTATCCTATAAATGCAGTTGCTATAACTAAGAATAAAATTACTGTGCCAATTATTCAGGTGTATATGTATATGTAAGATCCATAGTAAATTCCTCGTCCTACATGTAAATAAATACAAATAAAAAATATAGAAGCTCCATTTGCATGCAGGGTTCGAATAATTCAACCTTTTTTACGTCTCGGCAGATGTGAACTACACTACTAAATGCTATTTCAATATTTGATGTATAATGTATAGCTAAAAATAGTCCAGTTACAATTTGAAATACCAAGCATAACCCTAGTAGGGACCCAAAATTTCAACAAAATGAAATATTTGTTGATGCGGGTAAATCAACTAAAGAGTTATTTATGATTTATATAAAGGATGTCTTAATCGTAAGGGTTTATACATTAGTAAATTATCTTATTTTACGAATTGGTCCCTGGTTAATATTAGTGATTTTAACAACTGCTAATAGTGCTAAAAATAAATAAATAATTATTATTATTGTAAAAATAAATGTTGGTCTATTATATAGTTTTTCTAAAGATATTCCTATTTCTTGATAATTGATTGAATTATCAATATTTATTCTTTCAGTATTTTTGAAAAAGTCTATAAATATTAATATGTCTAAGATAATTAATGTTGATATAATAAATACCCATATTGTTAAGGTAATAATTATGGTAATTGATTTAGGTTGAAATATTTCGTTTGATCAATTCTCGTAATATAAATAAATAGAACTAATATACCACCAAGAAACGTTAAAAATAAAATATATGATAATCAATAACTTTCCATTATTATTCCTGTTATTAGTCCAACTAGAAAAGTTTGTATAATAATGAAAAGCATTATTGATATTGAGTGTCTTAATTTAATAAAATTAATATTTATAACGTTTGATAGTGATATAATTATTATTTTAATAATTTCAGGGGTTAGTTTATTTAAAATATTGGTTTTGGGGACCAATGATGGAAGCTTTTTCACCTTTGAAGTTTTAAAAGTGGGGGCTGGACTTATTTCCGGTTTACAAGACCGGCGTTTATTATAAACTATTAAAACTAATGTTTATATTCTCTGTCTTTACTTCTTTATTGGTTTATTTTGCTGGTGTTTATGTTTTTTCTTCTAAACGAAGCATTTATTAATGGTTCTTTTGAGATTAGAATATATTGTTCTTTCTTTATTTATATTGATTATTATTTTTCTTATTGAGTTTCATTATGATTATTTTTTCTTGTTATTTTTTTGGTTTTTCCTGTTTGTGATGGTGCTTTAGGTCTTTCTATTTTAGTTTCAATAATTCGTTCTCATGGTAATGATTTTTTTAATTCTTTTGGTTTATCCTTATGTTAAAGTATTTATTTATAACTATTTTTTGACCCCTCTCTGTTTAGTTAATAATTGTTGATGGTTGGTTCATTCTTTAATATTTCTGTCTAGTTTTGTTTTTATAATTTGTGTTTATTCATATGCTGATTTAAGTATAATTAGATATTATTTTGGTATTGATTATTTTTCTTTTATTTGATTTTGCTAAGTTTTTGGATTTGTTCTTTAATAATTACTGCTAGAGGCTCTGTTTATTTAAGTTCTTATCATTCTAATTTTTTTATCTTTATGGTCTTAATTTTGATGATTATGCTTTATTGTTCGTTTGCTAGATTGAGCCTTCTTTCTTTTTATATTTTTTTTGAGGCTAGATTAGTTCCTACTTTGCTTTTGATTTTGGGTTGAGGTTATCAACCTGAACGTTTACAGGCTGGTGTTTATTTAATTTTTTATACTTTGGTTGTTAGATTACCTTTATTATTAGTTTTATTTAGGGTTTAGGATTTTTCTAGTACTTTATATTTTTCTTTATTGGTTGATTTTGGTTCTTATTATTTTATATTTTATGTATTTATAATTCTTACTTTTTTAGTTAAGATGCCAATATTTTTGGTTCATTTATGGCTTCCTAAGGCTCATGTTGAGGCCCCTATTTCAGGTAGAATAATTCTTGCTGGTGTTTTATTAAAGTTAGGTGGTTATGGTATTTTTCGCGTTATGAAGGTTATTATATATTTTGGTTTAAAATTTAATTATTTTTGATTGTCTTTAGGTTTATCTGGCGGGGTTATTGTTAGATTTATTTGTTTTTGTTGGATAGATTTAAAGTCTTTAATTGCATATTCTGTTGCTCATATAAGAATGGTTATTGGAGGGTTAATAACCATGAATTGGTGAGGTTATATAGGTTCTCTTTCTTTAATGGTTGGTCATGGTTTATGTTCTTCTGGATTGTTTTATTTATTTAGTATTATTTATGAGCGTTTAGGTAGATGAAGATTATTAATTAACAAGGGTATAATTAATTTGATACCAAGAATGGCTTTATGATGATTTCTTTTGAGATCATCTAATATGGCTGCCCCTCCTTCTCTAAATTTGGTAGTTGAACTTAGATTATTAAATAGAATTATGTCTTGATCTTCTTTTAGAGTTTTTGCTTTAATTTTTTTGTCTTTCTTTTGAGCTGTTTATACTTTATGTATGTATTCTTATTCTGAGCGTGGTAATTATTATTCTGGTATTTATACTTGTTCTCTTGTTTATTTTCGTGAATATCATCATTTACTTTTACATTGATTGCCTTTAAATATTCTTTGTTTAAAGGGTGAATATTCTTTTGTTTAAGTTGCTTAAGTATTTTAATTAAAAATGTTGTTTTGTGGAATCAATGATATGAATCTTTTCATCTTAGGCCGTGAATTTATTTTCTATTTGTTCTTTGAGTTCTTTTTCTTTATTTTTTTCTAGAGCTATAATTTTTATTTTAGGTATTTATTATTTAATAATTGACTATAGAGTTTTTGTTGAATGAGAACTTTTTAATTTAAATGGTTCTATGGTTGTTACGACTTTAATTTTTGATTGAATGTCTCTTATTTTCATGTCTTTTGTTATATATATTTCTTCTTTGGTTATTTATTATAGAGAGGATTATATATCAGGAGAAAAGAGTATAAATCGTTTTATTATTATTGTTTTAATATTTATTCTTTCTATAGGTTTTTTAATTATTAGCCCTAATTTGATTAGAATTTTATTAGGATGAGATGGTTTGGGTTTAGTTTCTTATTGTTTAGTTATTTATTATCGAAATCTGAAATCTTATAGTGCAGGTATGTTAACTGCACTCTCTAATCGTATTGGTGATGTTGCTATTTTAATTTCTATTGCTTGAATATTGAATTTTGGTGGTTGAAATTACATTTATTATTATGATTTTATTTCTAATTCTTTTGAAATAAAGCTTATTATTATATTAATTGTTTCAGCAGCAATAACTAAAAGAGCACAATTTCCCTTTTCTTCTTGACTTCCTGCTGCAATGGCAGCCCCTACTCCTGTTTCTGCTTAAGTTCATTCTTCTACTCTTGTTACTGCTGGGGTTTATTTATTAATCGTTTCAGACCAATATTGGAAACTTATAATTGTGGTTGATTTTTACTTTTAATTGGTTGTATAACTATATTTATGGCTGGTTTGGGGGCTAAATTTGAATTTGATTTGAAGAAGATTATTGCTCTTTCTACTTTAAGACAACTTGGTTTAATAATAAGAATTTTGGTTATAGGTTATCCAAAACTTGCATTTTTTTCATTTACTAGCTCATGCTTTATTTAAGGCGTTATTGTTTATATGTGCAGGTTCAATAATTCATAATTTAAAGGATTCTCAGGATATTCGTTTTATGGGTTCAATTGTTAATTTTACACCTTTAACTTCAGTTTGTTTTTATGTTTCTAGTTTCTCTTTATGTGGTATACCTTTTTTAGCAGGTTTTTATTCAAAGGTTTTAATTCTTGAAATAGTTTGTTTAAGATGAATTAATTGTTTAATTTTTTTCTTTATTTCTTTTCTAATTGTTTAACTGCTTCTTATTCTTTTCGTCTTTTCTATTACTCAATATCTGGTGATAACAATTTTTATTCTGACTGCAATATTTCGCTTCTTATTCTATTTAAGGTTGATTGACTATATCAATACTTTTTGAATGCAACCCAAATGTTATGGTTAACTACAACCCATTATTCTGCTCATTGTAATTCTCCTTGATTTCATTCATGGTATAATCCGCCTAATAATACTAGGATAAAAAATATTGTTGATACTGTTCAGATGATAATGTCTGAGGTTTTGAAAATGATTACAATTGGAAGGATTAGTGCAATTTCTACGTCGAAAATTAAGAAAATTACTGCGATTAAGAAAAATCATAGTGAGAATGGTATTCGTGCTGATCTTTTTGGGTCAAATACACACTCAAATGGTGATCTTCTTTCTCGGTCATTAATTAATTTTTTTGATAATGTTGTTGCAAGGGTTATAACAATTATTGGGATAATAAATCTAATAAAAATTCTTGTAGATAGAATTAGGATTGTTTTTCTTGATTTATATCAAGCTTTTTGATTGGAAGTCAAATGTACTATTTATACTAGAAAAACATTTATCTACCTCATCAGTAAATAGAGATGTATAGGAATAATCATACCACGTCTAGAAAGTGTCAGTATCATGCTGCTGCTTCAAATCCAAATTGGTGTCTTGGTGAAAATTGATTTATTGAATGTCGAAGTAGACATGTTGATAAGAAAATTGTTCCAATAATTACATGTAGACCATGGAATCCTGTTGCAACAAAGAATGTTGACCCATAAGCTGCATCTGCAATGGTGAAATTTGCTTCTCAATATTCATATGCTTGAAGTATAGTGAAATACAGTCCTAGTAATACTGTAAAGAATAGTCCTTGTAATGCTTGAGTATGATTAGATTCTATTAAACTATGATGTGCTCATGTTACTGTTACTCCTGATGCTAGAAGAATAGCTGTATTAAGTAATGGAATTTGTATAGGATTAAAAGGTTGAATTCCTATTGGAGGTCATAGTATTCCTAGTTCAATAGTAGGTGCTAGTCTTCTGATGCAATAAATAAAATTATTCCTCTTCGTAATCCAATTGATACAAATCCCGTATGTAGCCCTTGGTATGTCCCATCTCGTACTACGTCTCGTCATCATTGAATTATGGTAAATAGGGTAATTCCAAATCCGATTATAAATAAGTTTAAACTAAATAGGTGGAATCATTTTGCTAATCCTGAAACTAGAACTATTGCTCCAATTGCTCCTTGTACCATTAATAATTGGTGCACCAGATATAGCATTCCCACGAATAAATAACATAAGTTTTTGATTATTACCACCTTCATTAACCCTTCGTCTTACATCTTCCATATTAGATAACGGTGCTGGTACAGGATGAACAGTTTACCCACCTCTAGCAGGAGCTATCGCCCACGGGGGTGCATCTGTAGACCTAGCTATCTTCTCACTTAATTTAGCAGGTGTATCATCTATTCTTGGTGCAGTGAACTTCATTACAACAGCAGTTAATATACGATCAGAAAGTATAACTTTAGATCAAACACCTTTATTTGTATGATCTGTAGCTATTACAGCCCTTCTTCTTCTTTCATTTCCAGTATTAGCAGGAGCTATCACTATACTATTAACAGACCAAAATTTAAATACATCATTTTTCGACCCCCCGGGAGGGGGTGACCCAATTCTATATCAACACCTATTTTGATTCTTCTGGCACCCAGAAGTTTACATTTTAATTCTACCAGGGTTTGGGATTATCTCTCATATTGTATGTCAAGAGACAGGAAAAATTGAATCATTTGGAACATTAGGTATAATTTATGCTATATTATCAACTGGACTAATAGGATTTATCGTATGAGCACATCACATATTTACAGTAGGAATGGATGTTGACACACGAGCATACTTTACATCAGCAACAATAATTACTGCTGTACCTACAGGAATTAAGGTATTTAGATGTTAACTGCACTATATGGAACTAAATTCAAGTGTAATCCACCACTATTATGAGCTTTAGGATTTATTTTTCTATTCACGATTGGTGGATTAACAGGACTAGTATTAGCAAATTCATCACTTGATATTGTATTACATGATACATATTATGTAGTAGCCCACTTCCATTATGTATTGTCTATAGGAGCAGTATTCGCAATTATAGGAGGTGTTATTCAATGATACCCACTATTTACAGGATTAACCATAAATAATACATGATTAAAAATCCAATTTACAATTATATTTATTGGAGTAAACTTAACATTCTTCCCTCAACACTTCTTAAGATTAGCAGGAATACCACGACGATATTCAGACTACCCAAATGCATACACATCATGAAATGTAGTGTCAAGAATTGGGTCTACAATTTCTATTGTAGGAATCATTATATTTATTGTAATCATATGAGAAAGAATGGTTACAAACCGAGCAATCATATTTAGAGCTAATATAAGAAGATCAACAGAATGATTACAAAACAATCCGCCTGCAGAACACAGTTACTCAGAATTACCATTAATTTCTAGATTCTAATATGGCAGATTAGTGCAGTAGATTTAAGCTCTACAAATAAAGGTTTGACCTTTTATTAGAAAATTCATTAATGGCAACATGATCAAATTTATCCCTTCAAGATGGAGCTTCACCATTAATGGAGCAACTATCATTCTTGCATGATCATACTATGGTCGTATTATTATTAATTACAGTAATTGTAGGTTATGCCCTAAGTTATATATTATTTATTGCCTATACAAACCGAAATATACTTCATGGACACTTAATTGAAACAATCTGAACAGCATTACCAGCAATTACACTAATTTTTTTTGCACTCCCATCATTACGACTATTATATTTACTTGATGATTCAGTAGATGCAATAATTACAATCCAAACCCTTGGACGACAATGATACTGAAGATATGAATATTCAGACTTTATAGACGTAGAATTTGACACTTATATAACACCAGAACAAGACTTAGGAAACGACGGATTTCGACTTCTAGATGTAGATAACCGAACAATCCTACCAATAAATACGGAAGTACGACTATTAACAAGAGCATTGGATGTTCTACACTCATGAGCAGTCCCCGCATTAGGAGTTAAAATTGATGCAACACCAGGTCGACTAAATCAAGGAACATTTACAATAAACCGACCTGGGCTGTTCTTTGGACAATGCTCAGAAATCTGTGGAGCAAACCACAGATTCATACCAATTGTAATTGAAAGAACTTCAGTAAACTTATTTATCAAGTGATTATCTAAAATAATCTAAGGAGTTAGTTAAAATATATAACATTAGAATGTCAATCTAAAATAACTAAACAATTAGTACACCTTGAAATACATGGATGACTGAAAGTAGGTAATGGTCTCTTAAACCAAAAAATAGTAAATTAACGACTACTTCTGATGGGGAAATTCTAATCCAAATCCCTCAACTATCCCCTCTTATATGATTCTCCCTATTCATCATATTTTCGGCTACATTAATTTTATTTAATCAAATAAACTTTTTCTCGTTTAAGCCAAACCTTATTAAAAGAGCAGAAAAAAGAACAATTGAGATAAAAAACTTAAACTGAAAATGATAACAAACTTACATTCAACATTTGACCCATCAACTAACATCTTCAATTTATCATTAAATTGAACTAGAACATTTTTAGGACTATTATTAATCCCATCAATGTTTTGACTTACATCATCATGGATTAATATTATTTGAAATAAACTTAACTTAACCTTACATAATGAATTTAAAACATTACTAGGACCAAAATCATTTAATGGAACAACATTTATCTTCATCTCAATTTTTGTTATAATACTATTTAATAATTTTATAGGATTATTCCCTTACATCTTTACTAGAACAAGACATTTAGCATTAACATTTGCAATCGCTCTACCTATATGATTAAGATTCATGTTATTTGGATGAATTAATCATACCAATCACATATTTACACACCTTGTTCCACAAGGAACACCTCCTGCATTAATATCATTTATAGTATTAATTGAAACGATTAGAAATGTTATTCGACCATGCACACTAGCAGTACGGCTTGCAGCAAATATAATTGCAGGACACTTACTATTAACATAACTAGGAAATACAGGACCATCCATAGCAATAAACTTAATTTCACTGCTAATTATTGGACAAATACTCCTATTAATTCTAGAATCAGCAGTAGCAATAATTCAAGCTTATGTTTTCTCAATTCTAAGAACTCTATATTCTAGAGAAGTATACTAAACCTATGTTAACAACTCACTCAAATCACTCATTCCACTTAGTAGATTATAGACCTTGACCATTAACAGGAGCAATTGGAGCAATACTCCTAGTTTCAGGATTAGCAAAATGATTCCACCTATTTAATATTAACTTATTTATAATCGGATTTGGAATTACCCTATTAACCATAATTCAATGATGACGAGATGTAGTACGAGAAGGGACATACCAAGGGATACATATGGGATTTGTATTAATTGGATTACGATGAGTAATAATTTTATTTATTGCATCAGAAGTACTATTCTTTGTTTCATTTTTCTGAGCATTTTTAGAAGAAGACTAGCACCTACTATTGAACTAGGAATACTATGACCTCCAATAGGAATTCAACCTTTTAATCCTATACAAATTCCATTACTTAATACAGCTATTCTTCTAGCATCAGGAGTAACAGTAACATGAGCACATCATAGTTTAATAGAATCTAATCATACTCAAGCATTACAAGGACTGTTATTTACAGTATTACTAGGACTATATTTCACTATACTTCAAGCATATGAATATTGAGAAGCACATTTCACCATTGCAGACGCAGTTTATGGGTCGACATTCTTAGTTGCAACAGGATTCCATGGTCTACATGTAATTATTGGAACAATTTTCTTATCAACATGTCTACTTCGACATTCAATAAATCAATTTTCACAAAGACACCACTTTGGATTTGAAGCAGCAGCATGATACTGACACTTTGTAGACGTGGTATGATTATTCCTATACATCTCTATTTACTGATGAGGTTGTTGTTGTGGTCTTCAGTCCTGAGACTGGTTTGATGCAGCTCTCCATGCTACTCTATCCTGTGCAAGCTTCTTCATCTCCCAGTATCTACTGCAACCTACATCCTTCTGAATCTGCTTAGTGTATTCATCTCTTGGTCTCCCTCTACGGTTTTTACCCTCCACACTGCCCTCCAATGCTAAATTTGTGATCCCTTGATGCCTCAAAACATGTCCTACCAACCGATCCCTTCTTCTAGTCAAGTTGTGCCACAAACTTCTCTTCTCCCCAATCCTATTCAATACTTCCTCATTAGTTACGTGATCTACCCACCTAATCTTCAACATTCTTCTGTAGCACCACATTTCGAAAGCTTCTATTCTCTTCTTGTCCAAACTAGTTATTGTCCATGTTTCACTTCCATACATGGCTACACTCCATACAAATACTTTCAGAAACGACTTCCTGACACTTAAATCTATACTCGATGTTAACAAATTCCTCTTCTTGAGAAACGCTTTCCTTGCCATTGCCAGTCTACATTTTATATCCTCTCTACTTCGACCATCATCGGTTATTTTACTCCCTAAATAGCAAAACTCCTTTACTACTTTAAGTGTCTCATTTCCTAATCTAATTCCCTCAGCATCACCCGACTTAATTTGACTACATTCCATTATCCTCGTTTTGCTTTTGTTGATGTTCATCTTATATCCTCCTTTCAAGACACTGTCCATTCCGTTCAACTGCTCTTCCAAGTTCTTTGCTGTCTCTGACAGAATTACAATGTCCTCGGCGAACCTCAAAGTTTTTACTTCTTCTCCATGAATTTTAATACCTACTCCGAATTTTTCTTTTGTTTCCTTTACTGCTTGCTCAATATACAGATTGAATAACATCGGGGAGAGGCTACAACCCTGTCTTACTCCTTTCCCAACCACTGCTTCCCTTTCATGCCCCTCGACTCTTATAACTGCCTTCTGGTTTCTGTACAAACTGTAAATAGCCTTTCGTTCCCTGTATTTTACCCCTGCCACCTTCAGAATTTGAAAGAGAGTATTCCAGTTAACATTGTCAAAAGCTTTCTCTAAGTCTACAAATGCTAGAAACGTAGGTTTGCCTTTTCTTAATCTTTCTTCTAAGATAAGTCGTAAGGTCAGTATTGCCTCACGTGTTCCAACATTTCTACGGAATCCAAACTGATCTTCCCCGAGGTCGGCTTCTACCAGTTTTTCCATTCGTCTGTAAAGAATTCGCGTTAGTATTTTGCAGCTGTGACTTATTAAACTGATAGTTCGGTAATTTTCACATCTGTCAACACCTGCTTTCTTTGGGATTGGAATTATTATATTCTTCTTGAAGTCTGAGGGTATTTCGCCTGTCTCATACATCGTGCTCACCAGATGGTAGAGTTTTGTCAGGACTGGCTCTCCCGAGGCCATCAGTAGTTCAAATGGAATGTTGTCTACTCCCGGGGCCTTGTTTCGACTCAGGTCTTTCAGTGCTCTGTCAAACTCTTCACGCAGTATCTTATCTCCCATTTCGTCTTCATCTACATCCTCTTCCATTTCCATAATATTGTCCTCAAGTACATCGCCCTTGTATAAACCCTCTATATACTCCTTCCACCTTTCTGCCTTCCCTTCTTTGCTTAGAACTGGGTTGTCATCTGAGCTTTTGATATTCATACAAGTGGTTCTCTTCTCTCCAAAGGTCTCTTTAATTTTCCTGTAGGCAGTATCTATCTTACCCCTAGTGAGACAAGCCTCTACATCCTTACATTTGTCCTCTAGCCATCCTGCTTAGCCATTTTGCACTTCCTGTCGATATCATTTTTGAGACGTCTGTATTCCTTTTTGCCTGCTTCATTTACTGCATTTTTGTATTTTCTCCTTTCATCAATTAAATTCAATATTTCTTCTGTTACCCAAGGATTTCTATTAGCCCTCGTCTTTTTACCTACTTGATCCTCTGCTGCCTTCACTACTTCATCCCTCAGAGCTACCCATTCTTCTTCTACTGTATTTCTTTCCCCCATTCCTGTCAATTGTTCCCTTATGCTCTCCCTGAAACTCTCTACAACCTCTGGTTCTTTCAGTTTATCCAGGTCCCATCTCCTTAAATTCCCACCTTTCTGCAGTTTCTTCAGTTTCAATCTGCAGTTCATAACCAATAGATTGTGGTCAGAATCCACATCTGCCCCAGGAAATCTCTTACAATTTAAAACCTGGTTCCTAAATCTCTGTCTTACCATTATATAATCTATCTGATACCTACTAGTATCTCCAGGATTCTTCCAGGTATACAACCTTCTTTTATGATTCTTGAACCAAGTGTTGGCTATGATTAAGTTATGCTCTGTGCAAAATTCTACAAGGCGGCTTCCTCTTTCATTCCTTCCCCCCAATCCATATTCACCTACTATGTTTCCTTCTCTCCCTTTTCCTACTGACGAATTCCAGTCACCCATGACTATTAAATTTTCGTCTCCTTTCACTACCTGAATAATTTCTTTTATCTCGTCATACATTTCATCTATTTCTTCATCATCTGCAGAGGTAGTTGGCATATAAACTTGTACTACTGTAGTAGGCATGGGCTTTGTGTCTATCTTGGCCACAATAATGCGTTCACTATGCTGTTTGTAGTAGCTAACCCGCACTCCTATTTTTTTTATTCATTATTAAACCTACTCCTGCATTACCCCTATTTGATTTTGTATTTATAACCCTGTAATCACCCGACCAAAAGTCTTGTTCCTCCTGCCACCGAACTTCACTAATTCCCACTATATCTAACTTTAACCTATCCATTTCCCTTTTTAAATTTTCTAACCTACCTGCCCGATTAAGGGATCTGACATTCCACGCTCCGATCCGTAGAACGCCAGTTTTCTTTCTCCTGATAACGACGTCCTCCTGAGTAGTCCCCGCCCGGAGATCCGAATGGGGGACTATTTTACCTCCGGAATATTTTACCCAAGAGGACGCCATCATCATTTAATCATACAGTAGAGCTGCATGTCCTCGGGAAAAATTACGGCTGTAGTTTCCCCTTGCTTTCAGCCGTTCGCAGTACCAGCACAGCAAGGCCGTTTTGGTTAATGTTACAAGGCCAGATCAGTCAATCATCCAGACTGTTGCCCCTGCAACTACTGAAAAGGTTGCTGCCCCTCTTCAGGAACCACATGTTTGTCTGGCCTCTCAACAGATACCCCTCCGTTGTGGTTGCACCTACGGTACGGCCATCTGTATCGCTGAGGCACGCAAGCCTCCCCACCAGCGGCAAGGTCCATGGTTCATGGGGGGGACTGATGAGGTAGATAAATGTTTTTCTAGTATAAATACACTCCTGGAAATGGAAAAAAGAACACATTGACTCCGGTGTGTCAGACCCACCATACTTGCTCCGGACACTGCGAGAGGGCTGTACAAGCAATGATCACACGAACGGCACAGCAGACACACCAGGAACCACGGTGTTGGCCGTCGAATGGCGCTAGCTGCGCAGCATTTGTGCACCGCCGCCGTCAGTGTCAGCCAGTTTGCCGTGGCATACGGAGCTCCATCGCAGTCTTTAACACTGGTAGCATGCCGCGACAGCGTGGACGTGAACCGTATGTGCAGTTGACGGACTTTGAGTGAGGACGTATAGTGGGCATGCGGGAGGTCGGGTGGACGTATCGCCGAATTGCTCAACACGTGGGGCGTGAGGTCTCCACAGTACATCGATGTTGTCGCCAGTGGTCGGCAGAAGGTGCACATGCCCGTCGACCTGGGACCGGACCGCAGCGACGCATGGATGCACGCCAAGACCGTAGGATCCTACGCAGTGCCGTAGGGGACCGCACCGCCACTTCCCAGCAAATTAGGGACACTGTTGCTCCTGGGGTATCGGCGAGGACCCATATTCTTATTAATTGAAGCCAAAAAGAGGCGTATTACTGTTAATAATATAATTGAACTATAAAGTTCCAATTAAGGAAATGTAAAGCCAATATGAAAGCTGCTAACTTTTTATATTAGCGGTTAAACTCCGTTAACACTTCTAAAATTTATATAGTTTAAATAAAACATTACATTTTCACTGTAAAATAATATATCTATATTTATAAATACCTAAAAGTAAAAATACTTCCTTAACATCTTCAGTGTCACGCTCTAATTATAAGCTATTTAAGTAAACGAAAAATAATATCACCAAAATAAATATTCAAAAAATAAAAGTAAAAAGATAAATCTTAAAATTAGAATCATATCAACCCTGCATATAACCAATTAAATAAATAAATATTCTATATATGCCTTGACCACCTAATCATTCACCTCAACCATAATCAAATGATTTACATGAATAATAACCCAATTTTAAAGGAATATATCTAATAAATTTAGTTGAAAGAAAGGCATAAACCTTATAGAACCAGCAAATCTGACAAAAGAAAGCATGTTTATAGAAAATAAATTTTGAGAAAAATCAAAATTAGAAATAAGATAACCCAAATAAGCACATAAAACAACTACAGTAATAGTTAAAAACTTTAAATAATAAGGCAAAGAAATCACATAAGGAACAGGAAAAATTATTCAACACAAAAGGCTACCACCAAAAACAGCAACAAATAATAAACCAATTATACCAAACGAAATATAATAACCCCTATCATCAAAAGAAAATCTAGAATAAAAATTATTATCACCAGATATTGAATAATAGAAAAGACGAAAAGAATAAGAAGCAGTTAAACCATTAGAAAAGAAATAAAGAAAAAAAATTAAACAATTAATTCATCTTAAACAAACTATTTCAAGAATTAAATCCTTTGAATAAAAACCTGCTAAAAAAGGTATACCACATAAAGACAAACTAGAAACATCAAAACAAACTGAAGTTAAAGGTATAAAATTAACAATTGAACCAATAAAACGAATATCTTGAGAATCCTTTAAATTATGAATTATTGAACCTGCACATATAAACAATTACGCCTTAAATAAAGCATTAGCTAGTAAATGAAAAAATGCAAGTTTTGGATAACCTTATTATTAAACCAAGTTGTCTTAAAGTAGAAAGAGCAATAATCTTCTTCAAATCAAATTCAAATTTAGCCCCCAAACCAGCCATAAATATAGTTATACAACCAATTAAAAGTAAAAATCAACCACTATTATAAATAACCAATATTGGTCTGGAATGAATTAATAAATAAACCCCAACAGTAACAAGAATAGAAGAATGAACTAAAGCAGAAACAGGAGTAGGGGCTGCCATTGCAGCAGGAAGTCAAAAAGAAAAGGGAATTTGAGCTCTTTTAGTTATTGCCTCTAGAACAATTAATATAGTAATAAGCTTTATTTCAAAAGAATTAGAAATAAAATCATAATAATAAATGTAATTTCAACCACCAAAATTCAATATTCAAGCAATAGAAATTAAAATAGCAACATCACCAATACGATTAGAGAGTGCAGTTAACATACCTGCACTATAAGATTTCAGATTTCGATAATAAATAACTAAACAATAAGAAACTAAACCCAAACCATCTCATCCTAATAAAATTCTAATCAAATTAGGGCTAATAATTAAAAAACCTATAGAAAGAATAAATATTAAAACAATAATAATAAAACGATTTATACTCTTTTCTCCTGATATATAATCCTCTCTATAATAAATAACCAAAGAAGAAATATATATAACAAAAGACATGAAAATAAGAGACATTCAATCAAAAATTAAAGTCATAACAACCATAGAACCATTTAAATTAAAAAGTTCTCATTCAACAAAAACTCTATAGTCAATTATTAAATAATAAATACCCAAAATAAAAATTATAGTTCTAGAAAAAAATAAAGAAAAAGAACTCAAAGAACAAATAGAAAATAAATTCACGGCAAAGATGAAAAGATTCATATCATTGATTCCACAAAACAAAATTTTTAATTAAAATACTTAAGCAACTTAAACAAAAGAATATTCACCCTTTAAACAAAGACTATTTAAAGGCAATCAATGTAAAAGTAAAAGATGAAATTCACGAAAATAACCAAGAGAACAAGTATAAATACCAGAATAATAATTACCACGCTCAGAATAAGAATACATATATAAAGTATAAACAGCTCTAAAGAAAGACCAAAAAATTAAAGCAAAAAATCTAAAATAAGATCAAGACATAATTCTTGGTATCAAATTAATTATACCCTTGTTAATTAATAATCTTCGTCTACCTAAATGCTCATAAATAATAATAGATAAACAAAACAATCCAGAAGAACATAAACCATGACCAACCATTAAAGAAAGAGAACCTATACAACCTCACCAATTCATGGTTATTAACCCTCCAATAACCATTCTTATTAGAGCTACAGAAGAATATGCAATTAAAGACTTTAAATCTACCCAACGAAAACAAATAAATCTAACAATAACCCCGCCAGATAAACCTAAAGACAATCAAAAATAGTTAAATTTTAAACCAAAATATATAATAACCTTCATAACACGAAAAATACCATAACCACCTAACTCTAATAAAACACCAGCAAGAATTATTCTACCTGAAATAGGAGCCTCAACATGAGCCTTAGGAAGCCATAAATGAACCAAAAATATTGGCATCTTAACTAAAAAAGCAAGAATTATAAATACATAAAATATAAAATAATAAGAACCGAAATCAACCAATAAAGGAAAATATAAAGTATTAGAAAAATCATAAACCCTAAATAAAACTAATAATAAAGGTAATCTAACAACCAAAGTATAAAAAATTAAATAAACACCAGCCTCTAAACGTTCAGGTTGATAACCTCAACCCAAAATCAAAAGCAAAGTAGGAACTAATCTAGCCTAAAAAAAAATATAAAAAGAAAGAAGGCTCAATCTAACAAACGAACAATAAAGCATAATCATCAAAATTAAGACCATAAAGATAAAAAAATTAGAATGATAAGAACTTAAATAAACAGAGCCTCTAGCAGTAATTATTAAAGAACAAATCCAAAAACTTAGCAAAATCAAACTAAAAGAAAAATAATCAATACCAAAATAATATCTAATTATATTTAAATCAGCATATGAATAAACACAAATTATAAAAACAAAACTAGACAGAAATATTAAGGAATGAACCAACCATCAACAATTATTAACTAAACACAGAGGGATCAAAGAAATAGTTATAAATAAATACTTTAACATAAGTATAAACCAAAAGAATTAAAAAAATCATTACCATGCGAACGAATTATTGAAACTAAAATAGAAATACCTAAAGCACCTTCACAAACAGAAAAAACCAAAAAAATAACAGGAAAAAATTATCATAAAGAAAGAACAATATATTCTAATCTCAAAAGAACCATTAATAAATGCTTACGCTTAGAAGAAAAAACATAAACACCAGCAAAATAAACCAATAAAGAAGTTAAGACAGAGAATATAAACATTAGTTTTAATAGTTTAAAAAAAACGCCGGTCTTGTAAACCGGAAATAAGTCCAGCCCCAGTTTTAAAACTTCAGAGGTGAAAAAGCTTCCATCATTGGACCCCAAAACCAATATTTTAAATAAACTAACCCCTGAAATGATTAAAATAATAATTATATCACTATCAAACGTAATAAATAGTAATTTTATTAAATTAATACAACCAATATCAATAATGCTTTTCATTATTATACAAACTTTTCTAGTTGGACTAATAACAGGAACAATAATGGAAAGTTATTGATTATCATATATTTTATTTTTAACGTTTCTTGGTGGTATATTAGTTCTATTTATTTATATTACGAGATTTGATCAAACGAAATATTTCAACCTAAATCAATTACCATAATTATTACCTTAACAATATGGGTATTTATTATATCAACATTAATTATCTTAGATATATTAATATTTATAGACTTTTTTAAAAATACTGAAACTATAAATATTGATAATTCAATCAATTATCAAGAAATAACAATAGCTTCACAAAAACTATATAATAGACCAACATTTATTATTACAATAATAATAATAATTTATTTGTTTTTAGCACTATTAGCAGTTGTTAACATCACTAATATTAACCAGGGTCCTATTCGTAAAATAAGATATTTTACTAATGAATAAACCCTTACGATTACATCCTTTATATAAATCATTAATAACTCTATAGTTGATTTACCCGCACCGACAAATATTTCATTTTGATGAAATTTTGGGTCCCTACTAGGGTTATGCTTGGTAATTCAAATTGTAACTGGACTATTTTTATCTATACATTATACATTGAATATTGAAATAGCATTTAGTAGTGTAGTTCACATCTGCCGAGACGTAAATAATGGTTGAATTATTCGAACCCTGCATGCAAATGGAGCTTCTATATTTTTTATTTGTATTTATTTACATGTAGGACGAGGAATTTACTATGGATCTTACATACACACCTGAATAATTGGCACAGTAATTTTATTCTTAGTTATAGCAACTGCATTTATAGGATACGTTTTACCTTGAGGTCAAATATTATTTTGAGGTGCGACAGTAATTACTAATTTATTATCAGCAATCCCATATTTAGGAACAGATTTAGTCCAATGAGTGTGAGGAGGGTTTGCTGTTGATAACGCAACATTAAATCGATTCTTTACATTTCATTTTGTATTACCGTTTATAATTGGTGCCATGGCGGCAATTCATTTATTTTTTTCTTCACCAAACAGGGTCAAATAACCCCTTAGGACTAAATGGAGATATCGAAAAAATTCCATTTCACCCATATTTTACTTTCAAGGATTCTATTACATTTGTATTAATAACATCATTATTAATCATACTATGCTTGATTAATCCTTACCTCCTAGGAGATCCAGATAATTTTGTACCTGCTAACCCGTTAGTAACCCCCGTTCATATTCAGCCAGAATGATATTTCTTATTTGCATATGCAATTCTTCGATCAATTCCTAATAAGATAGGAGGTGTTATTGCATTATTTCTATCTATTACAATCTTAATAATTTTACCATTTTATAATAAAACACGATTCCGAGGTATTCAATTCTATCCTATTAATCAGATTTTATTTTGAATTATAGTAGTTGTTGTATGTTTATTAACATGAATTGGAAAACGACCTGTTGAAGAACCTTATATTATAACAGGACAAATCTTAACAATTATTTACTTCACATACTTCTTAATTGATGTCCATGTTGCAAACGCATGAGATAAACTAATTAAGGAATAATAAGTTAATTAGCTTAGGAAAAGCATATGTTTTGAAAACATAAAACTAGAAGTTTAACTCTTCTATTAACTTTTCTTAAAAAATTTCACTAAATAAATGAGATAAATAAAATCTTTAAACCAACAAAGAAAATAAAAAAATTCAAAGATAAAGGTAAAAAACTTTTTCAAGCTAAGTACATTAACTTATCATAACGAAAACGTGGCAATGTACCTCGAACTCAAATAAAACCAAAAGATATAACAGCAAGCTTAATAAAAAATATAAAAGAATAAAAATCACCGCCTAAAAAATTAAAGCTAATAATATTCTTATAAAAACAATTCTAGTATACTCAGCTAAAAAATTAAAGTAAAATCTCCTGCACCATTTTCAATATTAAAACCTGAAACTAACTCAGATTCGCCCTCGCCAAAATCAAAAGGGGTTATGTTAGTTTCAGCTAAACAAGAAGCAAAACAAGCTAAAGCTAAAGGAAAAGAAATAATAATAAATCAACAATAAAGCTGATAATTTATAAAATCAAACATGTTAAAACTACCAATTAAAATAATTAAAGATAATAAAATTAAAGCTAAACTAAATTCATATGAAATTGTTTGAGCATCAGACCGGAGAGAACCTAATAAAGAATAATTTGAATTAGAAGACCAACCAGCAATTATAACAGTATAAACACCTAATCTAGTACAACATAAAAAAAAACAAAAATCCATAAGAAAAAGAACACATTTAAGTTAAATAATGAAAAATTACTCAAACAGCTAAGGAAATTATTAAATTAAAAACAGGAGAAAAATAATAAAGTAAATAATTACATATAATAAGAATTGGCTGCTCCTTACAAATTCACTTAATAGCATCACTAAAAGGTTGAGGAATTCCTACAAATCCTACTTTATTTGGACCTTTTCGAATTTGTTTATAACCTAAAACCTTACAGTCTAATAAAGTTAAAAAAGCAACACTAATTAAAACACAAATAACTAATAAAAGAAAATTCAAAATAAACATAAATAAGTCATAAAGTATCAATACTATTTGTAGAAGAAAATCTACATAAATGAATTCTAAATTCAACACATTAATCTGTCAAAATAGTAATCTAATTAATATTAATCAATATAATAGAAAATATTTTAATCATATGGTCCTTTTTAGTTATTCTTCATGTCACCCCAACAAAACATCATAATTAAATATAGTAAGACAAACAAAAAACTATATAAAAGTAAAATGTTAAGCTGTATAGGGTCTTCTCGTCCTAAAGAAGAATCTAAGCCTTTTGACTCAAAAGTTAAATTCAAAAATTTATTAAGAGACAGTTGATTTCTCGTCAAACCATTCATTCCAGCCACTAATTAAGAGACTAATGATTATGCTACCTTTGCACAGTCAAAATACCGCGGCTCTTTAAAAATCTGCTCAGTGAGCAGGCCAGACCTCAAAGTATTTTCAAGAGGACATGTTTTTGATAAACAGGCGGAAATCAATTTTGCCTAGTTCCTTATAATAAATTTACAAGGTAAAAATTTTATACAAATAAATATACTAATTCTATCATTATTACAAAAATTTTAAAATTAAATTAATAATCTTAATAAAAAACCTAAAATATTTATAAAATCAAAATAAAAAATAATGAACTAAAACGTAATCTTTAAGATAGCTGGTTTAAAGCTTACTATTATATTTCATAAAATAAATTATAGGTTATTAACTTCAAAGCTTATCCCTTAAAGAATAAATAAGTTAATATTTAATAATTAAAAAATTAAATAAAACAATTAACTTTAAAAAATTAAATTTTTTCTTAAGAAACTAGATATCTTGGGAAACGATTAACATCTCATTTCTATAAATAATTTAATAATAATTATGATACATTAACTATAAATTATTTATAAATCAACCCAAATCGAGACAAGTAAAGTAAATACCAAAATTTTGATAAACCCTGATACAAAAGGTACAATAAATAAAACCTACTTTTAAAAATTTAAAATAATAGTTCATAAAACACTTACATTAACAATAAACTATAATCTAAAAAATAAATTCTACAAAATATACTAAGACAAAATTCGACAAAATTATTTTTATTAAATAACTAAATAAACAAAAAATAAATATAATAAAATTAATTATCAAGACATCCTGATTTGCACAGAAAAATTTTCAGTGTAAGTGAAACACTTTACTAATAAGTTATATCTTCAAATTCTTACTAGATACACTTTCCAGTACATCTACTATGTTACGACTTATCTCATCTAAATTGGAGCTACCTTAAAATAATAAAATAGAATAATCAATAATGAGAGCGACGGGCGATGTGTACACACCTCAGAGCCAATATCACTTAAATTAAATAAATTAAATTACTATCAAATCCACCTTCATTTATAGTATTTCACCATCAAATCCGTTATAAACAAAAATCTATTGTAACCCACCTCCTCTTAACTATAAGCTGCACCTTGACCTGAAATATTTTATAATTATAAATCTTGATAATTATAACTCTAAAAAGATTCTCTCATAACGGAGATATACAAACAAATAAATTAAGTAAAGCAAATCGTGTACTATCAATCACGGGGTAGGTTCCTCTGAACGGAATGAGATATCGCCAAATTCTTTGGGCTTAAAGACCTTATCTAATAGTACCCTTGTAAATATAATTAACATTTAAAATAATAGGGTATCTAATCCTAGTTTATTATTTAAATTTCACAGATTCATAAAAAGATCTACAAATAAATTTTAACATTTCACCTTACAAATTTATATTTCAACCCTAAAAATATAAACAACTGTTTTAACCTATAATATTCACTTGTATCAATCGTATAACCGTGGCTGCTGGCACGAATTATGCCGATACTAAATCAATTGCTAAATCCAAAATCACTTGATAATTAAATCAAATTACTGCAAAAAGAACATTTAGTTTAACGAAACTTACATATAACACAAAGAAAAAGTGAATAAAGAAGCAAGAATAAAACTTTTGGAAACAAAATAAGAAATTTTAAAATTTATAAAATTAAGAAAAAATAAAAGATTCAAATATTTAAAGAAAAAAAAAGAAAAAATCACAAAGATTGACAAAAAAAAGAAATGCGGCCACGTATGACCACAACAACTTCTCTATTATATATAAATTAAGATTAATATGGAACATGTATACAGATAAATGTATTATATTCTTTATTATTTAATCTTTCTTTTCACTAATAATAAAGAAAGATTAAATAATATAATAAATATAATTTATACAATTATGTAATTTAATGTAATATGTTATTAATATAAAATTAAGTTTATATTAAATTAACTTAAATATTTGTTAGTTAAATAATCTAATTATAGATAATTTTATAATTATATTATTATAATTAATATAATTATTAATATTATTATAATAATTTATATTTAATATAATTAATTATATTTATTATATCCAATTAAAATGATATTTAAAATTAAATTACATATTATTATATAATTTATAATACAATAACCTATTTTAAGCTAAAAACATAAGTAGCTATACTCCTAGGTAAATAAATGTATTAAAATAATCATTTAATAATAATAAAATAACATTATAGGTATTTAAATTTAAATAAATGTAATATATTACTATAAATTATTTATTATATATATATATATATATATATTCAAATTATCCATACCGAGATAAATTAATTAGAAATAACCAAAATAATACATAAACAAATTTAAAAAAAAACTTTTAATTTATATATTAAATATAAATGAAGTGCCTGATTAAAGGGTTACCTTGATAGGGTAAATTAAGTAAATAAAAATTACTTTCATTAAAAATTACATAAGACAGAATTAAACTATCTCCTTTAGTATAAAAAACTAATGTGCATCATACACCTTAATGTAAAAAGGTAAGCTAAACAAGCTAATGGGTTCATACCCCATTTATAGAGGTATCAATCCTCTCCTTTTTAATGACCAACAACTCTACAAAACTTCTCTTCCTATCAACATTAATGATAGGAACGATCCTGCCCATTTCATCAAACTCCTGATTCGGAGTTTGAATAGGACTGAGATCAACTTACTTTCATTTATTCCACTCCTAACAAGAAATAAAAATATAATAATAATAAAAATAGTCGTCAATTAAGTATTTTATTGTCCATGCAATAGCATCGACAATACTATTATTTTCAATTTTGATGATTCAAATAAAGTATCCAGTAGGGTGAGAAACAGAATTTATTCCATCAATAATAATCAGATCTAGATTATTATTAAAGATTGGGTCTTCACCTTTTCATTTCTGATTTCCAGAAGTAATAGGATCTTCAAGATGAAATAACTGTTTGACACTAATAACATGACAAAAAATTGCCCCAATAATGGTATTATCTTATTGTATTCAACTAAGAACTTTCATTTGAACAATTATCATTCTAAGAATTATTATTGGGGCATTAGGTGGTTTAAATCAAACATCTCTATGCCAACTTCTAGCATATTCCTCAATTAGACACTTGGGGTGGTACAACCTGTTGTGATGGCTCATGGGATTTACAGTAGCCATTTTATACAAAATCCATACAATGAAGACAATGACTAGTAGAGCTACAGGAACAGAGGAAATGCTGGGAATGACCACTTGACTGGAATAACTGTCAGGCCATACTTTTCTCCCCAGTGTGTGCTGATCGCAAGGTCAGCATCTGCCTGGAGGTGGGTGTAACCCAATGCCTGAAGACGTCTGCTGGGGTGGTACTGCTCTGTCAGCAAACCTACTGTGCATCAGCTGGTAGAAGTCCATGGTAACATCAAATTCAAATGGAGTTGGATGTTTTGTAGATAGTTTATTAAGAACGTTGCACCAAATAAGTGCAGATAAATTGATAGAATGAGGTTAAAAGAGTGTAGAAGGAGAGGCAGGAAGCTGGGCAAATTGTAATAGTTTTTTCTGTGATAAAACAGTATTCACATACGGGTGATTTTGTGGTGCATTATGTATGTTGCAATGATAAAATGCTTTGATAAGACACAAAGAGTCCAAACATGTACATATTGTAACAATATCTGTAGTATCTACCTATTCAAATTTTCAGTACTATTTTAGAATCACGGATGAATATTTTATCATTATTGATGTACCACTGGCGTTTCCAGTGTATAGAGTACACATCTCATTGCCTAGTTACTTGAAAATATCGGTGAGGATTTGGTGTCATCAGTAATAGCTTAATAGTTCATATCAGAGAGCAAAAGTTTTGACCGTACCCACGTTACTTGGATAGTGTGGCAGTTCTAGGGCCACTGAGGCACTAGAAGAAAGAAGGAACTGTCCAGGCAGAATGGTGAGTCAGGCACTCAAGCCACTGTAGTAAGACTAGATTTCAGTGAAAAATTGGAGTTGGGGATACAGACTGATTTAGAAAAGGAGGGGAATGGGGTCAGTCAGGTAAGGGACTGCATTTGCTGTTTTAAGGCTGCACCACCCAAAATGAACCGAAGTGTTGTGCTCCACTCCGACTCACTTGTTTGGCAGAGCAAAGATCCCAACTGAAAAGAGGTAAGTTTACAACATCTCGGCTTACTCACGGCCAGTGCAGAAACTGTAATGCATGTACAAGAACCCGGGCAGCATGGTGGACAATTGGAGAGAAGGCGAGTGTTAGACCGCTACCTGCAGCAGGTCTCCAAGACGAAAAGCTTCAAATTGATACAGTAATGTATAGAATATGAGGTGAGTCTTAGGTTTTTGTGTTGTGTGTATGAGGATCTATTTTCTCTGGATGGCAAGAGAGTCTAAAGTGTTCACGTGAGCTGTGTGTGTGACTGTATATAGATAAAAGATAGTATGATAGCTCAAGGTACGAAAATGAGAGAGAAAAAGTACCACAAACAGCTAAGGGCCTCTGTGATCACCAATCAAATCATGCTAGATGCACACCTCTGGAGGATATGGAGGATACTGTCATGTAATCTGCCATTCTTTCTTCATTACAAGTTTTTTATTCAATGCTTACAACTGGAGGAAAAGGTTGAGTAGATAAAACAGCAAATACTTGTGCACCTGATTGTAGACGAAGGAACACAGCTTTGTGACAACCAACAAGCAGCGAAGTTGTATTTCTAGCCCTTAAGGTTAGGCATGCATTACCGAAGTGTGAAGCACTCGATAGTTTTGTAAGGCTTTACTTTCTGCAATGTAAGTAATATACTTGGACAATTAATTATGGCACTGTTGATGACTTAGGGCAAAACCTGCCAAAGCAAGGTGGGTCTCTGCAAAAAGAGAGGAGCTTTGTGGATGGAAAAGAATGTGATTGTCTTGGTACTGCCAGAGAGCTTAGTCCTGATTAATCCAGCTAGCCCCTCCTTATCAACAGAAGAAAGGAATACAGAATATAAATAACAACATGGCAATATGGTAAGTGATAAAAGTGGAAGGGTCAAAAAATTAACTGCAGCAGCTTGAGGTAATGGGTTCCCCACTGACAATTCCAGCAGAATGGATGAACTTACACTGTGCCCCTTCAGTAGCATAAATAATCAGATTGTCAAATTTGATTAAAGTTTACTCGGTATACCTCAGAAATCTACAGGTACCTAGTCACGCGTCAATTGAGAGACGCATAATGAGGCCCCTTAGGGATATGGCTGCAAGGGAGGGGAAGAAAACCAATGTGCACTCCATGTGCATACTGAGGGGAGTCATTACAGATGTGGAAAGGGTCCTTCTGGATGCCATGAAGGATACAGGGTGCACCCATCTGCAGGTGGTTGCTCATGTCGGCACCAATGATGTGTGTCGCTATGGATTGGAGGAAATCCTCTCTGGCTTCTGGCGGCTATCTGATTTGGTGAAGACTGCCAGTCTCGCTAGTGGGATGAAATCAGAGCTCACCATCTGCAGCATCGTCGACAGGACTGACTGTGGACATTTGGTACAGAGCCGAGTGGAGGGTCTGAATCGGAGGCTGAGACAGTTCTGCAACTGTGAGGGATGCAAATTCCTCGACTTGTGCCATAGGGTGGTGGGGTTTCGGGTTCCACTGGATAGGTCAGGAGTCCACTACACACAGCAGGCAGCTACATGGGTAGCAGGGATTCTGTGGTGTGGACTGGGCCGTTTTTTAGGTTAGATGACCTCGGGCAAGTACAGAAAGGGCAACGGCCTCAAAGGGTGCGGAGCAAAGTCAGGACATGTGAGGACCAAGCAGCAATCGGTATTGTAATTGTAAACTGTCGAAGCTGTGTTGGTAAAGTACCGGAACTTCAAACGCTGATAGAAACCACTGAAGCTGAAATCGATATAGGTATGGAAAACTGGCTAAAGCCAGAGATAAATTCTGCCGAAACTTTTACAAAGTCACAGACGGTGTTTAGAAATGATAGATTGCATGCAACCGGTGGTGGCATGTTTGTCGCTGTTACTAGTAGTTTATCCTGTAGTAAAATAGAAGTGGAGAGTTCCTGTGAATTATTATGGGTGGAGGTTATACTCAACAACCGAGCTAGGTTAATAAATGGCACCTTTTACTGATATCCCGACTCAGCAGCATTAGTGGCAGAACAACTGAGAGATAATCTGGAATACATTTCACATAAATTTCCTCAGCATGTTATAGTCTTAGGTCAAGATTTCAATTTACCAGATATAGAATGGGACACTCAGATGCTTAGGACAGGTGGTAGGGACAGAATATTGAGTGACATTATACTGAGTGCACTATCCAAAAATTACCTTGAGCAATTAAACAGAGAACCAACTCATGGAGATAACATCTTGGACCTACAGATAACAAACAGACCTGAACTTTTCGAATCTGTAAGCGCAGAACAGGGAATCAGCCATCATAAGGCCGTTGCAGGATCCCTGAATATGGAAGTAAATAGGAATATAAAAAAAGGGAGGAAGGTTTATCTGTCTAGCAAGAGTAATAGGAGGCAGATTTCAGACTACCTAACAGATCAAAATGAAAATTTCTGTTCTGACACTGACAATGTTGAGTGTTTATGGAAAAAGTTCAAGGCAATCGTAAAATGCGTTTTAGACAGGTACATGCCAAGTAAAACTGTGAGGGACAGGAAAAACCCACCGTGGTTCAACAACAAAGTTAGGAAACTACTGCGAAAGCAAAGAGAGCTTCACTGCAAAATTAAACGCAGCCAAACACTCTCAGACAAACAGAAGGTAAATGATGTCAAAGTTAGCATAAGGAGGACTATGCGTGAAGTGTTCAGTGAATTTGAAAGTAAAATTCTATGTACCGACTTGACAGAAAATCCTAGGAAGTTCTGGTCTTACGTTAAATCAGTAAGTAGATTGATACAGTATATCCAGACACCCTGTGATGATAATGGCATTGAAACAGAGGATGACACGTGTAAAGCTGAAATACTAAACACCTTTTTCCAAAGCTGTTTCACAGAGGAAGACCACACTGCAGTTCCTTCTCTAAATCCTCACATGAATGAAAAAATGGCTGACATCAAAATAAGTGTTCAAGGAATAGAAAAGCAACTGAAATCACTCAACAGAGGAAAGTACACTGGTCCTGACAGGATACCAATTCGATTCTATACAGAGTATGCAAAAGAACTTGCCCCCTTCTAACAGCCATGTACTACAAGTCTCTAGAGGAACGGAAGGTTCCAAATTATTGGGAAAGAGCACAGGTAGTTCCAGTTTTCAAGAAGGATCGTCGAGCAGATGCGCAAAACTATAGGCCTATATTTCTGACATTGATCTGTTGTAGAATTTTAGAACATGTTTTTTGCTCGTGTATCATGTCATTTCAAGAAACCCAGAATCTCCTCTGTAGGAATCAACATGGATTCCGGAAACAGCTATCATGTGAGACCCAACTCACTTTATTTGTTCATGAGACACAGAAAATATTAGATACAGGCTCCCAGGTAGATGCCATTTTCCTTGACTTCTGGAAGGCATTCGATACAGTTCCACACTGTCACCTGATAAACAAAGTAAGAGCCTACAGAATATCAGCCCAACTGTGTGGCTGGATTGAAGAGTTTTTAGCAAACAGAACACAGCATGTTGTTCTCAATGGAGAGACGTCTACAGACGTTAAAGTTACCTCTGGCATGCCACAGGGGAGTGTTGTGGGACCATTGCTTTTCACAATATATATAAATGACCTAGTAGATAGTGTCGGAAGTTCCATGCGGCTTTTCGTGAATGATGCTGTAGTATACAGAGAAGTTGCAGCTTAGAAAATTGCAGTGAAATGCAGGATGATCTGCAACTGATAGGCACTTGGTGCAGGGAGTGGCAACTGACCCTTAACATAGACAAATATAATGTATTGCAAATACATAGAAAGTAGGATCCTTTACTGTATGATTATATGATAGTGGAACAAACACTTGCAGCAGTTACTTCTGTAAAATATCTGGGAGTATGGGTACAGAACGATTTGAAGTGGAATGATCATATAAAATTAATTGTTGGTAAGGTGGGTGTCAGGTTGAGATTGATTGGGAGAGTCCTTAGAAAATGTAGTCCATCAACAAAGGAGGTGGCTTACAAAACTCTTGTTCGACCTATACCTGAGTATTGCTTGTCAGTGTGGGATCTGTAGCAGGTCGAGTTGACGGAGGAGGTAGAGAAGATCCAAAGAAGAACAGTGCATTTTGTCACAGTGTTATTTGGTAAGCGTGATAGCGTTACAGAGATGTTTAGCAAACTCAAGTGGCAGACTCTGCAAGAGAGGCGCTCTGCATCGCGGTGTAGCTTGCTGTTCAGGTTTTGAGAAGGTGCTTTTCTGGATGAGGTACTGAATATATTGCTTCCCCCTACTTATACCTCCCAAGGAGATCATGAATGTAAAATTAGAGAGATTCGAGTGTGCACGGAGGCTTTCCGGCAGTCGCTCTTCCCGCGAACCATCGCGACTGGAACAGAAAAGGGAGGTAATGACAGTGACACGTAAAGTGCCCTCTGCCACACACTGTTGGGTAGCTTGTGGAGTATAAATGTAGATGTAGATGTAGATGTAGTACACTTTTCGGCACTTCCATTTACTTGTGGGCGTAGTGGCATGACCACTAAGTGAGTTCTTTGCAAGTCGGTGTGCCTAACTTAGGCACGATAGAGCTTGCGGCATCACCGTTAGTGACAATGATTCTGAATGTATGTTAGTGCAGGTAACTACTGACAGTTCTCATGGACTAATCTTTTTATATCTCCCATTTTACTGGGGATTGCTACTGTGCCTAAATTATTACAGTAACATGCGTCATGGCACGCACACTGTGCTTGGTTTCGGCATGAAAAGTTGTTGCATTAACTGCACTGGTGCACATCTCTCAATGAGAGCAAATAATTATTTACAATATTTAAATAAGGAAATATGGCCTCATATTGGGGGTGTTTCACTCAACTGCTATTTTCATATGAACAGAGTTGCAATTATATGAAGAATCTATATCTGCACTTTCCCAATAGCTCAGTTTGAGCGTCCTCTAACTGGATTGAACATTTTTAAACATGAAATAATAAAATGGAAATAAAAATATACTTCAAAGTGGGGAGGTAAGCTCAGAGAGAGGGGGGTAGACTGTCAGATAAAATACATTATGAAATTTAATGGCATTCAGGAGGAGCTTCAATAGCTTTTGCTAAACAAAATAAACATTTTCACATATATTTTTTAGTAGCTACAGCAGGCGCTGTTGTGATACGTTTTCTCTCATTATCTCTGTTGTCATGTAATTCTGCTTATAGACTGATATATTCACACTCATTCTCAGGTCTTCATGCCACGTTTGCAGCTACAAAATAAATGGCAGTTCTTGTCCTAACTTGAGTGAAGCATTAATAAACACAATCAGTAATTGGTATTACTTTCACCAGATCTTGAGTACAACTTCATGGTATTTGTATCTTAATGTGCAATTTCTGCTTAATTTGAAATCACTACAAGGAGTAAGTTTACCTGGGCAGGACTTGACTATACTGGTGTATTACACTGAAGAGCCAAAGAAACTGGTACAAGTGCCTAATATCTTGTAGGGCCCCCACGAGCAAGCATAAGTGCCGTAATAGGACTCGACTAATGTCTGAAGTAGTGCTTGAGGGAATTGAGACCATGAATCCTGCAAGGCTCTCCATAAAGCTGTAAGAGTACGAGGGGCTGGAGATCTCGTTTGAACAGCAAGTTGCAAGGCATCTCAGATATGCTCAAAAATGTTCATGTCTGGGGAGTTTGGTGACCAGCAGAAATATTTATACACAGAAGGGTCTATCTGGAGCCACTCTGTAGCAATTCTGAACATGTATGGTGTTGCATTGTCCTGCTGGAATTGCCCAAGTCTGTCAGAATGTACAATGAACATAAATGGATGCAGGTGATAAGACAGGATGCTTACGTACGTGTCACATATCAGAATCATATCTAGACATATCAGGGGTCCCATATCACACAAACTGCACATGCCCCACACCATTACAGAGCCTCCATCAGCTTGAAGAGCTCCCTCCTGACTTGCAGGGTCCATGGATTGTTGAGGTTGTCTCCATATCCAAACTCTTCCATCCGCTCGATACAATTTGTAATGAGACTCGTCCATCCAGACAACATGTTCCCAGTCATCAACAGTCCAATGTCAGTGCTGATGGGCTCAGGCAAGGCATAAAGCTTTGTGTTGTGCAGTCATCAAGGGTACACATGTGAATCTTCGGCTCTGAAAGCCCATATTGATGATGTTTCATTGAACGGTTCACTCGCTGACACTTATTAATGGCCCAACATTGAAAGGTGCAGCAATTTGTGGAAGGTTTGCAGCATCTTTTTCCAGCTACAGTGATGTTGGAGAGTTGATGTTTTACTGGATTCCTGATATTCATGGTATGCTCATGAATAGATCATACGGGAAAATCACCACTTCATCATTACCTCAGAGATGCTGTGTCTCATCGCTCATGCGCTGTCTATGGTACCACGCTGAGACTCACTTAAATCTTGATAACCTGCCATTGTAGCAGCAGTAACTGATGTAACAACAGTGCCAGACACTTGTTGTCATATATAGGCATTGCCGATTGCAGCGCCATATTCTATCTGTTTACGTATCTCTGTATATGAATATGCATACCTATACCAGTTTCTTTCGCACTTCAGTGTATATTGTCTCTCTCTCTCATGTAGCAAGGATTTCCATGAAAATGAATATCATAGCGGACCCTTCCTAAAATATGAATCTCTATTAATCACTCCTGGTACAATGACAGTTAGGACGGCCAAATCTGCCAGGAAGTGTTAACTGAAAGTCCTAATGGGACTGGTGTACTTGTGTTTACTCAAAACTATATCCATTATGGTTCTGCTTCTTCAGTGACACAATGGAGTCACATTTCATGGGAAACTAGAAATATTTTCCTTTATCTACTGAAAGCTAGTAGCATTAGCTTGAATGTTATGATTGATATGGTAGATTGGGCAGATTTCAGGTGAGCTCTGAGTAGTCTAACCTCTGACTTATTTAAGCCACCAGGCAAGTGCATAACTGTTTATGGATTTAATGTTTTAACTTTATGTTTTCATAATTCTTTGCTAAATTGGGATAAGTGGATGTTTTATGAAGGGAAATCACATTCCAGTATACTCTGGTTAGTACAGAAATGTACGGGTGCAAGTTGTAAACAGCAAGAGGGCACATGGCCGGACAGCTGAGGGCCATACCATGTCAGAGCGATAGCTGCCGTGTGTTGTCAGAGGAGTGGTGGGAGTCCAGCATGCATTCGGACCTGTATGCGTCAGTGACAATGTGGCATCACTCACACTAAAGGCTAAGCATTTCAGATTGTAACTTCAATCATATTTCGTATCAGTACTACAATACTACACATCGATCAGCTGAAGCCATATCACAGTGCAGCTGTGCTGCCTCAAATATTACCGCCTGCTCCTACCCCTAAAGTTGCACCAATGAATAGAGGTGTCACCATAAAAAAACAGAAAAAGAAGAAATATAGGGTGTTATCAGCACGTCGTTGCTGTGCTTTAACAAACAAGGACCCCTACACCCTGCCATCCTGGGTCTAAATGGGAAAGATGTACTGATAAGAATGTCACAACAGGACGAGAAAGATATGAAACATTTAACTATATGTTTGTATCTCTAAAAGTACTTTTCCCAGATAGACTGAAGTATGCCATTGTTAAGCCACTGAATAAAAAAGGGGATACTTCTTATGTCAACAACTACTGCCAAATCTCTCTTCTGACTGCCTTATCCAAAATTCTTGGAAAAGTAATGTATTTTACAGTAGCTTCACTTCTTTGTAAAAATAAAGTTTTAACAAAATGTCAGTATGGTTTCCAGAAAGATTTTTCAACAAAAAATACTATATATACTTTCACTAATGAAATATTAAATGCTCTGAGTAACCAGAAGTCACCCGCTGGGATTTTTTGAATTCTCACAAAGGCTTCTGATTGTGTAAATCATGGAATACTTCTAGATAAGCTCAAGTGCTATGGTATGAATGGGACAGTGCTCAAATGGTTTAAATCATACCTAACTGGAACAGTGCAGAAAGTTGAAATAAGCAGTTCACATAATATGCAAAAACTAGTGATTTCTCAAACTGGAGAACAATCAAGAATGGGGTGCCACAAGGTTCAGTCTTGGGTTGTCTGATGTTCTTAATATATATTAATGACTTGCCATTCTATATTCATGAAGATGCAAAGCTGGTACTTTTTGCCAACGATACAAATATAGCTATCACACCCAACAGACATGAATTAACTTATGAAATTGTAAACAATGTTTTTCAGAAAATCACTAAGTGGTTCTCTGCAAATGGGCTCTCATTAAACTTTGACAAAACACAGTATATACAGTTCCACACAGTAAATGGAATGACACCTTTAATAAATATAGACTTTGATCAGAAATCGGTAGCTAAGGTAGAATATTCTAAATGTTGAGGTGTATGCATGGATGAGGGGTTTAACTGGAAAATACCCACTGAAGATCTGCTGAAATTTTTGAGTTCAGCTACTTATGCTGTTAGGGTCATTGTAAATTTTGGTGATAAACATCTCAGTAAATTAGCTTACCATGCCTCTGCTTTCGTATGGCATCATATTCTAGGATAACTCATCATTGCTTTCGTATGGCATCATATTCTAGGATAACTCATCATTGAATAAAAGAGTGTTCATTGCACAAAAGCATGTAATCTGTAACTGGGTAACCTCTTTTGATGCTAGTCAATTGTCAGATTGTGCATTACTGCAAAGGGCATTTGATTCTAAAGCATTATGACATGGTGAAAAACACTAAATAAATGACTTTTTCTCTCTTAACAACATGTGGGCAGGGTGGGTTCTTCCTTGTCTCAGGTATGAGGTAGAATGAAACAGCATTTTTACATAACTTTTATTGAAGATTTGTACAATGGTTTCCTTACTGGATTGTTCTGGCTGGGAGAGCGGCAGCTGTGTTGTTCGCGAAGCCTTCTGCTGTGTGGGTGGCGGCGTCTGATTACGCCTGGCGGTGTATATCTCGTATGGCTGTTTCACCCAGTTGACTCGAGACATGCCTCATGAAGTGGCCCATTTAATTATTGAGAACGAAGTCGTGAATTGGATGGTGATACCTTGGATGTAGTGTCCCAGTGTTTCTCTCTCTATGCAGCCGCATGTGACAGTGTTGTGCATCAGCCAGAGGAGCGGCAAGGCAGGGGAAGGCCAGTGTCCCAGACTCAAACAACAGACTCCAGCTTGCCAGTCTTCAGCTGTCAGATCTTCATCCCAGCTCACAGGTGACTGCTGATATGAGGCTGTCTCCTTCCTGTCCTCACGAGTCACCCAGGTACATAAAAATCAGTCTTCAAATACCTTCTAACTTCTGTCTTCTGGCAGCGAGGCTGCTGCTTGCTATTCCATTACAGCGGCGGACTTGGTGCTTCTGTGTATGATGCAGTCTCTTCCTGCGTGAAGCTCTTCAGCACTGAAACTGAACTGAAAACTACTCCCCTCGGGCCCACTGAGACTCGCATATTTATTCACTTCAGTTCAATGGATGTGAACGACTTCACGGTCATTGCCTCTTCTGTCATGTTGAAAAGTTTCTTTAAAAATCTTCTTAACGTTGGTCATTGGCTCTTGGAATGTAGGTGAGGGCCTTTGATCACATGTGACAATTGAGAAACACGTGAGCCGGTCGGGCAATGACCTGAGGGCTGAATCGACAGCTTCCGCTTATGTGGGGTGGGCGATGGCTTCTCCTGAACGTGCTGACTTGTGATCATTGCCTCTGCTACTCTGCCCACTATTTGCAAGTGTGTAACTCCTCTAAACTAAACTAATTTTTTCATTTATTTTTCTGATTTCTACTTCACTTCACATTGATTTCATTAATTTATTTACCTATCTTAAGTACCACTCAACATTCCTCCACTCTTCAGAGAAATTCACCCTCGAATTTACCACTCAACATTTCTCCACTCTTCACACGGCAAAAGCGCTAACACAAGCAATGAAAACTCTCGACTTAGATGATTACACACGCTTCACATTAAGTATGCTGAAAATACTTTATCACTTTACTAAAGCACTGTATGCTCATGAATCACATAGTTCACACATAAATCATTATAATAAGTGTAACACATCTCAATGAAAATGAATAAACAAAAATAGATTTTTCACTTGGAAAAGTACATAGCAACACCTGTTTAATCTAACATATATTAATGCAAGAATATCTATTCTACAGTATTGTTTATTTCAACATGAGACTGTTTAATAAAGACTGAAGTACAATAAACAAAATTAATACACTAATGCTCACAAGTAACCATTGAAGTACACCAGTTAAGAGTGTGGTATCCAATTAACAGGGATTTGATAAAGTGGTATATTATTATTTGGCTTATTTTGTTGTCTTAAATAAAACAAAACTGTACAAAGCACAAACACCAACACAAAGGTTCCAGATATACCCGTTTCTAGCATTATAATTTTAGTTTTATGTTCACTTTTTAACTTTAAGACATGTTGCATCAGAACATTGGCATCAATTTTGCCTTGCTGTGAGCTTATGAACATATCTAATGACTTCAGAAGGGAACTGTCAAGGGAGTCATTGAGGTAGGATAGGTTTTGTGTAGGAAATGCTTGCATGGCATTTTCTGAAAAAAGCAAACAACATGGTTATGGGTCTACCAACCTAGTAAAAACAAAAACAAAGAAAAGAAGGAATACATTGTTAACTACAAGCTCTACATGTTCCAACATTCAACTTTTTTTCTTAAAAAAAACCATTATCATTTATTAATTATTTACATTTGTATACTATCAACAGTCTACTATGATTCAACTAGGACATTCACACCCTTGGTCAAAGATTGTATGGTGCCACGTCCGTATGTTGTGCTGGCGTGGCCACTCTTTTTCCTTTTCGGGTACTTCCTCCACCCTTCGGAAAAGCAGACACTATTGTTGAAGGAATTACATCTGGAGCACCCTTAAAAGGTTTTAAACGACTTGCATGGACAATAGTAGTTCAGGTGGGCAGTTGCAGTTTAACGGTGACTGGTGACGTGATCTCAATAATTTGATAAGGACCTCTGTAGTTTGTTACAAATTTCTTCGTTTTTCCTTTCAAAATGTATGGGGTTGACAGCATCACCCACTGACTGATTTTGTAATTTGGATATTTAGCTTGGGCATTACCTAATGTTTCCTGTCATTCCAAAGCCTTTGTATTAGATTTTTGAACCTTATTCCATACATCCTTCATCATTCGACAGAAATATTTTACTGTTTCTCCAACTTTTCCATTTTTCTGCCTGATTACATCAAAAGGGGACGGTATTTTTCTCCCATAGACCACTCCATAAGGTGACATGCCAGTTGCTTCATGCATTTTGGCATTGTATACCGACACAATTATTGGTAAATATGTATCCCAATTAGAATGTTGTTCATTAATATAATAACTAAGCATCTTGCCAATTGTCCAATGAACTCTTTCTGTGCGTCCGTTGCACTGAGGGTGTAACGGAGTTGTGCATAATTTATGTATTTTTAGTAAGTGGCATAGCTGTTTCATTAATTCAGACATAAAATTAGATCCCTGATCTGTGATAATAGCTTCAGGTACGCCAAATGCATTCATTACTCACTACTGATATGTTTGCGCCTGTGTCCACCAGTATCCTTGCCTCTTTATCCTGTATGGTAGCAGATAACCAGCATTCCACTTTCACATTCGCCTTAATGGCATGAAATTTTATTGGGAATGCCTGGCGGCGGGTCTGACATTCCCGTTTGAGTTTAACTGATTTCTATTACCAATAACTTTCTTAGACCTGCATTCCTTGAATGTGTGACCTATCCTTTGACAATTAGTGCATTGAGGTTGTCTGCAGTTTTTTGCTATATGTCCCTGTCAATCGCACCTAAAACATCGTACTCCTGCTGAAAATACATTTCGCTTCTCCTTGTATCTGGTGGCAATGTCTATTTCTTCGAAAGCCGTCACCACAAATACAACTTCTGTTAAATGTTTAGGAAACTCTGCCCTGACACGATGGGACTTTTCAGGAGGTAACTCACGTAAAAATGTATACATAGCTCTATCTTCTGCCTCTTGTAAAATAACTTTATTTGCTTCATCACTAGTTGTCAACTGATAGGTGTTACTATTAACTTTTCTAATCCTATCTACAAAGCTTTCTAATGACTCGTTTTGCCTCTGAGTGGTAGTGTTTAATTTTTCCCTATAAAATCTACAGCTGTTCTGTTTTTGAAAATGTTTAAGTAACCCTTTCTTCTATTCCTCAAATGTTGGAGCATTTCGTAATTCCTCATCGTATAATACGTGTGCTTTAGCCTCTCCTATCAATCTTAACTTTGTCATTTGTAAGAGCTGTTCATCTGACCATGATCCTAACTTTGCAGCTGCTACTAAATCATCAAAAAAGGCTGTTATGTCCTCGCCAGGTTTACCTGAAAAAGGAATTACCAAGGCTGCTGCTGAGGAATCTAGGGTGGGAGGGACTGAACCGGTTTGCCTAACCTCACACAACTGTTTAAATAATGCATTATTATCATTTTTAAGCTGTGCTATTTGATTAGCTAAGCTCTGAATAGCATCCTTAGTAAAAATCGCTTGTGGTGCTGACTCTGACTTTGTACGATTTTGTGTCATTATTTTACAAACTATTAGTTACACAATCTTATTGCACTGAATTAAAAAGATGTTTAAATATTTTCGACAACACTTAAAATTATGAGAGAAAATACACTTCTAAATAAAGAAAATATTACGACTGCTATGCAAACCTCTATCCTTTCACACATTAAACAATAATCACTGTGGACCTTTAGTGACTGTCATTCACACCTCATATTGAGCCAAGGGTCTTTTTCTCTCACACCAAAAGTAACTTTTTTTTTTTTTGTTTCTTCACTACTCAAGGTTAAATCTAACTTTGGCTCAGAATGGGATAAATTATGCAGCCACAAAAGTCTTTGGTCACTTACCTAATAGCATCAAAAGTCTGACAGACAGCCAAATAATTTCCCCACCTCCCACCCAAACATAAAAAAATAAAAAAAAATTTAGTGTCATGTAATATTTTATGTAATGTAATATCTTGTGTAGTCAGCTTTTATTAACCTGACATGTTCCATATCATTGCGGAGTGTCATATTCATGACCTATGGAACAAGTACTAATCTATTCCAATCTAACCTTTTACAGGGAAATGTGAGTAAGTTTGTGATACTGCAGTCACAAGTTACATAAATGAGACATTGCGTACCACTTACACTTGATCATGAACAGAAAAGCTAAAGAGAATAAGTTGGTTCGAATACATTGTAATGCATTGCTTAACTTAAGTAATGCAGGTCAAGGGAGACAAAAGCCCTCCATGAGGCATTTAAGAAACTGAGTCAGTTTGCATAATGTCTCTATAAGTGAAATAGACGCTAAATGTATCATAAGACCTCTCAGATGCTTAATAGTAATCCATTTCTCAGTAACACATATGATAGCAAGCCAATGCAAGTGTTAGGTTTGCACAAAGACACAATCTATGCTCCACTTGACAGTCAGTCAAAAGCTACTTCCTGTGCCCTAATTTGAACACTTAGAAAATGCTGAGTAAGTTAATTGCCTTCTCACCCAATGCTACTAGTACTGTTGGATAGCTTGAGATGCAAAAATCTTGCATTTACAAGTAACAGCTATTACCAGAACATAACTGTTTTATTTCTTGCTACAATGCTTAATGCATAGTGCAGTTCTTTCTCTTAACTAGTATTACAAGATGGTTTTTTTCAGTCAGTTACTAATATTGCCCCAAGCAAATTGCTATGACTGTACACTTACACTGAGTGCAGTACAGATGTAACATGTCACCCATTGCCACTACTTGTGAAGTCAACCAGTGTCATTTACATGAAGATGAAATAGTTCATTAAAACAAACTTCTATACAACACTTAAAACTTACACGAGTTGAGTTAGAACCATACTTTTAAACAAAGCCATGACTATTATTTTACACTCACATTTCACACACTGAGTCAGAAACTCCATCCAAGATTCTTGATTATTATTTGATGCTGCGGAAAATACATTATAAAACAGGAATCTAAAAAAGAGAAACTTATTTTCATCAGCATATAGGCAACAGGTCCATAAATGTGTCATTAAAGATTTCTACATGGTAGGATCATATATCATCTGCTTGGTAAGCGTCTTCCTGGCTTTAACCAATCGAAGTGTAGTATTGTAGTACGATGAAGTAACTATATTTCAGCATTCACAGGGGAGGTGATGCGCAAGAGAGGGAAGGGGCCCTCATACCAAGGAATGAACTTCTTAGTTTGTCCCTTTTTTACCATGGAATTTCAGAGAAATACCAAATCACTGAGTTTATATCAAGGGAATTTAGTGCCTTTGTTGCTGCATTCTAGCTCTTTTTGTGTGTTTAACTTGGTGCCATACAGGTTTGAGATGGTGGGCTAGCCTTTTCACTTCGCCTATATTGACATCAGGGGGCAATTTGTCAATCTTGAAGGGTGAATTCATGGACACGACAAGTCTTCACATATACTACGAAATTTTCAAATCTGAGGAGTAAACGATGATATATTTTAATAGCAGTACATGACAATTTGATTATTTTTTAGTGACTGGTGCAAATCTTGATGTAACAGTTTTCTAAGACCATAGAGGCAGCAACTGCAGAATGGTAAACCAGAGTATAACATGATATCAGATAATGTGCTAAGCATAAAAAATCTAAATTTATGAATCTTCTTTTAAATTTGAGATAAATTTTCAAGTTTTTTGGGCTATCTTAGTATAAACAACTAGTATAAAACAGTAATAATACAATTCATATACAATGTTATGCATGGTAATAAGTCTCAAGAATCACAAAAATTATTCTTATTTTCTAAGTAATTGTCTTAATTGATCCAAATAATCTACATTTTGGTACAGCAAGTAACATGTAGTATTTAGGTTCTTTATATTTGTTTTAACATAGCAATCCCTCATGTTACTTTACACTGAACAGTCCCCACATTATTTAACACAGACCAATGACCCACTTTTTTAGTTATGGGCAGCTGTGTCATTAAAATGATTTTCAGAAGCTACTAATACTTTGTAGTCAGCAACAGTAATATATGTTTAGTACTACATATGAAACATTTCATTAACCTTTTTTCATGTCCAGGCTATGTAATCACACAGTTGTTCACTAGAATTCAGATACTACTAATATGTGACTTCCAGCTCATAAACTACATAAACATCAATACTATAATTGCAGACTAGTAGTCAGCATCATTGTATTACTTAAATTTCCATAGTCATTTCTCATAACCTTATACAGCATACTATCATAAAAAAGTAAGGACATAACAAAAGCCCGCTGCGGTGGCTGAGCGGTTCTAGACACTGTCAGGAGCCGCGTGACTGCTATGGTTGCAGGTTCGAATCCTACCTTGGGCATGGATGTGTGTGATGTCCTTAGGGTAGTTAGGTTTAAGGAGTTCTAAGTTCTAGGGGACTGATGACTACAGATATTAAGTCCCATAGTGCTCAGAGCCATTTGAACATAACAAAACAGAGCACCAATAAATCCCTAAAATTTCGTTTTCCTAGTATCATCATCATCATCATCATCATCATCATCATCACCATATATGACACAGAATATTACAAACCTCATAATAATATCACAAATTGAAGAACATTTCACAAAACTTCATCTCAACATAAACATCTTACCTCATAGAATCTCCATCAACTTCATAATACCATCACTATACTTCAAACAGAAAAACTTCTCTGGATTATAATCCATGTAGTCTATCTATAATAGCACATCATGTCTTCTGAACCATGAAACTTTTGACATTATAACTGACATTTCAAAAAATTTCATTGAAACACACCATTCTCCATTATGCCTCTCTCTTACAAAGACATCACAGCTGTAACAAAACTGACATACCTTACAAGAATCTTACCTTTTCATTTTACTTAAACATTTTTCCTCTTCCAAATTCCAAGATGTTTCTGTGTTATTAATACTAGCTGACTATAATTATAATAAAAAGTAAAATATTTCCAGTCTGATATCCCTTTATATAAAAATCTAATTTTCATTTTCAGACTGTGCACAAGTTCCCCAACATGAGAGAATTGAAAAGTTATTTACCTTCAATTAATTGAAAACTGCAATAATACAAAAAAGCAGAGCACAGTTTAAGTAATCAAGATGAAAAAATGTTTTGAAGGTGTATGAAAATTGACCTATTTCTAACTCTGGTTCACATAAACAACATGAGATACATACATAGTGAAAAATCCAAAAGTATTAATAATGTTATATATTAAGAGGTTTCCCATTATAAACAGGAAATAAACCTTATTTTTCTCCTTTCCAGTTTCCCAAACACATTTTCAACTCAGCATATGGGTGCTTATTAGTTGTTGTAATATTATTAATCACTATATAACTACATAGTTTTGATGTTGAGACAGTAGGAGACAAATGCTTCATGTAATGTGATTATAAAAAGAGAAACAGGTGAGTAAGAGAAATACATTGCAGCATGGAAATTCAAATTGCTGACATAATATTTACAAGCAAAAATAATAACTTAGGTAGTCTGTTTTAACTTAGAAGAATATCTTTTAAAAAGAGACCAGTTTTACCTACAAATTTTCTCAGCACACAGGCAGAATGAAGGCACATAATATGCTTAAGATTATTTCATATAAAAATATTTTTTATTCAACAGTAATAAAATATATGTGTTTTTCAGTGAAGAATTCCTAAGTGCAATTCATATTTCTTTTTCAAGCAACATTTCTCATATTTCAAGTAGTAATGACATCTTATCCCTATCATTGTCTCACTGAACATTATAATTTGCTCACAACATTTGATTACTACTTTGCTTTGGTGTCATTCTTTACTTAGCATAGGTGATAGCTATAATATTTCATTTCAGCTAATAGGTAATTATATTATTGTCATTCCTCATAGCTCTGTACTTTCCTTTTTGCAAAACTCAGCTAGCAAAAATTTACTTTCATCTCTGATCTTAGGTGCTCCATTAATTATTTTGTCTAATTGCAAATGTCTAACTGTGACTTCTTACCACATGATTTTCATGAAAATAAATTACTACCATACATGACACATAGCTCTCTCTAATTCAAATGTCTAACCACGATTTCTCACCACATGATTTTCATGAACATAGATTACTACCATACATGACACATAGTCCCCAACTAGTTGTTTCTGCAATCAACCTCATATGTCTTCATAATATATATATATGTCATGATTATAATCATTATTATTCTCATTATAAAGCCCTAACATATTTTCATTAATCCCCACTTCTCATAATATATTCTCCTTACTTTACCATTTATCACTAAATTCAATACCAGTTATAAATTCACCATACAGAAACATCATTACAGTAGCATAACACTGATTTTCTCATCACCATGTTACACATACCAATTTCACCAACATAATTAGCATATTCAACATAATTTGCTTCTCATGACTTAGGAGAAAAGTTTATTCATTCTGTACATAAAAGTTGTTCTACAATGACTGACAAATACTTTACATTATACGTGGAATGACTGAGAATCGCTGATACTTATGATAAACATTTCCACTCAGATGACTGCTTCTCACATAACTCTTAATAACTTACAAACTCTGTCATTTATTACTCTTACCACAACATACCAGTAGAAACCAAAATTTTTTAATTCCCTGTCTTTCCAATAACAAACCACTGCACAGCCATTACATTCGTATAACAAACAACCAGATGTCAACTAGACTGAATGGCCACCACCAAACTGTTGTCAAAAACAGGCGAACCACACAGTGGCAAACATGCAGCAGAGCAGAATAAATGAGATTTCAATAGCTGCTTTACAGCCTGTGCCATCTGTATCCTCCCCACCGCCAGCAGATATTTTGAGCTGTGCAGATGGGAGCTATCCTTACAGAACATACTTCACTCCTGTAACCTTCCTTGCCTAAATCTAAGATAACTTCCTGCCCCACCCCCTCCCAATAGTGTGTGTGCATGTGTATGTTTGTGTGTGTGTGTGTGTGTGTGTGTGTGTGTGTGTGTGTTTTCTGCCACCTGCACCCCTAGCTAGACCACAGATGGGTCACCATTCTCCCATGATCTGCTAGATACTCCCGAAAAAGAAAGTGCATTCTGAAAACTAGCCAAGTTCCATACATTTTACTTGTGTGCCTACTGATGATGCAGCACTTGTGCCTTTTGGACAGTTGTCTCCTTTATTTCCAAATAATTCATAATTTCCAATAATAAACATAGTTATGCAATTTACTTCAAAATAATCAATTTTTGTGTATAGATCACCTAATGAATTCATTTGAAAATCATCCAGACACAAAACAGAAGAACATGAAGTATTTGAAAGCATCAGAATAAATAATCGTCTCCACTTATCAGTGCCAGCAGTCAAGATAATATTTAGAAAATTATTGAAGCACATTATCAGTGTATCTCCTAACGTTGTCCATGTGATAGTAAAAAATTCAGAGTTCAAATTATATAAAGTTTTCCAAATTTAACTAATAATATTGTCACAGAAGAAGCTCAGTATCACAGTCATTGTGGTGTAGTGGTTATGATACTATAATGCTGCATGGAGGGTCATGAGTTCTAAACCCACCTGGACTGTAAAATCTTACATTCTATATTTGGTTCGAGTACATTCTAGAAGTATCCGCAAATGTCAAGAATCATTGTACTATTATGTTGTGTAACTGTATGTATACTGTATGTGTCCTAGCTGGAGGCAGTTTACTCCACACTGTTGTATGTGCAAGTGCTGAACAAACCTTTGTAAGTGAAGTTAGTGTTCGTCATTCATCTAATTACACCTTCTTCTGCGTGACATTATTCTGGGTGTTGGAACTTGTGATAGTGCACATTATCGATGACACAGTGGCTCCCATCAGGCCATGACAGAGCTGACGTTTATGTGGCAAGAACCCGAAGTTTGATCCATATTCAACAGAACACAATCTATCGGAGACAGAAGAAGAAGAGGATGTTACGATGACAGCAACCATGTGCCATCACATGAGACATCCTTGTGCATTCTTTGGTGACAATGGCCAAGATCCAAACAAGTGGCTGAAGGTATATGAGCGTATAGCCAAATTTAACAAATGAAATGACACCGTGTGTTTAGCTACCATATTGTTCTACTTGGAGGGCACTGCCAAGCAATTGTATGAGAACAAAGAGGAGAAATTCACAAGCTTGGAATATTCCAGGTGGAACTGCACAAGAATTTTGGCAACACACAGCAACAGAAGTGCAAGGCAGAAGAGAAATTAAAGTGCAGGGCACAGCATCCAGGAGAAACTACAGCATCCTGCATGCAAGACGTCTTGGAGCTGTGTAAAATAGTGGATCCTAAAATTAAGGAGGAAGATAAGGCTGCAAATCTCATGAAGGGTGTTGCTGAGGACATGTATGAAGCCCTACTCCTGAAGGAGGTTCTAACAACAAACAACTTCATCAAATGGTGCCAGTATATCAAGACAATGCATCAAAAAAGAAATACATCCAAGAAGTTTGAATGGCTTCTAAACATCATATTGATGTCTATGATGGAGGAAGAAACTGAGTTCATAAGTGTTCTTCATCAGATAGTGAGAGGGGAAGTTCAGAAGGCACTTGGATTGCACAGAGAGCAAAAAACTGAGACCCTTCAAGAGGTCATAAGAGAGGAAGTGGAACAGACATTGAACTCGAGACCCAGGCGGAGTTACGTTCCTACAATGCCACATGAGGAACTTGTTTGGGCACCAAGGAAGACTGACATCTGGAGGACCCAGGATAACCAATCAGTATGTTTCCACTATCGATGACTGGGACATGTGGGGCGCTGTTGTCAGGAAAGGTGGTGGATATTTGATGATGCACGCTCCAGAAGACAGCAGACTGATCTTAACTGATGCCAACTCTGGAACGGCGAAGATGAACAAGAAGATGTAGGTGCAGGATGATGTAGGTCACCATCGCCGCAAGCTAGCCACTGGAGAGGACACTCCCCAACATGCCGATCAAGGTCTCCAACCTTGCTTAGAAGCTCCAGCTGATCACCTAGGTGCCGAAACCTGGAGAACCTTCCTTGGAGGTGAGACCGCCAAAGAGAAAAAACCTCAGCTGTCGATCACTACAGAAATGATAGGAAACTACGTCAATATCCTCATGGATGGCTGACCAGCTCAAGCTCTTGTGGATTACGAAGCATCATATTCAGTTATTTTGGAGAAGTATTGTTGCCAGTTGCAGAAAACCATATCCGTCAACAACAAAACATCTCTGCTGAAGGTGGCTAATGGGAAATATGTAAAACCTACAGGAAGATGTAGCATTCGTGTGGGTATAAGTGGCCATACACAGCCCTTAGAATTCATCGTCTTACAAGAGTGTAGTCATAACATCATTCTCAGATGGCGCTTTTTGAAAGCTTCTCATTCAGTTATAGATTGTGGTTGGTTCAAGATTATGCTAGACAAGATGAGATACTGTGGACAGGAAGATGTGCATCCGAGTGTGTGGAGGCAATGTGTGCTAGATGAAATGATCATTCCTGCAGTCAGCACTAGAAAGGTAACTGTCATGTGTCATGCCAAGCATCAACCCATGGATCTTGTATCAGAATGTAAGAGAAGCATGCCACTGAAGAATAACCTGGTCATCCCAGCCTCTGTTGTCTCGTTTAAGAACAGATTCGGCGAATTGTGGATAGTTAACTGTCACTGAGAACTGCAGGTCCTTCCAAGACACATGTGAGTAGCAAATGCTGAGCCATTAATTGCACAACAGATGAGCATCATAGAAACCTCCCATGCTGAGTCTGTGGGCGAAATTGGTGCTACCATTTTGAGACAAGATCTTGTAGCTCGACTATCACCAGATCTCACCTAGGAACAGCAAAAGAAGCTACTTGCCATTCTTCAAGAGTTTTCTGAATGCTTCAATCCATAGGTGAAGAGCAAATTAGACAAATCGATGGAGAAGCACTGGATTATCACTGGAGACCATCAACCAATAAGCCAGAGAGCTTACAGTGTGTCAGCAATGAAACGTCAAATAATTCACGACGAGGTAGAGAAAATGATGAAGAATTACATCATTCAGCCTTTGCAGAGCCCATGCTCATCCCCTGCAGTTCTTGTCAGGATGGCAGTTGGTGCTTTTGTGTTGATTACAGGAAGCTTAATAAGATAACTAAAAAGGACGTTTGCCCTCCTCCATGAATTGACTATACAATAAATTGTCTGAAGGGTGCTAAGTTTTTCTCAACGATGAAGATGTACTCGGGATACTGGCAAATCGAAGTAGTTGGGGCTGATCGAGAGAAAACTGCATTCATCACTCCTGAGGGCCTGTATGAGGTGGTTTGTGTAATGCACCAGCAACTTTTGATCGGATGATGGATAATCTTCTAAGTCACCTGAAGTGGACGATGTGTCTTTTGTTATTTAGATGACATTATAGTGCTCTCAGAGACATTTGATGAACATATAAAAATATTGAGGGCCGTTCTTAAGTGTCTCCAACTAGGCGGACTGAAACTTAATCCAAGAAAGTGTCTCTTTGGAGCAAAAGAAGTCAAAATACTTGGACACCTTGTGTCAAATGAAGGTGTGTGGCCAGACCCAGAAAAGGTGAGATCTATAACGGAATTTCCTATTCCTAAATGTATTAGAGATGTGAGAAGCTTCCTCAGATTATGTTCTTATTACCATCATTTTATCAAAGACTTTTGTATCAAAGCCAAGCCACTAGAAGAGTTGTTAAAAGCTGATGCTAAATTTATCTGGGGTGGTGCTCAACAAGATTCTTTCAATGTTATGCGAAAAGCTCTGACGACTGACCCTTTACTTGGTCTATATGATAAGAGAACACCTACAGAACTACATACAGATGCCAGTGGGTATGGGATCAGTGCTGTTCTGGTGCAAATTTCGGATGGAAAAGAGAAGGTTATAGCCTATGCTTCTAGGACATTTACAAAAGCCGAGAGAAACTACTCAACTACAGAAAGAGAATGTCTTGCTGTGATCTGGGCCATGTGCAAATTTTGACAGTATCTTTATGGAAGGCAATTCACAGTTGTTACAGACCACCATTCACTTTGCTGGTTGACAGGTCTTAAGGATCCAACAGGATGACTTGCCAGGTGGGCACTGCGTCTTCAAGAGTATGACATTACCACAGTGTACAAAAGTGGGAGAAAACACCAAGATACTGACTGTCTCTCAAGAAACCCTGTGCAAGACCACCAAGACATTGATGAAGATAGTGACCATCTCACTGCACTCCAGGATCTATCTGCTGAACAGAAGAAGGATGCCAAGATATCTCAAATTATGCTTGCCTTAAATTGGTCAGAGGATGTGAAAGGACACTTTAAGGTAGTTAATGGAGTACTTTGCAAGAAAAACTTTAATCCATTTGGAAAGAGGTGGCTACCAGTGATTCCTAAACACATGCACTTAGATGTTCTACAAAAATTTCATGACACGCCTGAGGCCAGACATTTTGGATTTATTAAGACATACAATAGGATCTGCAAGAGATTTTTCTGCCCAGGTTTATTTAGGAGTGTCCGTCACTATGTGTCACACTGTAGAGACTGCCAGAGGAGAAAGGCGGTTCCTCAGAAACCACCTGGCCAACTCATACTAATTCCACCAGCTGAAACACCTTTTCAGCATGTTGGGATTGACGTCCTCGGACAATTTCTGATGTCTGCTAGTGGCAGTAGATGGATTATTGTTTGCACTGATTATCTAACATGTTATGCCATTACAAAAGCTGTAAAAACAGCTGAAGCATCTGATGTAGCCAAATTCATTGTGGAAGACATTGTATTAAAAGACGCTGCCCCAAGGTTGTTAATTACAGATCGAGGGAAAGATTTTCAATTGAATCTTGTGACAGAGATAAACCAATGGTGCAGCATTACTCATCACATGACGACTGCCTACTATCCACAAACTAACATGCTTACTGAACACCTTAATAAGACCAGCCAACATGCTATCAATGATCATCAATGTTGAGCAGAGCAACTTGGATGAGATGCTACATTTCTTGACGTTTGCCTACAACACCGCCAAACAAGACACCACAGGATTTATGCCATTTTTCCTGGTGCATGGGCGTGAGGTGACTCCAACAATGGACACTGTGTTTCCGTTACATCCTAATGACGTGGACAACGACTATATCGGCCAGGTCTTAACCAGAGCTGAGGAAGCTTGGCAGTTAGCTCAACTCCGCACACTGCAGGCTCAAGGAAATGATCGCCAAAGGTATTACGGTCCATGTCCTTTGAATGAAGCCCTATAAGGATCCTTCAACCCAGGGTAAATTCAAAGCTCCAGCGACAGGTAACAATCGGAAAGGTGATGAAGCGCATAGCGGCAAAGGAAGTTCTAAGAAGATCACCAGCAGAGTGAGCATCAATCATTGGAAGTCAGAGTATGCAGGACCGATGACTCATTCCCAGACTAGGATGACTTACACCGAGATGCTGTTCTCTTAAGGAGGGGGCAATGGTGCAGAAAAGCTCAGCATCACAGTTACTATGGTGTAGTGGTTATGATACTAGACTTTTGCATAGGGTCATGAGTTCTAAACCCACCTGGACTGTAAAATCTTACTTTCTATATTTGGTTCGAGTACATTCTAGAAGTATCCACAAATGTCAAGAATCATTGTACTGGAATGTTCTGTAACTGTATATATACTGTATGTGTCCTATCCAGAGGAAGTTTGCTCCATGCTCTTGTATGTGCAAGTGCTGAATAAACCTTCGTTCAGTGAATTTAGTGTTTGTAATTCATCTAGTTACACCTTCTTCTACGTGACAATATATAAAAGTCTTTATGTTCTCACTCAGAGACAAAATTTTTCTACCACTTTTGCTTTATGTATATTTCATCAACCTGTCAAGAGATTTCTGTGGCCTGTTATGTAGCATAATTTTTGCAACTTTTTCTTTTTCAAAGGCAGATTCAGAAATATTTTTCTCAACACACTTTCTATAAATGTGCTGCCACTACTGCATCTTACATGTGCTGTTTTCTTTAAACTTACTGGCAAACCAGAACTATATACCTGTCTATGCACACTGACTACAGCATTTTCCTTGTATACTGATATTTGTGAGATAAAGTTATAAGGTTCTGCTTCACAGTTAAGTTCTGTTGTAAGCATTTTATTAGTTGCATCATTAGTCCAAACATAGAAGTTATTGTTTCTAAAACTGATCACAAAATCCTTCTTAGTACAATGACCACCAGTCAAGCTATAATTGATGACAAAATAGCAAAAGTTTTTGAGGGAAAGATTTGTATTTGAAGAATTAGATACTTCTATCTCCACTGATTTGTAGGTGACAGATCCTGAGTGCTTATTAGCAACTAATGCTGGCTTCATTTGTCCTAATCAGGCCTTGCACTGTTTCATCTTTTTCAGCAGGAATACTTTTAATTTGTCTCCAATGTAACTGACAATAGATAAGTCAAGGTTTAGTGGTATTTTGTTCATAGCAGTTTCCTGTACCTTAAAAGTAGTAACACTTTCTACAAAGGAATTTTTCTTCTTTAACAACTGGACTAGACTTACTTTTAACTTAATTTGTTAAAATATTTTTCAACAGTGTGTAATTTATCAGTCACACCCTTCAAGACATCCTCCATCAATTTTTTATTTCCTCAGAAGGGCTTTTATGGCAGTTCCACAGGGTTTTTATCATCATCCAGTGTGTTATACTAAATGAGGTGAGACTATTAAGAACACCTGAAGCATTAAAATACCATATTAACTTTTAATAATGTATTTATTTATTAATCCAGTCTCCTAACTGTATGGACTGATGGATTACCTTGCAGCAGGATTTCTTGAGAGTGGTAGACTGAAATTAATAAGTGATTTATTCCCTGCCTCTGTAGGAAGCTTTTTCAAGTTATTTAAGTGAAATGTGTCTCACTATCAGAAAGGATAGCTTTAGGTATGCCAACATTTGGGAAATACTCCTTTACGATCTTTGAAATTATGCGAAACCAGGAGCCCCCTTTACCTGTGGGAACAGGCACATCATTAGCCTGCCAGAGCATGTAAAAACTGGTGCAGTGTTGGGAGGAGATGGCCTCTGTGGAAGCTTGGATTCATTTGCTATTGTTCCTGGTGCCTGTGAAGCCAGAGGTTTTGGAAAACTTAAAGTGAGGAATCCTCCACTGTCTGTAAATGCAGGCTCCAGCTGTTTGATCAGTATGGTATCCTCCTTGCCATTATGGTCAACAACAACATGTTTCCTCTCCTATAAATAATCCTAAAATGCTGGGGGTAGTGAGAGTGAGAGCAGAGGCCAGACAGAATTGTCTCTAAGCCACATCAATGGACAGCTTTGTGACCTCTTATTGAGAAATCTTTTCACACATTGTGCCTAATTGGAATAAGCAGTCTGATATGTGGCATGTGTGAACTCAGTTGTTGCATGAAATTGGTAAAAAATATCTGGTTATTGTGATGGTAGTGATATAGTCATAATGAGATGGTTGGGCACCTATAGCTGCTCCCCATATACCCTCTGTGCAGGTGAACAGTTTATATCATCTCCATCAGTGCTAGTAGCAAGGCATCAAACCATGACAGTCATGAGATCTTATACTGTCAGTGTGGGAGAGTATTCAACTGATGTGAATACATGCCTGGTTACCTTGCTGCATCCCTGTGCCTAGGCTTGACAATCTCTCTATGTGCTTGACAAAACTGTCTTCATAGCTATCAGCTTGGCAGAGGCTCTGGTATCAGAATGGGTGAGGTTGTGGTAGACACCAAAAATTTTACCCTACCAGGGATGAATAGCTACCATCTTCCTCCAGTTGTGTAGAATGAAATTCCTGTTTTGTGGTCCTGAAGTGTCATGTGCTCAAGTTATAAAACTGTAGATCCACAATTTTGAGGTCATGTTCATGGAAAGTATCACCTTTCTGTTTTTTTTACTACATCAGCCCAATTTATCACAATTTCAAGAAATGCAGTCCACTACAACATAGCAAAGTTAGGTAAATTCCACCTATAGTAGTTTATCATTCCTACAAATTTGTGTAGCCCTTTGTATGTAGGAGGCAACAGCATCTGCTGAATAGTGAATAGACTCCACCCTCTCAGGGAAGAGGAAATGTCAGCATTTGTGACAGTAGGCACTGAAAAATAAAGTTAATTTTTTGCAGTATCATTTTAGCCTCTGTTAATTAGAATACTGTGCCGGCCGCAGTGGTCTCACAGTTCTAGGCGCACAGTCCAGAACCGTGCGACTGCTATGGTGGCAGGTTCAAATACTGCCTCGGGCATGAATGTGTGTGATGTCCTTATGTTAGTTAGGTTTAAGTAGTTCTAAGTTCTAGGGGACTGATGACCACAGCTGTTAAGTCCCATAGTGCTCAGAGCCGTTTGAACCAATTTGAATTAGAATACTGTATCCCTCCAAAGGTTGAAATAGCATTTGCAAGCATTCAGTTTGTTCCTGCCTTGCCACAGAGGACACTAAAATGTTCATGTGACAGAAAATAAATGATAACCCCTTGATCACTTCGCACATGAATTTCAGCCACATCTGTACTACATTTCTGAAACCAAATGGAATAGATGTAATCTCAAACAAATCAGAGAACATTGTTACAGCTGCCTTATGTCTACTGATCATGTCCACACCAATTTGTGAAAATGGCTTTGAACAGTCAGTTACACCGTAAAAAAATTAGCACTCACCACTTTACTGCTTAAATCCTCAATGTTAGGTACAGGATATCTATTGAGAATGGTGAGGGTATTTAAAGCCCTATAATCTGCTCATAACCTCTAAGATCTGTCCTTTTTGCATACCATATGTAGTGGCAACTGGTTGTCCTGGTGCAGTCTGTATGTGATGCTGTGTAGAATGACAATGTCTTTTACTTGTCACAACAAGGTCAGTCAGTCTGGGAAATTCCTGTAGCAGTCCTAGAAAAAAGCCATTTACAAGTGATTAAGTGACGTTAATGGACTACACATCTGCATCCCCATTCTGTTGCTCATGCAGAGAGTTTTTGTGGTGCAAGTGTTGCAGATCCTACATAGCACTTTCCAATTTCTTAGTTGAGGCAGACAACCATGATCAAAAGTACGTTTTCTTTGTATAATTCCTCCCTATACCACACCGTAATTCACTTTGATTGCACTGAGGTTGGCTTTCAGTGAATGGTATATGTTCCAGAAATTCAAGGGCTGCTCTGGATAAGATTCGGGTAAGGCATATCAACACACATGGGATACTGAGTTCTTCTCATGTAATGCACACGTGTGCATTCTGCATTGAGTTAACAGTGATTTGTGAGAGATGTCATTAGCTAAAAACATCAAAGAAAATCAGTGAGAATTGCAGCACCACCCATATTGGCCACCACAAAAGTCCACACACACCAGAATCTGTCATTTTTATGCAAGGCCAAAATCTTCATCCTGTACATGGAAATTTTCATACCATTTGCCATTGTCAACTGGGGATGTGAAGTTTATGCTGTAGGCTCATTCATGCTGCTACAATACACACTGATTTCAACCATAGTGTCGATGGGAAACTGTTCACTTGGCCACAGACCTTTCCCAAAATGGTGAAAAATGTGATTGACAAATGAAACCATAGCACTTGTGCAGTTTTTGTGGAGCTTGTGATTTTATCAACATATACGTGCACCCTGCAAGTTAGCACTGTGGGTTCAGGAACATTTCATTCTTATCAATGAGAAGATAAGGGGAGTATCAGGTTACATACCTGGTGTCAGGTTACCCACTTGGACTCCTTGGTTATCCCACACTCCTGTCATCCAGTGGACCCACTGGGAATTGATCAAGATCACTGCAGAGAATCCTCCACACACCTCAGGCAACTGTGCAAGATATATTCAAGGTGATGATGGGTAGCTCTGAGGGATGAAGTAGTGAAGGCAGCAGAGGATCAAGTAGGTAAAAAGACGAGGGCTAATAGAAATCCTTGGGTAACAGAAGAAATATTGAATTTAATTGATGAAAGGAGAAAATACAAAAATGCAGTAAATGAAGCAGGCAAAAAGGAATACAGACGTCTCAAAAATGATATCGACAGGAAGTGCAAAATGGCTAAGCAGGGATGGCTAGAGGACAAATGTAAGGATGTAGAGGCTTGTCTCACTAGGGATAAGATAGATACTGCCTACAGGAAAATTAAAGAGACCTTTGGAGAGAAGAGAACCACTTGTATGAATATCAAGAGCTCAGATGGCAACCCAGTTCTAAGCAAAGAAGGGAAGGCAGAAAGGTGGAAGGAGTATATAGAGGGTTTATACAAGGGCGATGTACTTGAGGACAATATTATGGAAATGGAAGAGGATGTAGATGAAGACAAAATGGGAGATAAGATACTGCGTGAAGAGTTTGACAGAGCACTGAAAGACCTGAGTCGAAACAAGGCCCCGGGAGTAGACAACATTCCATTTGGACTACTGATGGCCTCGGGAGAGCCAGTCATGACAAAACCCTACCATCTGGTGAGCACGATGTATGAGACAGGCGAAATCCCCTCAGACTTCAAGAAGAATATAATAATTCCAATCCCAAAGAAAGCAGGTGTTGACAGATGTGAAAATTACCGAACTATCAGTTTAATAAGTCACAGCTGCAAAATACTAATGCGAATTCTTTACAGACGAATGGAAAAACTGGTAGAAGCCGACCTCGGGGAAGATCAGTTTGGATTCCGTAGAAATGTTGGAACACGTGAGGCAATACTGACCTTACGACTTATCTTAGAAGAAAGATTAAGAAAAGGCAAACCTACGTTTCTAGCATTTGTAGACTTAGAGAAAGCTTTTGACAATGTTAACTGGAATACTCTCTTTCAAATTCTGAAGGTGGCAGGGGTAAAATACAGGGAGCGAAAGGCTATTTACAGTTTGTACAGAAACCAGATGGCAGTTATAAGAGTCGAGGGGCATGAAAGGGAAGCAGTGGTTGGGAAAGGAGTAAGACAGGGTTGTAGCCTCTCCCCGATGTTATCCAATCTGTATATTGAGCAAGCAGTAAAGGAAACAAAAGAAAAATTCGGAGTAGGTATTAAAATTCATGGAGAAGAAGTAAAAACTTTGAGGTTCGCCGATGACATTGTAATTCTGTCAGAGACAGCAAAGGACTTGGAACAGCAGTTGAACGGAATGGACAGTGTCTTGAAAGGAGGATATAAGATGAACATCAACAAAAGCAAAATGAGGATAATGGAATGTAGTCAAATTAAGTCGGGTGATGCTGAGGGAATTAGATTAGGAAATGAGACACTTAAAGTAGTAAAGGAGTTTTGCTATTTAGGGAGTAAAATAACCGATGATGGTTGAAGTAGAGAGGATATAAAATGTAGACTGGCAATGGCAAGGAAAGCGTTTCTCAAGAAGAGGAATTTGTTAACATCGAGTATAGATTTAAGTGTCAGGAAGTCGTTTCTGAAAGTATTTGTATGGAGTGTAGCCATGTATGGAAGTGAAACATGGACGATAACTAGTTTGGACAAGAAGAGAATAGAAGCTTTCGAAATGTGGTGCTACAGAAGAATGCTGAAGATAAGGTGGGTAGATCACATAACTAATGTGGAGGTATTGAATAGGATTGGGGAGAAGAGAAGTTTGTGGCACAACTTGACTAGAAGAAGGGATCGGTTGGTAGGACATGTTTTGAGGCATCAAGGGATCACAAATTTAGCATTGGAAGGCAGTGTGGAGGGTAAAAATCGTAGAGGGAGACCAAGAGATGAATACACTAAGCAGATTCAGAAGGATGTAGGTTGCAGTAGATACTGGGAGATGAAGAAGCTAGCACAGGATAGAGTAGCATGGAGAGCTGCATCAAACCAGTCTCAGGACTGAAGACCACAACAACAACGATGTGATGAAATTTGATACTGGTCACATGGTTCCACTCATGAACCTTAGGAAGTGGATTCAGTAGTGATATAAAATAGTGGGAGAACCCTCCCCACCTCTCTCAGTCAATGGGAGCACAATAAAATGCCAAGAGACTCAGTAAGATTTGAGAGCCTCCTACTCCTTTCCCTTGTTATACATTATAACTAGCTCATCTGTATGCAGGCCTCTTCATTTGATGTGCGTGCATTGAGAGAGAGGTGTTTATGTTTGTTACAAACAATGGCAAATTAAAATATCAACAATAATTTTCTCAATATACACATATCAAAAAAAGTTTTGCATCACCCCAGCTCCCAAACCTCCTGAAGATAGACGTTGACTGTGGATATTGTATCACAGACACAGTCCCTTTGACTGTTCAGAGATGTCACTAAACCTCCCCAAAGAGGTAAAAAAAACTATTCATGAGCAGCACCTATTAGATGGAGGGGTCCGACAGCCCATCAGTTCATCATTCCACCAGGAAGGAGGTACACAGGTCATGTTGTCTTTAGTTCAAACATGCCTAGACAGTCAAGGGCTCTCAGCAAGGGAAGTGTCTAGGCATCTTTGAGTGAACCAAAGTGATGTTGTTCAGACATGGAGGAGATACAGAGAGACAGGAACTGTCGATGACATTCGTCGCTCAGACCGCCCAAGGGCTACTATTGCAGTGGTTGACTGCTACCTGCGGATTATGGCTCAGAAGAACCTTGACCACCATGTTGAATAATGCTTTTTGTGCAACCACAGGATGTCATGTTATGACTCAAACTGTGCACAATAGGCTGCACAATGCGCAACTTCATTCCCGCATCCATGGCAAGGTCCATCTTTGCTACCACGATTCCATGCAGTGCGGTACAGGCGAGTCCAACAACATGCCAAATGGACCACTCAGGATTGGCATCACATTCTCTTCACCAATGAGTGTTGTATGTGGTTTCAACCAGACAATCATCGGAGATGTGTTTGGAGACAACCCACTGAATGCCTTAGACACACTGTCCCATGAGTGCAGGAAGCTGGAGGTTCCCTGCTCTTCTGGCGTGGCATTCTGTGGGGCCAACATACGCCACTGGTGGTTATGGAAGGTGCCGTAACAGCTGTATGATATGTGAATGCCATCCTCTGAATGATAGTGCAACCACATGGGCAGCACATTGGCGAGGCATTCGTCTTCATATATGGCAATTCGTGACCTCATCATGCACACCTTGTGAATGACTTCCTTCAGGTTAATGACATCATTCGACTAGGGTGGCCAGCATGTATGATATGTGAATGCCATCCTCTAAACTATAGTGCAACCACATCGACAGCACATTGGCAAGGCATTCGTCTTCATATATGGCAATTCGTGACCTCATCATGCACACCTTGTGAATGACTTCCTTCAGGTTAATGACATCATTCGACTAGGGTGGCCAGCATGTTCTCCAGATATGAACCCTATCGAACATGCCTGGGATAGATTGAAAAGGGCTGTTTATGGATGATGTGAGCCCCTAACCACTCTGAGGGATCTACGCCAAATTGTCATTGAAGAGTGGAACAATCTGGACCAACAGGGCCTTGATGAACTTGTGGATAGTTTGCCACAAAGAATACAGGCATGCATCAATTCAAGTGGCTATGATACTGGGTAGTAGAGGTACCGGTGTGTACAAAAATCTGGACCACCACCTCTGAAGGTCTTGCTGTATGGTACAACATGCAATGTGTGGTTTTCATGAGCAACAAAAAGGGTGGAAATGATATTTATGTTGATCTCTATTCCAATTTTCTTTACAGGTTCCGGAACTCTTGAAACTGAGGTGATGCAAAACTTCTTTTTCATGTGTGTATATTTAATTACTGCAGTACCATAGTTAATTGTACTCTCTAGTGAAATGGTTTGTAAATAATAACACTGATATAAAACATAACTTATGGTTTACAATAATTTATCCATTTTACTGACTATTGAGCTCTGTGGCTGTGTAGTATATTATCTTAATAAATACAACTACCAGCCACTTCGTTATGTATTTTTATTTAAGTTAATATGCATTTTGGGATTTCATCAATCTTGTTAGTGTAATACATATTTGGGACTTCACTCTGTATGTAGTTGCAACATTTATGGCAAAGTGTATGTTACAGCTTCTAGCTTCCCTGTGCAAAATAACTTTGTTTAGCTACTATGCTACCTTGTGACGTATTGCCATTTAGATGTACTTACTTTCTACTCTGCTTTTTGTTATTCCAATCACTGTCCTTGTGGATGTGACACAAACACTTTTTTATTTCTATATCACAAAAAAAGGGGGGGGGGGGCAGCATCCACCATGTTGTTGATTGAAATCTTGATCAAAGATTACATTTTCCTTACAATTTATGTTATGACCAATTTTATATTTTGTTTGCAGTTTATGTATGACTAATCAAATTAAAAAATAAACTGAATAGATGTGTTTAGTCTTAGAAAAAAGGAAATTTTATGATTTATGGACAATACTTGAACATAAATGAATAAAAACAGCATGTACTCAACATCTTTTAATGACACTATGAATTATTATGTGCAGAAGAAAGGAAATGTAATCTAATACTAAAAAAATGCTGTATACCAATAACAAAGCCTTTTTGAACGATGACAAAATGTGAGTACCTACATTACTTCCCATCACACAGGTACTTAAGGATTAATTTTAAATATTTTACTTTTAGACTTACATTACACAATTAAATCAAATAATGTTGTCAGCATGCACATCATTTTTAACAAGCATTGAATCACTTCCCTCTTCTTCAGGAACTAGTTTTATCTTTTTAATTCCCCTTGTTATGGTATGAAGCACTGTCAATTACAATATCACTCTTCAGTGCCAAATTTTGAATTACTTTAGTTATTCATATTTGTCTGCTGCCAGTCATATAACTGTGACTGTTAGCAGAAAAATACAAATAGATGCTCCACACAGTCATGTTTCCTAAACTTAGCCAGCATGACCACAATTGATGGAATTACTTTCAATGAAAGCCAATTTAATTAACTTTCATAATTCGTTTGGCCACAATTTTTCCCTATTGAACAACATGTTTTATAAATTAACTGTTGTAATGTAAAAAAGGCCAGTTCTGTACTCCATAATCATTCTTTCACTTACAGGTCTCTTTGAGATTAATCCAATGCCATGCAGTGTCTTGTGCAAAACATCTTTCTGCCGTGAAAAATGGAATTCTGGTTGCACAGCAAGAAGGTACTTACATAATGTTGGCACTATATTCTGATTTATGTAAATTATCAAATTACTAATTGATTAAAGCTACCTATAATGATGTGTTTCTTGGCAAAATTTTTAGCAGTTGTTCTTGGTGATTCCAGTAAACCATACAGTTTATTTTGCATGCTGTTATGGCAAGCCTGACTTTTGAATAAACTGCAGTCTATTGACTGGGACTGGAAATATTACCCAAGAGTTCTTTTGTGCTGATTCTAATAAAAGCTCCAATCATGTTATAGATGACCAAGCACATTTTAATATGCAAATACTTCCTCTTCATAGAGTTCACTTTTCACTAAGTATATCATTAAATATACAACCAGAACTGATAGACACTGCTAACTAATACAAGTATACAAGAAATGCACACAAACAGAATTGCCGTATATTACTGCATGCTGCATTACTGTGCAAGACAGGAAACAGGCAACAGATTTTTGGTGTGCCTGTAGGGTAAGACCAGTTACAGGTTTCTTCTGCTGAAGGCCATTTCCCCCTCCATGACTGCTGCTCACTCTTCAGTTTTCAGACAGTCACATCACAAGTTTATATGCCTAATAGCTCAACAGATTATGAAGATTTAATTATTTGTTTATTTATTTGTTTGTTTGCTGTCCATATCAGAATCAGTTTTCGGATATTGTCATAGATTTTAGTTCACATATACAAAGGTTTACTCAGCATACATAAGTGCACACATTGATATTCACTGAAGAGCCAAAGAAATTGGTACCTCTGCCTAATATTGTGTAGTGCCCCCATGAGCATGCAGAAGTGTCGCAACACCATGAATTCTGCAGAACTCTCCATAAGTCCATAAGAGTATGAGGGGTGGAGATCTCTTCTGAACAGCACATTGCAAGGCATTCCAGATATGCTCAATAATTTCATGTCTGGGGAGTTTGTTGGCCAGCAGAGGTGTTTAAAGTCAGAAGAGTGTTCCTGGGGCCACTCTGCAGCAATTTTGGTTGTTTGAGGTGTCGTATCATCCTGCTGGAATTGCCCAACTCCATAGGAATGGACAATGGACATGAATGGATGCAGGTGATCAGACAGGATGCTTATGTATATGTTGCCTGTCAGAGTCATATCTAGAAGTATCATGGATCCCATATAACTCCAGCTGCACATAACCCTCACCATTACTGAGTCTCCACCAGCTTTAACAGTCTCCCGCTGACATGCAGGGTCTATGGAGTCATAAGGCTGTCTCCATCATGTACACGTCCATCCAATTTGAAATGAGACTCATCCAACCAGGCAACATGTTTCCAGTCATCAACAGTCCAATGTCAGTGCTGACAGGTCCAGGCAAGGTGTTAAGCTTTGTGTTGTAAAGTCATGAAGGGTACACAAGTGAGCCTTTGGCTCCAAAAGCCCATATTGGTGATATTTTAATGAATGGTTCAAACACTGACAGTTGTTGATTGCCCCACACTGAAATTTGCAGCAATTTGCAAGTGGGTTGCACTTCTGTCACATTGAACGCTTCACTTCAGTCATTGTCGGTCCCATTTTTGCAGGATTTTTATCTGGTCACAGTGATGCCAGAGATTTTAGGTTCTACCAGATTCCTGAGATTCATAGTGCACTGAAATGATCATAAGGGATGCTGCAGTCCATCACTTGTGTGCCAGACTTAAACTTAAACACTTAAACTCACTTAAATCATGAAAACCTGCCATCAGCAGTACTGTATGGGGTTTCAGCACAGACTTTCTTGCAACAAGCATGAGAGAAGAACTGTTGCTCAACCTAACAGATAATTTCAATTTAAAACAAACAATTATAGCCCCAACAAGAATTACAAAAACTTCTGCCACTACTGTGGACCAAATATTCTTAACACACCCTATACAGCAAAATGTATAAATACAAATATTAGTGATAATGAAGTGGTAACACTGTCTGACTGTTTACTACCCAGACAAAATCATAAAATGACTGTGACTGCAAGACGTTTCAACAAACACAGCATACAAACATTCAATCACTTGTTATTAAGAGAAAGGTAGGAAGAAGTTACTCAGTTGCATGACACCAACAAAAAGTTTGAAAAGTTCTCTGGCATCTTCAAGTATTATTTTGAAACAGTATTTCCTCTCAAAACATGGGTGGTAAGGAACGCAAATCTAAAAGTGAAGTCATGGATAACAGGAGGCATAAAAGTCTCAAGCAACACAAAAAGAAAATTGCTCAGTTACAGAAAAAACTACAACATATCCCCTTTCCTTGAGAGTTATAGCACAAAATATATTCAGATGTATAGAAAAGTCATATGTGAGGCAAAAATAATGGCCAATGATAAGTTTATATCAGAGTCAGAAAATAAAAGCAATCTGGGAAGTAATAAAGCAGGAAGGAAGTAGTAAAAAGGAAAATATCACACTGAACTGTGACAACAAGAGATTACTAACCTGGTGCAGATTGCAAATCTCGTTGGGCAGTACTATTAAGACAATACAAAAAAATCAAATAATTAATAATAAGAAAGATAGCCCAATTAACCAACAGAATAATGTAAATTATTGTCTCCACTCAAACTATCTCTATGACACATCTGCGAATGAAATCAATCACATAGCAAAAACCTTCAGGAAAACATCCTCAGGAATTGAGGTATTGCAGACTTAATCACAAAAGAATGTGTTATAAACATTGCAACATCCCTTGCAAAGATAATCAACTCATCTTTCTCAACTGGAACCTTTCCTGACTATCTTAAAATTGCCAAAATGATCCATATTCACAAAAAAGGTGACAAAGCAAATTTGGAAAACTATAGACCAGTCTCATTATTATCAGCTTTTGTCAAACTTATTGAAAGAATCATGTGTAACAGATTAATGAAATTTCTGAATAAGAACAACTTTTCCTATGATGCCCAACATGGTTTTCGGAAAAGTAAATCTACAACCAGTTCCATATATAATTTCTTTCAAAATACTCTAGAAGCACTGGGTAATAAACAAAATGCTGCTGGAATTTTCTTACATCTAAGCAAAGTTTTTGACATTTTGGACCACTGAATACTGTTGGAAAAACTCCAAAAGTATGGCATTAGAGGAACTGCATTAAAATGGTTCTCCTCATACTTAACAAATTGGAAACAAAAAGTAGTAATAACATATGAACTAAATGACAGCACTAGAACAGATTTTTCAGAAGCTGGAATAATCAAAACTGGAATCCCTCAAGGATCCATCCTTGGGCCTATTCCTTTCCTTCTATACAGGGTGTTACAAAAAGGTACAGCCAAACTTTCAGGAAACATTCCTCACACACAAATAAAGAAAAGATGTTATGTGGACATGTGTCTGGAAACGCTTAATTTCCATGTTAGAGTTCATTTTAGTTTCGTCAGTATGTACTGTACTTCCTCGATTCACCGTCAGTTGGCCCAGTTGAAGGAAGGGGAACTATTACATTTAAAGCCAACTGTTAGAATACTTCACCAAAATGTTCAATACATAAACAATAAAACAGAGGAACTAGAGGTAATATTACAGGAGTATAGGCCAAACATTCTAGTAGTTACAGAACATGGGCTAAAAGAAAATCACATAGGAATGTACAACTTGAAGAATTATGTGAAAGTAGCCAGTTTTTGCAGAACTTCCTATAAAGGTGGTGGGGTTGCCATTTTTTCTAACTATAAATCAACTAAAGCCATAAATATAACAAAATATGCTATAGAATTGAGCTTTGAAGCTACAGCACTGGAAACTAAAATTGCTGGGAATTTATGTTGTGTATTAGGTTTGTATCGATCACCAAATGGTATAATCAAAACCTTCTTTGAACAGCTGGAAGATATAATCCAACACCTCTCAAAAACATATGCTTATTTGATAATTATAGGAGATCTGAACATAGACACAAGTAAAAATACAGACAATACCAAGACCCTATTGGACATATTGTGCATATACAACCTAAAAATAAAAATAGATAAACCAACCAGAGTAACAAAGCATAGTGAAACTATAATTGATCACGTAATAACAAATATTCCTACATGCTATTGTGACACACAGGTAATAAACTCCACATTAGCAGACCATTTTGCAGTCATGATAGACATAAATATAAAGACTAGTGATTCAGTGCAGAAGATATGGGAGATGAGAAGACAGAACTACCCACATAACATAAATCTGCTAAAAAAGATGTTAGAGGCAGAAAACTGGGAAACAATATATGCAGCTAAAGATGCAAACACCAAATGGAACCAGTTTTTTTCTTTATTCAGTTATTATTATGATGTTACATGTCCTGTTAGTAAAAGGCTTGTCAGACAGCAACAAAAAAAGAAAATCTGGGTGACTGGAGAAGTAATCCATGCCAGAAATAATCTGAGAGTGTATTATGACCTCTCCAAACAAAAAAATACTGAGGCCTACAACACACTGTATAAAATAAAAAAGAAAGAGTACTGTAGTTTTATCAGAAAAACTAAAGCATCATTCATCAGGATGTCTATAGATAAGGGAAAGAACCACTCAATAGGTTTATGGTCGTTCATTAATGAAGAGAGAGGAAAAGTAACAAATCGGGTGGAGGACATCTGCCCACTGATGAGTGGGAAAAGCAACGCAAACCCTCTAGAAGTAGCCAATACTTTTAACAGATATTATATTACTGTAGCAGACGAATTAATAAGTCAAAATAAAACAAATGTAGCAAGTAAATTGTTAAACCCCCCACATACAAATCATACTATAGTTTTCATACCTACAACGGATGCAGAAGTGTCAAACCTAATAAAACAACTTAAAATTAAACATTCATCTGGCTTGGATGGTGTCACATCACATCTCATAAAGGAATGCAGAGAATGTATATTAAAACCATTGACACACATGCTGAATGCTGCGATAGAAGAAGGTATATTTCCAGATTCACTGAAAGTAAGTAAAGTGAAGCCAATATTTAAGAAAGGGAACAGGGATGAATTAGGAAATTACAGGCCAATATCATTGATCTCAACATTTGCTAAAATCTATGAAATGATAATAAAGAATAGAATTGTAAGTTTTATAACAAAGTACAGTATACTGCATTCATCACAACATGGTTTCAGAGAAGGGAAGTCAACAAAAACAGCATCAACAGATATAATTGAGCACATTCTTAATTTGCTTGACAGGCAACATAAGACTTGTGGGATTTTTATGGACCTATCTAAGGCATTTGATTGTGTGAATCACTCAAAATTAATGATGAAATTATATCAGTATGGAATTAGAGGAAAATGCTATGACATACTTAAATCATACATTACAAATAGGAAACAATGTACAGAAATCAGACATACTAGTGGGGGAAATATAACAAACTACAGATCAGAATTACAAACAGTTAAACACGGTGTGCCGCAAGGGTCTGTGCTTGGGCCAATACTATTTATACTCTACGTAAATGACTTCCCTAGCTATATAAATCAGAAACTTATAATGTATGCTGATGACACAACAATCATTTGCACAGCTGACACAAAGGAGGAGCTTGAGAAGGAAGCACTCGTGACTATCGAAAATGCAAATAAATATTTAACAGAAAACAACCTGTTTATGAATCAGTCTAAAACAATGAATGTAGTATTTCAGACCAAGCATAGTGAAAATTATAATATAAATGTTAATATAAATGGAAAGACCATTAAAGAAGTAACCAGCACAAATTTTCTAGGAACTATAATAGACAAACATTTGGCATGGGGGGAGCACATCGATGCACTGTGTAAAAAGATAAACAAACAGATCTTCATCATGCATAAAACAGCTAAGACTGTGGATGATAAAGTCCTCAGATCGATGTATTATGGACTTGTCTTCCCACATTTGTCTTATTCAGTTCATATATGGGGAAGTGCACAAGCTGGCTACCTAAAAAGAATATTCACAATTCAGAAAAGGGCAGTGAGATGCATTGCAAAAATACCACCAAGACAGACCTGTAAGCAAGCTTTTGTATACTATAATATTATGACAGTATATTCACTGTACATATACCAAAGCATAATGGCGGTAACGTCAAGTGATAAACACCTCCTAAATAAAGATGTACACAAATACGGTACAAGAGGAAATGAAAATTACTACATGATAAACAGAAATCTAAAACTGTCTATGACTGCCCCAGAAGAAGCAGGCAAAAGGTTTTTTAATAAACTCCCCAAAATCATTAAAAAAGAAACAGACCTAAAATGTTTTAAAAATCATTTGAAACTATATCTCACAGAGAAATGTATATACAGTTTGAGTGAATACTAAGATGGTGTTTAATATGTTATATCATTAAAATTATCATGTATGTTGTTTGGATTTGTATGTACATATAATGTGAAACATGTAATACCTTTGTATGATTATGGACTATTTCTGTTTAATCATTTGTTTCATTTATATATAATGAAATCAAGTTTGATGTTAATAGCCTATTGTATGACACACCCAATACTCTCAGCTGGATTTTCAGCTGGAGTCCATGGGCAAAGAATAAATAAATAAATAAATAAATAAGGTAATGTTGACTTCGGTGCTTGTGTTGACATGCGACTCATTGCTCTACAGTACTAGCATCAAGCACATCAGTACGTAGCATCAACAGGTTAGTGTTCATCACGAACGTGATTTTGCAGTCACTGCAATGTTTACAAATGCGAAGTTGGCAGATGCCCATTTGATGTATGGATTAGCACGGGGCAATAGCCGTGGCGTGGTACATTTGTATCAAGACAGATTTCCAGAACGGAGGTGTCCTGACAGGAAGGCATTCAAAGCAATTGATCGGCATCTTAGGGAGCAGGGAACATTCCAGCCTATGACTCGCATCTGGGGAAGGCCTAGAATGACAAGGACACCTGCAATTGACAAGGCAATTCTTCGTGCAGTTGACGATAACCCTAATGTCAGCATCAGAGAAGTTGCTGCTGTACAAGGTAACGTTGACCACGTCACTGTATGGAGAGTGCTATGGGAGAACCAGTTATTTCCGTACCATGTACAGCGGGTGCAGGCACAATCTGCAGCTGATTGGCCTCCACGGGTACACTTCTGTGAATGGTTCATGCAACAATATGTCAATCCTCATTTCAGTGCAAATGTTTTCCTTATGGACGAGGCTTCATTCCAACGTGATGAAATTGTAAATTTTCACAATCAACATGTGTGGGCTGACGAGAATCCGCATGCAATTGTGCAATCACGTCATCAACACAGATTTTCTGTAAACGTTTGGGCAGGCATTGTTGGTGATGTCTTAATTGGGCCCCATGTTCTTCCACCTATGCTCAATGGAGCACGTTATCATGATTTCATACGGGATACTATATCTGTGCTGCTAGAACATGTACAAGTACAACACAACATGTGGTTCATGCATGATGGAGCTCCTGCACATTTCATTCGAAGTGTTCGTACACTTCTCAACAACAGATTCAGTGACCGATGGAATGGTAGAGGCGGACCAATTCCAAGGCCTCCACGCTCTCCTGACCTCAACCCTCTTGACCTTTATTTATGGGGGCATTTGAAAGCTCTTGTCTACGCAACCCCAGTACCAAATGTAGAGACTCTTCATGCTCGTATTGTGGACGGCTGTGATACAATACGCCATTCTCCAGGGCTGCATCAGTGCATCAGGGATTCCATGCAACAGAGGGTGGATGCATGTATCCTCGCTAATGGAGGACATTTTGAACATTTCCTGTAACAAAGTGTTTGAAGTCATGCTGGTACATTCTGTTGCTGTGTGTTTTCCTTCCATGATTAATGTGATTTGAAGAGAAGTAATAAAATGAGCTCCAACATGGAAAGTAAGCATTTCTGGACACATGTCCACATAACATATTTTCTTTTTTTGTGAGTGAAGAATGTTTCCTGAAAGTTTGGCCATACCTTTTTGTAACACCCTGTATATAAATGACTTAGATGTAAGCATAGAATCATAACTAAATATTTTGTTTGCAGATGACACAAGCATCTTTCTTACAGAGGAAAGACAAATACAGTTGCAAGAAAATGTAAATAAAGCTACAGACCAGCTAAATGACAGGTTTGGAAGAAATAGACTAATAATAAACACTTCCAAAACAACTATACTTAATTTTTGTTTGATAGGGAAGCCTGCAATAGTTCTGTGACAACAAATGCCAGTGGAACTACACCTTCACTGGAAACAAAAGTATTAGCCATATGGCTTCAAAATGATTTTAAATGGCAGATACATCTAACAAAAATGAATACAACACTGAAAAAAGTATCCTACAGCCTACATTACTTGCACACAAAGCAAGCTTCCACACTGTTAGAATTGCATACCGGTACTTTGCCCAGTACCACAGTATTGAATTACATTTTGGGTAACACTGTTGCTAGCTCAGTAATGTTCCAGAGCCAAAAAAAGAGCTATAAGAGCAATGCACCATGCAAAACAGACTGACTCATGTAGGCCCTTCTTTCAGAAGTCTTCCATCCTCCCTCATCCCTTTCTTTTTATTCTAGAAAATTGTAAATATGTGAGGAAATATATAAAAGAACTAAATAACAACTGTAACATACATGAACACATACCAGGCAAAAAGACAAACTCCATGTTCAGTCAGTAAGGACAACAGGCTTTTAAAACCTCCAGTACAAATAGCATAATACAAATGTACAGTAGTCTGCTTCATGAAATTAAAGTTATTTCTTCATTTTCTCTGTTTCACAAATCCATAAGGGCATTCTTGTTAGATCACTGGTTCTATTCAGTAGCAGAATTCTTGAACCATGTAAAGTACAACAGATATGAAGATAACAGCTTTCTCTATTAATAAATTCTTAAGTTTATTCTTTAAAGGGTTTAAATTAGCTGTATTGAGGTCAGGTGGAAGTCTGTTATAAAGGATGCTGCGTATTGTATGTGGACTATGATCTGTAGCCTTTTTTTACTTGCAGGTCTGTGAAAATTTTCTCTTCCCCATGTATTGTACTAATGTACATTACTGTTTGTTACATTATATTCTGGATTTTGTTTCACAAACATTATTGCCTACAGGATGTACATAGAGTAGATGATTAATGTTTTATATTTTCTGAAGATTTCTCTATAAGGCTCTCTCCTGTTTCCTTTGGCTAACACTCTTATTGCCTTTTTTTTGTATTTTGAAGAGCTGTCTGTATAGACGGCTGGTGTCCCAACCCATATCTCAATATAATACTGAAGATATGGATGTATCACTCTGAAGTATATTTGTCTCAAGCTATCATGGTCCAGCAAGGCTGAGAGCCTTTTCAGTAGATCTACATTTTTACTAATTTTCTTACATATATTGTCTATATGTTCTTTCCATGACAGGTGTTTGTCAACAATTATGCTCAAAAATTTGTCTTTGTTTGTGTAGCTAAAGGCAAATGGAGGTGTAGATAGAGTTATATTTAAATTCACACCATAGCTAAGCATAAATTGTATTATCACCATCTTCTCTTTATTTATGAGGAACTTATTTGCAGTAAGATAACTTGACAAAAAATTATAATTGATTTTGCTACTGTTTGTCATAGTTTCCATATCACAGTCCCAACTGAAAGAAGATGTGTCATCAGCATAGATTACAACCCAGCAGTTTTGGAGTTCAGTTCACTCATTTACGTACACAAGAAACAGAAAAGGTCCCAATAAACTTCCTTGGGGCACACCACATTGAAGTGTCTTGTGGGTTTATTTAGCTGTTACCAGCTGTTCATTCCTTTTATAAGTTAGCTTGACACATTGTTTCCTGTCTTTTTAATATGAGGTAAGTAATTGTAAGGCCAACCATCTCACCCCACATGCTTCTAATTTATGCAATATAATTGTATCATTCACAGCATCAAAAGCTTTACTCATAGTCAGGAAAGTGCCTGTTACCATGTCCTCTTCATCCAGCTTCTTTAATATTTTGCATATAAAATTGTTACCACCATTACTGTAGATCTTCATTTTCTAAAACCATGTTGCAGATTGTTAAATAGATTCTGTTTGATGAAATATGCCTTAAATTGACTTAATATTACTTTCTCTAATGATTTCACAAGCTCTGAAGTTAACAATATTGATGCATAGCTTTAAATGTAAGATTTATTCCCTTCTTATACATTGGTAGGATTTCAGTGATTTTAAAAATATCAGGGAATTCTCCATGGAAGAGGGAGATATTTATTAGATGTGTCAGAGGACCCTCTAATTCTCCTCTGCATTCCTTTAACAGCTTAGGTGAAATGTCATCCCAGCCACAACACATTTTAGTTTGAAGTTTTGAAATGATTGCCAGGAGATTGCTCTCAGTAATGCCATGGATGAAAAAATATTGCCTAGTTTCTGTAACATTTAAATTGAGTGCCCAGTCATGTGTTTCCCTTGTGCCAGTTGTATTAAACATCTGCATGAATTTCTCATGGACTCCTTTTGGGTCATCTGTTATATTGTCATTTTCTTTTAATGTTGTGCTGGTGTGTTTATGAAATTGGTATTTCCCACATTCTTTATACTTTATTTTCCAGACAGTTCTACTAATGCAGACTGAGTTGCTTATTTGATAGGCATATTTATGAGCTTTAAGGTTAGTTAAGAAATCTCTCTATTTTTTTCTGAGCAGTTTGTATTTTGTTAAATAGTATTGTAGTTTAGTATCTCTAATGAGTATGTAACAGTCTTTCATGTTTTCTCTCAGTTCAGTGATTTCTGGAGGGAAATTCTCAGCTTTGTGATTAACAGCTTTGTTTACTTGCTTTATTAAAGGACATGTTTCATTTAAAGTTTTCTTGAATAGTTTACAGAAAATTTCCCATTTATCATCCACATTTGTTGCACTGTAATCTAGTTCCCATTTTTCATTGCTTAATGCACTCTTAAGTTTACTATAATTAAATTTTCTTTTATACATAAATGTATAACATTTAGTTATATCTTCATTCTCTACATCAATTTCTATAGTAAGGGCTCCATGGTCATATGTCATTTTCTACAGTGATTGTGTTTAATTTCTACTTTGTAATGTTTGCGAGAATGTGGTCAATACATGTCTGTGTTTCTACAGTAATTCTTGTAGGTTCTGAGTTTATGTGATAACAGTTATAACACTGAAGTAAGTCAATATAACACAAATAACTATTGCTATTATTTAAAGAGTTGATGCTGATGTCTCCTTGAAACAGACACATTTGTTATATGCTGATGTCTTCTCCAGCAGGTCCTCCAGACAAATACCTATACAAGGTAATTAAAAAGTCTAGAGTTACAATTATCAATTTTATTCAGTGGTAACCACTTTTGGTTACTGAACCATCATCAGAGCTAAAACAAACAGAATTTTTTTGAATACTCTAAACATATGATACACTACTATAGCTGTAAAACCAAAACATTCGTACATTCAAATCTTAATATCAGTGTACTGCCAATGTAGTTTGAAGGTAAATTATAAATGAACTAGGCACATGTCACTTGCAGCCAAGATCTTCCAATGGATGGCTGGGTATTATCTACATAGAAATGACTCTGCCTGCCACGTGACAGTCATACAAGAGTGAGGTAACAAAATTTACATTACATAATTTGTGGGGCTACATGACAAGTAAAGGATAACTTCAAAAATTATAAATGTCTACAAATCTTATATTATAAGTGTCTGGTTATTTAAAAGTCAGAAGACATATTTATAATGTTGAGAAAAATTTTGTCAGGAGTAACCATACATGTCAAAGATGAGCAGCTCTGATACAAAGATAGAAGGTGTGCAACTTTGCTTCTGCCATTTTTGCCCCAACATTTGAGGCTTTAATGAAACAAATTGATTACACATGTATCTTTCAGAGTATTTTCCATCGCTGGCCACTACTTTCTCCCAGCTTTCAGGCAGTTCATGAATACCATGCCAAAAAAATTGTTCACTTTTTGAAACGAACCATGAATCGATCCAATTTGTGACTTCTTCATGATATCGGAAGTGTTGGTCAGCCAGTCCATGCACCATTGATCTACAAAGGTGATAGTCATAGGGAGCAATGTCTGGAGGATATGGTGGGTGGGGTAGGACTTCTAATTTTAACATTTCCAAATACGTTTTGACCTCTTTTGCAACATGGGTTGAGCATTGTCGTGCTGCAAAATCACTTTATCGTGACTCTCGCTGTATTGCGGCCATTTGTCTTTTAATTCTCTGCTCAAATGCATTAATTGCATTCAATAACGAGCACCTGTGATTGTTTCACTTTGTTTTAACACCTCATAGAACATGACACCGAGCTGGTCCCACCAAATGTAGAGCATGATCTTGGAGCCGTGAATATTTGGTTTGGCCATCGACGTGGAAGCATGGTCGGGATATCCCCATGATTTTTTACATTTAGGGTTATCATTATGAACCCATTTTTCGTCCCCAGTCACAATGTGATGCAGTAATCCCTTCTGTTTTTGCCTCTGAAGCAACTGTTCACAAACACACAAACACTGTTCAACGTCTCTTGGTTTCAGCTTACATGGGACCCGAGTTCCTTCTTTCTGAATCATGCCCACAGCCATGAGACGTTTTGAAATGGCTTGTTGTGTCACTCACACTAATCATGCCAGTTATTTTTGAGTTTGACATGAGTCTTCACTCAGCAATGTCTCCAATTCTGCATCTTCGAAAACATGCTCTCTCCCACCACTATGTCAGTCTACGACATTAAAATCACTGTTCTTGAAGGGTTGAAACCACTCATGACATGTTCTTTCTCTAATAGTGTCCTTACCATACATGCCTGAGAGCATTTGATGAGACTCAGCTGCTGTTTTCTTCATACTGAAACAAAACAGTAACACCTCCCTCAAACGACGAGAATTAGGCTTGTAAACTGACATTTTCAATCAAGAACAACTTTATGATGGAGACACAAATAAATTAATATTTGAATGGGGCTATGTTGACTGAGACCCACGCTAACTGCCTGATATCTGCGATCTGTTTCTTTTGACCGCTACTTACCGTTGTCGCCACCTATTGGCAAACGGCGGAAGCAAAGTTGTACACCTTGTAGATTCTATGAATGTGTATGTATAAATCGATACTGTTTGTCAGTGTTGTTTCTCTGGCTAAAGTGAGCATTCATTCTGGCATAAACAGTTGCCATGATAATGAAGGGCAGTGACTTTCAGGTGACAGACACACAGGATACCAATGATAGCACATCTCGATTGGTGAAGTGTGTAAACACTCTGTCTTTGGATCACATCTGTGTTCAAACGGGAGTCAGTTTCTTCATTTTTAGCAAAGTATAAAATATACCAAAGCAAACAATGAAGAGTGACAATTAAGAATCAGCAAAATGAAGCACATCTAGTATGGCTAGAGTTGCACTCTACCAAAACTATGGTTTGTTAACATTAATGAGTGTGTGAGAGAAAAATTGGGAGCCAATGCCTCTCTTTGTTTTTTGTTTAGTTTGTTTTGCACGTAATTATAACCAGAAATCTTTCAGTGTTAGTCCTTTGTGTATTTTATATCCTTAAAAAACATAATTTTCATTTTATAAGTAATAAAAATTCGTTGATTGCATAACTTCCACACATTCATGTAACCAAAGCAATTACTTTTGATAAAAGTACATTTTATATTCACAAACAAAAACAATCTATGCAATCATAAAGAGGCAGAGTTTCCTGTTATTACTGATAAGTGCAAATCTTTTTTTCTTTTTTTTTTTTTTTTTTTTTTTTTTTTTTTTTTTTTTTTTTTTTTTTTTTTTTTTTTTTCCATCAGTCTACTCACTGGTTTGATGTGGCCTACCACGAATTCGTTTGACATACTCCAATCACTGTCTTCCTCTACAGTTTTTGCCCTCTACAGCTCCCTCTAGTACCATGGAAGTCATCCCCTCATGTCTTAGCAGATGTCCTATCATCCTGTCCCTTCTCCTTATCAGTGTTTTCCACATATTCCTTTCCTCTCCGATTCTGCATAGAACCTCCTCATTCCTTACCTTATCAGTCCACCTAATTTTCAACATTTGTCTACAGCACCAGATCTCAAATGCTTCGATTCTCTTCTGTTCCGGTTTTCCCACAGTCCATGTTTCACTACCATACAATGCTGTACTCCAGATGTACATCCTTAGAAATTTCTTCCTCAAATTAAGGCTGGTATTCGATATTAGTAGACTTCTCTTGGCCAGAAATGCCTTTTTTGCCATAGCGAGTCTGCTTTTGATGTCCTCCTTGCTCCGTCCATCATTGGTTATTTTGCTGCCTAGGTAGCAGAATTCCTTAACTTCATTTACTTCGTGACCATCAATCCTGATGTTAAGTTTCTTGCTGTTCTCATTTCTACTACTTCTCATTACCTTTGTCTTTCTCCAATTTACTCTCAAATCATACTGTGTACTCATTAGACTGTTCATTCTGTTCAGCAGATGATTTAATTCTTCTTCACTTTCACTCAGGATAGCAATGTCATCAGCGAATCGTATCATTGATATCCTTTCACCTTGTATTTTAATTCCACTCCTGAACCTTTCTTTTATTTCCATCATTGCTTCCTCGATGTACAGATTGAAGAGTAGGGGCGAAAGGTTACAGCCTTGTCTTACACCCTTCTTAATATGAGCACTTTGTTCTTGATTGCCCACTCTTATTATGGTATATCGCCAGACTCATATATTCTACACACCAACGTGAATAGTTGTTTTGTTGCCACTTCCCCCAATGATTTTAGAAATTCTGATGGAATGTTATCTATCCCTTTTGCCTTATTTGACCGTAAGTCCTCCAAAGCTCTGTTAAATTCCAATTCTAATACTGGATCCCCTATCTTTTCTAAATCGACTCCTGTTTCTTCTTCTATCACATCAAACAAATCTTCACCCTCATAGAGGCTTTCAATGTATTCTTTCCACCTATCTGCTCTCTCCTCTGCATTTAACAGTGGAATTCCCATTGCACTCTTAATGTTACCACCGTTGCTTTTAATGTCACCAAAGGTTGTTTTGACTTTCCTGTATGCTGAGTCTGTCCTTCCGACAATCATATCTTTTTCGATGTCTTCACATTTTTCCTGCAGCCATTTTGTCTTAGCTTCTCTGCACTTCCTATTTATTTCATTCCTCAGCGACTTGTATTTCTGTATTCCTGATTTTCCTGGAACATGTTTGTACTTCCTCCTTTCATCAATCAACTGAAGTATTTCTTCTGTTACCCATGGTTTCTTCGCAGCTACCTTCTTTGTACCTATGTTTTCCTTCCCAACTTCTGTGATGGTCCTTTTTAGAGATGTCCATTACTCTTCAACTGTACTGCCTACTGCGCTATTCCTTATTGCTGTATCTATAACGTTAGAGAACTTCAAACGTATCTCGTCATTCCTTAGTACTTCCGTATCCCACTTCATTGTGTATTGATTCTTCCTGACTAAAGTCTTGAACTTCAGTCTACTCTTCATCACTACTATATTGTGATCTGAGTCTATATCTGCTCCTGGGTACGCCTTACAATCCAGTATCTGATTTTGGAATCTCTGTCTGACCATGATGTAATCTAATTGAAATCTTCCCGTATCTCCCAGCCTTTTCCAACTACACCTCCTCCTCTTGTGATTCTTGAACAGGGTATTCACTATTACTAGCTGAAACTTGTTACAGAACTCAATTAGTCTTTCTCCTCTTTCATTCCTTGTCCCAAGCCCATATTCTCCTGTAACCTTTTCTTCTACTCCTTCCCCTACAACTGCATTCCAGTCACCCATGACTATTAGATTTTCGTCCCCCTTTACATACTGCATTACCCTTTCAATATTGTCATACACTTTCTCTATCTGTTCATCTTCAGCTTGCGACATCGGCATGTATACCTGAACTATCGTTGTCGGTGTTGGTCTGCTGTCGATTCTGATTAGAACAACCCGGTCACTGAACTGTTCACAATAACACACCCTCTGCCCTACCTTCCTATTCATAATGAATCCTACACCTGTTATACCATTTTCTGCTGCTGTTGATATTACCCAATACTCATCTGACCAGAAATCCTTGTCTTCCTTCCACTTCACTTCACTGACCCCTACTATATCTAGATTGAGCCTTTGCATTTCCCTTTTCAAATTTTCTAGTTTCCCTACCACGTTCAAGCTTCTGACATTCCACGCCCCGACTCGTAGAACGTTATCCTTTCGTAGATTATTGAATCTTTTTCTCATGGTAACCTCCCCCTTGGCAGTCCCCTCCCAGAGATCCGAATGGGGGACTATTCTGGAATCTTTTGCCAATGGAGAGATCATCATGGCACTTCTTAAATTACAGGCCACATGTCCTGTGGATACACATTACGTGTCTTGAATCTATGCAATCAAAAAGAGGCAAGAGTTTCCTGTTATTACTGATAAGTGCAAGGTTGTTTATGAATAGCAGAAATATGTTTTATATAAGCTCAATGAGATATTGAAGTGTTTTTGTTTTGCATTTTTTTAAATTTTATCTTTTTTGAGAAAATTGTGTTTTCGAGCACTATATTATAAATGTGTAGTATCTTTTTATTTTTACTATACATCCCTCTGTTTCATGCTACAGCATAACAATTTTAAAAAATATGTAGAACAAAAATGTTCTGTAGATTATGTGGCCCTTTATACACTGAATCACCAAAGGAACTGGTATACGCATGCATATTCAAATACAGGCAGAATACAGTGCTATGTCCAGCAATGTGTATATAAGACAATAAGTGTCTGGCACAGTTGTTAGATTGATTACTGTTGCTACAATGGCAGTTTATCAAGATTTAAGTGAGTCTGAATGTGGTGCTATAGTCTGCACATGACCGATGGGACACAGCATCTATGAGGTAGTGATGAAGTGGGGATTTTCCCATACAACCATTTCATTAGTGTACCGTGAATATCAGGAATCTGGAAAAACATGAAATCTCCAACATTGCTGTGGCCAGAAAAAGATCCTGCAAGAATGGGACCAATGATGACTGAAAAGAATCATTCAACTTTCAGAAGTTCAACCCTTCTGTAAATTTCTGCAGACTTCAATGCTGAGCCATCAACAAGTGTCAGTGTGTGAACCATTCAATGAAACATAATTTATCTGGGCTTTTGGAGCTGAAGGCCCACTCACATCTCCTTGATAACTACGTGACACAAAGGTTTATGCCTCGCCTGGGCCCATCAGCACTGACATAGGACTGTTGATGACTGGAAACATGTTGCCTGGTCGGATGAGTCTCATTTCAAGTTGTATCAAACAGATGGACATGTACAGGTATGAAGACAACCTCATGAATCCATCGACCTGTATGTCAGCAGGGAAGTGTTCAAGCTGGTTGAGGCTCTGTAATGGTGTAGGGCTTGTGCAGTTGGAGTGATATGGTAGCCTTGATATGTCTAGATATTACTCTGACAGGTGACACATACATAAGCCAACATCACACATGTCCAAAATTGCTACAGAGTGGCTCCAGGAACACTCTTCTGAGTTTAAACACCTCCATTCGCCACCAAGCTCCCCAGACATGAACATTGTTGAGCACATCTGGGATGCTTCACAATATGCTAATGAGAAGAGATCTCCACCCCCTCATACTCTTGCAGATTTATGGACAGTCCTTCAGGATTCTTTGTATCAATTCCCTCCAGCATTACTTCAGACATTAGTCGAGTCTATGCCATGTTGTGCTGTGGTGCTTCTGCATGCTCACGGGGACCCTGTACAATATTAGACAAGTGTACCAGTTTCTTTGTCTCTTCAGTGTATATCCTCAATCAGTTTGTAGATAGTTCTACAGTTCCAGTTGCTAGGCGAATCTAGTAAGACACTGATTGCATATGCAAACAAAGTGATAAAAGTGAGGTGAGACCCAACAGGTATGAAACACATGAAGTGTACAGGTAACACTGTTATGATATTAACTGATCAAGGCTGCTAAAAAAACTACCATAGTATATGCTTACTTAAGATAGTCTACAGTATCTACAGTAGTTTTACAACTCTCTGTATGGCCAGTCATAAGTTACCTTGTCCAGATATGAGCAGAATGCAAGAAGGAGAACACTAATGCATCTTCTTTACCTTGAGTGGACTGTAATAGAATGTAATGTGTTAGAAGGTAAATGATGACATACACTTATCATGTTATGGGTATATAAAATAAGGTAGTAACAGTTTCAGATCATAGTCTGGGGGAGAGGTGTGAAAGGAGATTCCATTTGGTAAAAGTTTTCATAGGGCACAATTTAATCAATGCTAACTCTTGGTTTAAGAATCATGAAAGAAAACTGTGTACATCGAAGGGAACTGAAGATACCACTATAGACTGTGTAGCAGTAAGTTCAAAACATCTTTTTAACTGCAGTACATTTCCACCTCACACAGAATGGTCATCATCAAAGAATGTTTCTCTGTAAATTGAAAATAACAGAGTCTTAGATCCAGAAGAGGTAGCTGACAAGTTTCATGTATGTTTTACTAATACAGAAACTCAGTTAATCCAGAATCAGTATTAAGACAGAACTATGTACCTACCAAATTATTTAAATGCTAGTCTTAAGCTCATGTTCTTTCAAGCAGTCACAGAGACAGAGATGAAACAAATAATCATGTCACCCAAAAACAAATATTCCTGTGGGCTGGATGGTGTGCCAGATAATGTATTTAAAAAATCTAAATAGTAAACACTAACGTATATAGTAAATGCACCCATATCAGCGGGAACCATTCCAAATAGCTTAGAAACAGCTGCAGCAAAAGCAACTTGTTCTGTTCAGAAAAGGGGGTCACTGAAAACGTAAATAACTACTGCCCAGTAACCAACTGTTTTCTCCAGAATATTTGAAAGAGTTTTCCACAACAGGCTTCAAAGCTACATTACAAAAAATGCATTACTCTTGACAAATTAGTGCAGTTCAACAAATCCAAGTCTACTTCAACAACTATGTATGAAGATCTCTCAAAAGCATTTTACATAGTTGACCATGACTTTCTTTTTCACAGATTAGCTCAAACAGGTATCAGAGGGATCCCAAATCAGGGGATAAGATTTTACCTAGAAAATAACCAGCAAACAGTGATTTAAATCGCCAAGACAGCTTGGAGTGCCACAAGGCACTGTTCTAGGACCTCTTTTGTTTCATCTAAATGTTGGCGATTTAAATGACTTTATTAATGTCAAAAAGCAAATTTTATTTGTTGATGACACCAGCATTTTAATAACAGCTGCTGACAAAGTCTCTATGAAAGTATCAATAGAAACTTCAGTCTCCCTAGTTACTAGCTAAACAAAAACATAAGATAATAGTAAATAAAGAAAAACTATCCTGATGAATTTCCACTCTTCCCCATTTGTACAAGAATTTGGTAAAATATCATATCTTGACAACAAATTACTGAAATCAACATTGCTAGAACTTTAGATGGTACAATCAGATCAACAGTCATTCAGGCATACTAATGCACACTTCCATTTATTACTCTAGTATGGGTTAATCTTCTGGGGGAAGTCATCCACCAGCATAAACATCTTTGGGATGCAGAAAAGAGCAGCCAGGGCTACCTGCAATCTAAAGAAACTGAAAACCTCTTGACCACATTTCATACACGTGAAAATAATGAGCCTGTCAAGTGAATCCTGTTTTCAGGGGAGTATCTTTTAAATAGTGCTGAACATCTAAAACAAAATAAGTAAAGTGCTTCACAGATAACACTTAAATTATTCAACAGCCTACTTAGTGAGTTAAAACTGCAGTGACATAAAAATACATTTAAATACAACCTTAACTTATTCGCAAAGTGGGCCTGACCCCTTAGTGGGCAGCTATTTGTGCCAATCTCCTGATGCAAAATGAGACTCCTCACTGAGCACTAGATCTTGCTGAGTGGCTTTCTCTATGCACTTTGCTGTGCCTAGGAGCCTATCCAGTGCCCGCTGCATATGATCATTGAATTGAAAACACACAAATTCCATTTTATCAGATTCTGGATCAGGATCAATGAGTAAGCATCTGGACTGACATGACAAGTGGAGTGACAATAATGAATCTTGTGCTGATACATACTGAAAAATAAATCCCACTGCTGCAATCTTCATGCAGTCCAGTCAAGAAGCTGAAAACAGTGCCCAAAATGTACCGCAATTGGTTTATGATTGATGAAGAGATGAAATTTGTTTCCAGAAGGGAACACGTGGAACTTATAGACCACATTGACGATTGCCAACACTTGCTTTTCTATCTGAAAATCATTGTGTTGAGCTGCTGTCAACATCTTTGAGGTAAGCCTATATAACAGAGGTTCATCAGATCCATCAGCTTCCCTGCCACAAGTCTATACTGAGTCATGTCTGTGGCAAGAACCAGCTGTTTACAAGGTGTAAAGGTACAACATGGGGAGGACATTAGCAAGGACTTGATGTAGATGAACGCCTTGATGATGATGATGTTTGGTTTGTGGGGCGCTCAACTGCGTGGTTATCAGTGCCCGTACAACTACCCAATCTTTGCTCAGTCCAATTTCGCCACTTTCCTGGATGATGATGAAATGATGAGGACAACACAAACACCCAGTCATCTCGAGGCAGGTGAAAATCCCTGACCCCGCCGGGAATCGAACCCGGGACCCCGTGCTCGGGAATCGAGAACGCTACCGCGAGACCACGAGCGGCGGACAGATGAACGCCTTGTCTCAGTCTACCAACCAAACAGAAGGGACACCTTTCTTCCTGAAATTGTTTATGGAGTAAATGATGTCTGCTGCAGTGTGGATAAATTTTGAATAGTAACTGACTTTTCCCAAAAATGCTTGTGTTCTTTCAGATTTCATAGCTTACAAAGATTGAAAACAGTTTCTAGATTATTGTGCTTGTTATGGATGCCACCCTTCAACAGAACATGGCCCACAAATTTTTTTGCCTGAAAAAACTTGGACTTCTCCATGTTACACTTAAGACCTGTATTTTGCAGTTTAGTGAAAAGTCTGATGATTGTCAAGATGTTCCTGCCATGAGGATCCTGTGACAATAATGTTATCTAGATAGTTTGCATAACAGAGGATGTCACTGATTAACTTTTCTAAGAATCACTGAAAAATAACAGTGGTGGTCATGATGCAAAAGGCAAGCATGTGTTACGGTATAATCTGAATGGGATGCTGATTATCATATTCTGTTGGGAAGCAGAGTCCAGACAAACCTGTAGATATGCCTCAACCAAATCAATTTTTGAAAAACATTCGTCACCCGCCAGTTTCATGAGGACTGAGTGTTAATTGTGGATTTCAAATTTCCACACAAATGAATAGCCTCTGAAGATTTGTGAATGACAATCAATGGCATAGCCCATTGGCTAGAAGGAAGCAGTTCAATGATACCCAAGGCCCTGCAACCTATCACGTTCCCCCTGGACTTCCAATTTCAGGGTGAAAGGAAGAGGTCGAGCACAACAAAATTTAGATATGGCCCTCAGTTTGAGGGTGATTTGTACCTCAAAATCCTTTGCTGCCCCCAAACCTGGCAAAAACAAGGGACCAAACCCATGTCAGATGTCATCCAGTTCCTGGAACATAATAGAGATGGAAACAAAATGGACCACATCTTGAATTTGAAACCAAAAAACTGTGTATGGAGACAGAAATGTTCTCCATCACTGCATTCTCTATCAAAAAAGCATGACTGTCATTATGATGAGCTGATACTCAATGCTGACCATGAACTCTCCTTGAACAGGAATGAGCTGGTTCCATAACTGACCAAATGATGATTTTGGAGGAGAGAGAGAGAGAGAGAGAGAGAGAGAGAGAGAGAGAGAGAGAGAGAGAGAGAGAGAGAGAGAGAGAGCAGGTTGATGCAGATTATATGTTTCCAGTTTCATGAGGGACACAGAGGATACAGTGTCAAAATGGAAAGTTGTTGCTGAACCAACAGTGTAATGTAAATCTTTCTGGGGATGTTGAGTTCGCAGCCATGGAATGGTGTAACACTATGCACTTCCATTAACTCTATATCCATGTCCAAGGTCTGGCTGTGTGGGGAGCTATGACAGACTGTGGCCACATGGACTTGTTCACAGCAAGCAGCAGACATAGTACACCTATGCAGGTAGGGGTGCTGGTAGTGAACATGGAAACAGTTAGGACATGACAAGAAACTATGCTGGGAAACAGCAATGTATGATTGTGACCCAAATGAGTTAGAACAACAAATTAAGGTCATCACGGAGTGCTACCAATCTTGTCCCAATGTCCATGCCATCCTCATACCATTCAGATGCAGCCTGCAACACTTTAAAAGTCCTAGCTATCACCAAAAATTCCTCAACCTTTGGATCATCGAAATGCATCACCTCCCAACAGACAGCTCTGTCCAGGGCAGTACGAACAATGATGTTGTGAATCAGAGAATCACCATAGGAGTGTTGGCAGTCAGTACCCTAAAATTTACAATTTTTACTTAGCCAATCAAGGTATGCTACCCATGTTTCTTTTGCTACTGGTGAATCTCCATACAGGAAACAACCACATGGCTTTGCTTGAGATAAGAAGCACAAAGCAAGTCACATGTTTCAGGAAATGACAATGCTAATGTGTCAAAGCAAATGAAAAATTTTTGGTGAAATCCATGACAAGATCAAATCCTTTTGCAATGATGGATACTTCTTCTGATGCTTCTTGGAATGAACGAAAAGCTTGGAGCTAGGGGAGGGAGGAGGGGTGGAGGGAGGGGTGTGGATGGCTGTGTAGGTGTCAGTGGCTGCGAGGTGACTGCTCCCAATGAAACAAGTCTAACTGCTGCTGTTGTTGCTCAAGCTGTAGCTGGTGTTGTAGAAAATGACCCAATGCTGGATCCATTTTGCTTACAGAAGACATGTGAAGAGTGAACTACATCATCACCAAAACTGCTATAGCTACATTGATAACTGCATGCTGAAAAATGACAAGGTTATAAAAATATTAATACCACTATTGCTGTCTAAATGCAGAGTCCTATCACTGACAACTGCATGGACACTGGCATGGAGCTGGTTGGGCCTGAGAACATTTGCATATGGTAGAGAAGATACAAGTGGACAAGGCCCCACTGGCAATGGCCCAATCCATTTGTATTTGCAGGACGAGGTGCTGGCTGTGGATAATGGTGGCATGCTTGCTTCAACCAGCTGCCCCTGGTGCTGTATACAAATACTGTTGTGGTGGATTGTGTGGGCACACCACCACAGTATTTGCAGTAGTACAAAATGGATGACACATCATTGACATACAATGAAAAGGATATAGGACCTAATGTTAAACCCTGGGAGACACCTGATACTGCCTGCCTCCATTGTGACTTAATGGTGTTGGACATGGCATATTGTTTTTCAGACATGAGGTATGAGTGAAACCAGTGCACTGGGATTGGAAACAAATTTAGGGTGCTATGTTTGGTAAGTAAAATGTCAAACTCAGTAGTGTCAAAGGCTTTGCTGAAGTGTAAGAAGTACATGACAGTTGCCTCTTGTGCATCCACGTCAAGCTTTGGCTCATTTTTTTACCTTTATTAAGGCAGATGTTGTGCTGACTGGTGTTTATCTAGTAGGTTGTTTGTAGTTAGGTAGTTTGTTACCTGGTTGTCAACTATATATTCTAAGACCTTGAACAGACAATGAACATCACAAATAGGTCAGTAACCAGAGGGTGCAGTGACAATGTCCTTTTTAGGCAGTGGATTAACTAGTCTCTGTTTCCAGGCCTCAGGGAAAACAGTTGAAATGAAGGTGTGGTTGAAGATACGAGAATCTGTTTTAGTGGGCAGTAGTGGGTTAGTAATAAGCTTCACCATTTGGATTGTGATGCCACTGTGTCCAGTAGATGTTGATCTCATATGAATGATGGCTCTTTTGATGGTTTTGCGACCAGCATGAATTAGATAGAATTTTTCACGGTTATCCCCATAAAGTAATTGATGAGTCTCAAATTCATTTGCAATTCAGTTGTGGTTGTGGGTAACACAAAGTACTTGTTCAGTTCTTCAGTACGAACAATGGGATCAAACACAACTTTTCCTTTGTCTGTATCAAGACCATGCATGTTTTTCAATAGGACAGCTGGTCTATTTCTGTTGTCAGTTAAAGTATGGACATACCTGAGTTTTGCATTTCTCGCAGGTTGACTGACTCTGCTCCACTTCTGCTTGTAAGCAGTATGACTTTTAGGTATGGGGCACAGTTTGTATGCCCAATGTGCAGCATCTCTAAGATTCATGGGCTGTTTTAGTTCTTCAGTTAGCCAAGGTGTAGGTTTCCTTCCTATTTTTCCTGTCTTTAGGGGGCATATTTGTCATATAGGTGAGTAAGTGTGTTAATAAATCCATGAAACTTTTCATTTAGATGTAAGAAGGGAATAGAAGACATCCCCCAAACTATTTCTTCTGTCTCAGTTGCAATTTCAGATAACTCAGTGCATTTCAAGTCTTGGTATGTATTTTGTTATAGTTTCTTTCTGGGGCATTCTAGTGAGTATGTTATGAAAACTATGTCATGGGCAGAAATGTCAGACACAGATATTTGAAAGGTACAAATTACTCTGTTTGTGGATTTTGTTGCAAATAAATCTAGGAGACTGTGACTACTGTTCATATAAAGGGCAGGGGCAAGCTGAAGAAGAGACATATTTGAAGTTTCACACTGGAAATTCTACTGTATAGAAATTTTATGTAAGTGTCACCTGCTATAATTATTTGCTCGTATGTCAGTTACATATTTGAAAGAGCAGTTTAAAGCAGGCAAACCTGCCTACTTTAGCAGGTTTGAAGAGGTCACATATCAGGCATTTTCTTTTAAGGGATGCAATCTCTATAAACATACATTCCACTTGTTTATCTTCATTATTGTTAGATATGTGTAGCACAGCAGATGATGAATAGTTTAGATTAGATTAGTACTTGGTCCATAGATCATGAATACAACACTTCTTAATGATGTGGAATGTGTCAGGTTAATAAAAAGTGTCAATACAAGATATTACATTACACAAAATATTACATGACACTTAAATTATATTTTTTTGTTTGTTTGTTTGTTTGGAATGGGGGGGGGGGGAGGGGAATTCCCCACTTACTATATCCAAAAAATCATCTAATGAGTAGAAGGAGTTGCCATTAAGAAACTCTTTTAATTTCCTTTCAAATGCTATATGGCTATCTGTCAGACTTTTGATGCTATTAGGTAAGTGGCCAAAGACTTTTGGGGCAGTGTAATTTACCCCCTTCTGAGCCAAAGTTAAGCTTAACCTTGATTGGTGAAGATCATCCTTTCTCCTAGTGTTGTAGCCATGTACACTGCTATTACTTTTGAATTTGTTCAGATTGTTAATAACAAATTTCATATGTGAATATATATATATATATTGTGACACTACAATGAAGATCCCTAGCTCTTTAAATAAGTGTCAGTAGGATGATCTTGGATGAGCTCCAGCAATTATCCTGATTACATGCTTTTGTGTAATGAACACTCTTTTACTCAATGATGAGTTATCCCAGAATATGATGCCATACGAAAGCGGAGAATGAAAATATGCATGGTAAGCAAATTTACTGAGATGTATGTCACCAAAATTTGCAGTGACCCTAATAGCATAAGTAGCTGAACTCAAACGTTTCAGCAGATCTTCAGTGTGTTTTTTTCCAGTTCAACTCCTCATCAATGCATACACCTAGAAATTTTGAATATTCTACCTTAGCTACCGATCTGATCAAAGTCTATATTTATTAATGGTGCCATTCTGTTTACTGTGTGTTTTGTCAAAGTTTAATGAGAGCCCATTTGCAGAGAACCACTTAACAATTTTCTGAAAAACATCGTTTACAATTTCATCAGTTGATTCTTGTCTGTTGGGTGCGATAGCTATACTTGTATCATCGGCAAAAAGTACCAGCTTTGACTCTTTGTGAATATAGAATGGCAAGTCATTAATATATATATTAGGAACAGCAGAGCACCCAAGACTGAACCTTGCAGCACCCCATTCTTGATTGTTCCCCAGTTTGAGAAATCATCAGTTTTTGCATATTATGTGAAATGCTTATTTCAACTTTCTGCTCTCTTCCAGTTAGGTATGATTTAAACCATTTGAGCACTGTCCCATTCATACCATAGTACTTGAGCTTATCTAGAAGTATTCCATGATTTACACAATCAAAAGCCTTTGAGAGATCACAAAAAATCCCAACAGGTGACTACTGGTTACTTAGAGAATTTAATATTTCATTAGTGAAAGTATATATAGCATTTTTTGTTGAAAAACCTTTCTGGAAACCAAACTGCCATTTTTTTTAAACTTTATTTTTACAAAGGTGTGAAGCTACTGTACAATACATTACTTTTCCAAGAATTTTGGATAAGGCAGTCAGAAGAGTGATTGGGCGATAGTTGTTGACACCAGATGTATCACCTTTTTTATGCAGTGGTTTAACAATGGCATACTTCAGTCTATCCGGGAAAATACCCTGCTCCAGAGAGCTATGTGGCTAAGAATCCCACTTATCTCTTGGGATCAAGCTTTTATTATCCTGCTGGAAATGCCATCAATTCCATGTGAGCTTTCATTCACGAAATAGTTTATTATCTTCTTAATTTCAGAAGAAGAGGTGGGTGGAATTTCAATTGTATCAAATTGTGTGGATAAGTCCTCTTCCATTAACTGCCTTGCTTCTTCTAATGAACATTTAGAGCCTATTTTCTCTACAGCATTTAAAAAATGGTTATTCAAAATGTTTTCGACTTCCATCTTGTGAAACTTCCTGGCAGATTAAAACTGTGTGCCCGACCGAGACTCGAACTCGGGACCTTTCCAGCTTGTTGTTTGTCAAGTTTCCATTCGCTTTGATGGTAACGCTGTCATCCTGTACTCTTGGTTTCCCTGTCTCCCTTGTAATAATATTCCAAATTGTTTCAATTTTGTTATCAGAGGTATTAATCTCAGACATGATGCACATGCTTCTGGACTTTTTAATAACCTTTCTTAATGTAGCACAGTAGTTTTTATAATATTTGGCTGTTTGTGAGTCATTACTCTTTCTTGTTGTTAGATACAGTTCCCTTCCATGGTTACAAGATATTTTTATTCCTTTAGTAAGCCAAGGTTTTTTGCATGGTTTCTTATAATTAGATTTAACTACTTTCTTGGGTAAACAATTTTCAGATTCTCTTACAAGTGTATTATGAAATAAGTTATATTCTAAATTAGCATCAGGTTCCTTGTACACCTCATCCCAGTCTAACTACTGAAGATTTTCCCTGAAATTTCTATTTGTTGAGTCATTAATTGAACGCACAACTTTGCAGGGTAGTTTTGAATTACTGCATGGAGCTATGTCATGAGCACCATGATCAGAAAGGCCATTCTCAACAGGACAAGAATTTTTTAAACTTATCTTGGTCTATAAAAGTGTTATCTATCAACTTGCTGCTGTTCTTTACTACCCGAGTAGGAAAATCAATGGCAGATGTCAAATTGAAAGAGCCGAGCAAGACTTCCAGGTCATTCTTCCTATTACACTCTTTCAGCGAATCGACACTGAAGTCCCCACAAATAATAATTTGCTTTCCACTATCTGACAGGTAGCACAACAAGGCATCCAAGCTTTCCAGGAATAAATGAAAGTTTCCTGAAGGGGACCTATATACTGTTACAATTATAAAAGAGCTGTCCTTCAGTTTAAGTTGACAAGCACATGCTTCTATATGTTGCTCTAGACAAAACTTTTTTGTATCCAAGCTTTTTACACAGTGATAACTTCTGACATATGTGGCAACTCCTCTCACCTTATTCTCTCTACTCATGTATGCATCTAGTTTATAACCACTGGTATCAGAGTCTATGTACACCATTACTCCACCCTCTCATCTTTTACACTTGTCATATCTTAGAAAGATATGGCTGTCTAGACTTACCGACCTCATGTGTATACTTGAGCCAGGTCTCTAACGGAAGTCTTACTGGATGCCTATGTCTTGAGGTATTTCATGGAACACGTTAACATGAGCTGACAGAAATTGGACATTTGTGTGTGCAATGTGGAGCTTAGTGTTTTTGAGTGCATAGCTTGTAAGAGCACCACAGATGGCCATTACTGACTCAGGGTAAGTACGGGCTAGGGAACAAAGCAAAGTACTCTGAGGTAGGGGAGGTGGATTCCCAGAAGCAAAAGCAGCAGATATCTCCAGGGAAGAGAGAGACTTGTGATCAAGTCCAGCTGGCTTTGCAGTGGTCATGAAACAGCCAACTGGTGACAGAGACAGAAACTCGGTAAACAGAGCTAAAATGATCTGTTTGCAACAGTACTGAAAGCAAGAGAAAGTAGATAACTGGAGACCTTCTAAAAGTAAACCTAGATAAACAAGTGATAATAACAGGAATCTGTTTTAAGGAATGTACAGAAAAGTTATAGTTAGTACTAAAAGTAAATGTAAATAAACAAGTGATATTAACAGAAAACTGTTTTAAGGAAAGTATTACAGAAATAATAAGTATTAAAAGTAAATGTAAACAAGCAAATGGTAATAACAGGAAATTGTTGTAAGAAAATTACTACAAAAATAAACTGTTTCTTTATAAAATAAAGACACAAAAATAACCACACAAACTGGAGGCAGCAAGAGTTAACATTTCTTTAGCTCCTGAAGCACAGGCATTCAAGTTCATCTGCATTGCAAACCAATCTTTTCCATTTGCAGTGTTCACCATTATCCTTCTGTCATTTGTCCACAAGTTTTGTAGACATAATTGTTCAGAGGTGAGGTCCTCATGTATTGTGAGACCTGATTTCATCACTCTGAACATTTCAGATCTTTAGCTGTACAACACTATCACTATTATAGGTCTAGGTTTTGAAGACCCTGGCATCTTGTGACCCACTCTAAGACTTCCATCTAAGTCATTCAGTGTCACCTGCAGGGACAGCTTCTCTAAGGCAAGACTGATGACAAATTCATCTGCATTCTTTCTATTGTTCTGAGGAATCCTGAACATTGTGAGATTATTGAATCTCTGGTATTGTTCAAATTCATCAGATTTCTTGATCATCTACTGTTTGATCAATCATGCACTATCCTCTGTGCCTTTTAAAGATTTTTTTAGAGCACAAAGCTCACTTGCATTTACCTCCAGAGTTTCCTCTATTTTTGCATCAGTGATGGTCTGTACAATAAGCCTGAGCATATCTTGCAACTGGAGTGCAGCACTCACCTCAGCCTTCGTGAGTGCAGTGATGTCAGGGATGCTGGGCAGTGTGCTTATAGCTCCCAGTGTCAGCTCGACACAAGCATTCTCAGATGCATGGGTGTTGGCAGAGCTGTGCGTTGTTCGGTGGTTATACATTTCAAATCCAGTTCCAGGTTACAGTTTATCAAAATCAAATGCTAGTGTAACACTAAGCACTATCCACTTGATTCTTGTAATATATGGGATGAACATTAATAAAACTGACAAACTGCAGGGACAGATTCCTGACTGGAAATGGAAGAAAAAAGGTCCTATGAACATTGATCCAGAAATTCGTCATTACCCTGGTGGATAGCATTGATGAATGTCAGTTCCTCTGACCATGTGCCATGTGTTGTTTGTGTGTTGCAGGCTGTGTAATTGACACAGCATACTGTAAGCAGCAGAATTGTGTGGTATTCATGTTGGGAACAAATTGAGGTGGTGTTTGGTATGGCCAAGAGGATAGAAAAGATCAAAAGGCAGCATGGCTATATCAAAACAAGTACCCTCACAGACACTAACATCACACAACAACATCTCAGGCCCTTTTTGGATGACTGTTTGATCAGGGATCCTTTCAGACAGAAGAATGTCATGGAGGCGGCAGACTCTGTAAGCACCAGGTTTGGAGGATCAAGTTCTACAAGTTATTGAGATGAACCCTAGTACAAGCTTCATACCAGTAGCCCACCAACATAGTGTAAGCCAAAGTATAATTATGTGCATTCTGCATGACAATCCTTATCATCTGCAACACCTGCAGTCTCATGGCTCCACTTTGAACATCTATTGTGACGTGGATGCGATGCAGTGCTGTCCTGCATCTCAGGACAATGTGCCATCATTACATGAACACCATCTATTCCTGGACACATGTTCATAGGACCTTTTTTCCTCCATTTCCAGTCAGGAATCCATCCCTGCAGTCTGTCAGTTTTATTAGAATTCATCCTGTATAGAACAGCCTCACTGCTTAATAATACCCCTAAAATTCAGGAAAACTTGCAGGCCAAACCAACACACATCAATGCAGTTCTGTTCATAATCTTGCGAATGTATATCTGAAAGTTTATGCCCTGCATTTCTTCCTCTGACATGTCATTTCAGTGAGTGGTACATTTTGTGTGTGTTTTTTTTTTCAAATACTGTTTTGTTGTTTTGGCAAACTCTACAGCCATGTGTAGTACACATGACTGTGATAGTAGTCAACACTTTATTTCATTTACTCACTATAAATAGAATACTCGTACAACACACATAATTGAAAACCTAATACCACAGTAATTATCAAAGAACATAAGAATATACGGCATATCATCCAGTACAAAGATAAATCTAGCTTTTATATCACAGATAACTCATGAATCAATGCTTGCATTTAGTCCATATCAACTGTCCATTTTAGTCCACCACATCAGGCCCCCTGAGCTGTAGCTCAGCAATTCACGTGGTAGCATTTTTACTCACATGATCTGTTGGTCCACCACATGAATTGAACTTGAAACCTGAGCACCCCAGACCATGGGATGTTGACAAAGAAACTGTCTACCAGACTGTGTGAACAAAATCAACTTTTTGGTCTGTCCTTGTCCGACATGTCTTGTGCAGAATATAACAACTGGACTGTTTCATTGCATGGTTCATCTGGAAACATTTCAGAAAATGCTGACTTGAGGCAGTCAACTGACACCTTGTCTTTTTTTCCATTTTTTCAACTACAAATGATTTGTCACTTTGTCAATCATGATGCTGCTAGATCTACTCTTTGCTCTCCATATATGGGACCTCAAATATGGAGGGCAAAGAGGAGGTCTAGTAGCATCAGCTCTTGTCAATATGTACTAACATTTGAACAAGTCTCCCTGGAATAAAATCTGTTTGTTTCCATTTCAAAATGGACTGACAGACTTGAGGAGTTGCATAGGACTTTGCAGGGTGTGTAAAAATATGGCATATTTTCTGACCAACAGATTGGAAAGAGGGAAGGGTGAGAAAAATCCACCCAGTATTTTCAGTTTCTCTTCATAAACTAACTGAGCAGAGGAACATCCTAAGTCTTCCTTAATTACTTGTCAAGGCCTAGAAGTACTAATGGTATTGCTGTTGTCCAGGAGTCTGGGTGGTATGCCAGGGCTCCGTTCAACATGTGGTGCATACACTCTACCATCCTATTACTGGCAGAATTCTAGCTCACAGTTTGTATTTGTTTGCATTCACATAATGTCAAGAACCCCTTGAACAGCTGGTGTTCAAGCTACCTACCCCTGTCAGTAGTAATAATTTCAGGAAAGCTGAACATAGAGAACCAAGTAGAGATCAAGATGTGGGTGACATCAACTACCAAAAGATCTGATAGTGGGGCAGCCTCAGGCCACCTAGTGAATCTGTCTAAAAAACGAATGCCTTCTAAATGGGGAAGAGGACCTGCAATATCCAAGTGTAAGTGTGAGAATCTCCCTCAATGGAGAAGCAAATTTGTGGTGAGAGATTTTACAACTTCAACATTGAGTGTAACATTGAGCCCATCAATGGCATTATTTCTGTATTACCAGTGAAACAACCCTGTCTGATACTAACTTAGCAGTAGCTCTTATCCCTGGGTGTGCTAGGTTGAGAAGGGTGTCAAAAACTGAGCATTGCCACTTTGCTGGTTTAAATGGGGGTAACGTGTTCCACGAAGTGTTGCATCAAATCCCTTGTCTTGTGTTGTGCAGTGGCAGGTGCTCAAGGTGTAGGCATGTCTGTGCAGGATCAGCCCACCACAGTTGAAGAAGGCTGTCCATATCTAGCTCTGCTGTGACATCAGCCCAGTTAATGATGGAAAATACCACACAGTTGCATGACAAGGAGTCAGCCATGACATTATCCTGCTGTGCAATGTGCCACAAATCTATGGAAAACTGGACATTTAACACTGCTTGGTGAATTTGACGTGGTGAGTTGATTCAGTAACATGTTGGAATGTGGAAGTCAGGGGCTTATTATATGTGAAAATTGTAAATATGTATCTATTTAGGATTGGTCAGAAATGTTTGATAGCTAGATGTATGGCAAGGCATTCCCTGACAAACATGACAAATTCTGTTGCACTGACAGGTTTTTGAGAAGAAAGCCAGAACTTGCCATTTCACTACAATCTATTGTCAGAGCGACATATTGTTGTAACACCACACCCAGTGTTGTCTGACTTGTATCAATCCACAAGGTGACTTGCACAGGATGTGCCTATAGAGCAGCATTTGCCAATGCATTTTTTATATATCTGTATGCAGATGTAGCTTCAGGATTCCACAGAATCTTCCCACTACCAGATGTGTTTTTACCAGTGAGCAGTTTGTTAAGTGGCTTCTGCAGCTCTGCCAAATATGGCAAGTGTTTTCTGTAATAATTTAACACCCCAGGAAAATATTTAAGGCCTTTAAATATAGGGAGGGGGCATGTTACCAACATTTGTCACTTTTCCGGAGAGCTGTGAGATACTGTATTGATATACAGTGTAGCCAAGAAACTTTACATCTTCTTTTGCAATAACACTCTTTTTCTTGTTAATCATAACACCATAGCACTCTAGTCTTTTGAAAAAATTACAAAGATAACTTAATGCACTCCTCTTTGGTTTCTGAGAAAAGTAACATATCATCCATGTAGCAGTACACAAATGGAAGGCCGTGCAGGACCTCATACATAAAATTATGCCAAGTTTGTGCAGCATGTTTCAGGCCAAAAGACACAATATTGTGCTAAAAATTCCAAAGGATGTAGTCACAGCTATCTCTTTTTTGTCTTTTTGAGCCATAGGTATTTTTAAGAATGCCTTGGCACAGTCAACAACACTGGAATAGCAAGCACCTTCTAGTATACATGAAAGTCAGCTATGTGAGGCACTGGATACTGGTCTTGAACAGTGCTGGCATTTAAACTCCAGCAGTCTCCACAAACTGCCAAAGATCCATTTTCTTTTTTTATCATTTGCAATGGGGACTCCCATGTGCTATATGAGCTTGCTACAGCTCGATCAGCAATCATGTTATTGAATTCCAGTTTAGCTGCACATAATTTATCAGGAGGCAAGTGCAAAGGTCTGAAAGTCACTGGCTGATCCTGTTTTGTAATAAATGTTGAGTGGAATGTCTTCTGTTGCTGATGGTCAACACTGGATCTGTCAGCACAGGAAATTCAGGCAGCAGCTGTTGTCCAAGATTGTTGCCTAATGCACAGGTAGCCCTGGAGAAGGAAGAGGGAGGAGAAGCTTGACCACCATCAGATGCTTGAACAGCATGGTGCAGGTGCTGCAGTTATTCACATGAGCAGTCTAGCTCTTTTTGTGATATAAAATCCTCCTTTTCAGTTTAGCATTTTCATTTTGTAATTCACAAGTGGTCAGTCTTTTCATAGAACACAGTCCTTGTATCTGGGAAATTAGTGCTTCAAGCACCTTGGAGGTCTTTCTCTACTCTGAATGTTCAATTGTTTCATGCAAATATATGTCTGCGGTCTTCTCACATAATGCACACATGTACACTCCACAATGACGTGGTTGGAATCTCATTCACCGTTTTGGGTAAACTCTGATTTCTGAACCACTGACAACTGGGGAAAGTCCACCAGACTTTCTGTCTTTGGTAAATAATGGACTGGAACCTGTAGCAGGTGACACCTTTGCATCCTTTCAGCCTTCTAGGCACTGTGAAAAGTCCTGATGAGTGCACATACCTACTGGCATGCATCACTGACATTTGGTTATATGCAGAAGCTTGTGCACTGCCTCACTGCATTGGCAAAACACCTATGGTACCAACACAACTTTCTGCATCACTGATTGTTCTAGCCTCGAACCCCATCACTGTCAGATGCCTCTTTTGCCCAGCGTTTAATCTGGCTAGTCTGTTCGTCAACTGCCCCATGGATGGTTCTGCTTCTGGGCCTTGTGTCTGGGGCCTCCTGCCATAACTTCATACACAGCAGCACAAATTGTATTATCCATCCATGCAGCTGTGACTGCACCTGCTTTGTACCCCAATTCATGAAGGGAGAGATCCATAAATGCACAAAGAATGGCCCTCACAGTTTTTGGCACTCTTCAAAGCCAGAAAAATTTTAAAGAGTGTTCTGATAGCAATTTGTTATTAGCCAAGGCACATAATGAGTGAAACAGTTGGGCTGAGGAATCACTGGCACATGCCTCATTCTCAATATTTTTTTGTTATTTTGATTTCAGAGGAAGCAAAGGATGCTGAAGTACAGCTTCTTTAAACACAGCATAAGACTGTTGGTGTAACACATTGTCTAATTGCTTGATCACAGTTACCTCAAACAATGACGTAATATTTGATGTAAACTGTTCCATATCATATAAGAGTCCATGGAATAGAAAAATGATCTCCACTTGTGTTAGCAAAAATTGCACCCTGGTAGGCCAGAAAGGCAGAATTTCCATGTTATAGTTCTTTTTGCCATTGCTTGAGCCTGTGCTGATATTTGGAGCAGTTGTCTCTTTACAGTATTGCTGGTGGGTGTTAGGTCATGGCACTCCATCTTCATGGCCATTGTAATGTCGGGATCCATTGTGTTGCATCCCCAATTGAAGAGAATACTTTGTATTGTTCAGTACACCAAACAGCAACTCTACAGCCACGTGTAATACACATGACTATGATAGCGGTCAATACTTTATTGTATTTGCTCACTATACATAGAATACTCATACAATGTAAACAATGGAAAATTCAACACCAGAGTAATTATTAAAGAACATAAGAATGTAAGTCATATTGTCCAGTACAAAGATCAACCCAGTTCTTTTTATGCTAACTCATCCATCAATGCTTGCAGTCACTCCATATTGATTGTCTGTTTTAGTCCACCAACTGTGTTCTTCAGTTTATAATTATTACAATGATAGCCTTTGTTTTATGGTGAAAGAAAGTATTTTGTGAAATGTATTTAGAAGATGTCATTATTTGGGGAAGTAATAAACAGAATATTAGGTAAACAGTGTTTATTTTCATGTAAAATAACATGGGAGCCCCTAGACCAAAATTAACATGACTGAGCCTTACAGAACTTCAAGTCAGCATTACTACAGTAAGTACCAAAACATATTAACATAACAGCACTCTCATTTCATAATTTGATTATTGATATGGTAAAATAGTTGTAAATAATCGTAAACTGCTCTACCAGCTGCAAATAAAAGTACAAGATTTGAAAAGTTGACATTATTATTTGTTTGCTGAGCTGGGTGTTCATATCTGTAAAAGAATAGAGTTGTTGTATGTTGGAACATATGTAAGTTTTAGTCGACAAAATAATTAAGTAATTTAGTAGAAATTTTTGTTTTTCAAAAGTAATTGTTTCAATTCTTCTTTTGCAAAATTTACATAAAAAACAAATTATATAAGAAAACAAACTATGTCCAACATTTCCCTCATTATTGTAAAACATACTGGCACAATAAAGTATTTGTGAATATTCAATTTTCCACTATACCTTTATGAAATGACCAGTACTAATCACATATTTCTCACAGTGAATTTTTTTCAATATAAGGGAAGGTGCTGGGTCAAAGCAGGAAGTTGTCAATTACTTGATGTTAGTTGTTAATGACAGCACAGGTGTGAAACAGTTGTAATGGAGTTACAGTTGGCATGAATAAAAGAAGAAAATTTATCAGTTCATCTGTGTCAGGTACTTTATTTCAAAATATTAACCTATGAGAATGGTTATAGAATTCAAAATTCCACAAATAAGAAATGAAACATGGAAATCTGCAGCAAACATAAATGAACAACAATGAGCACCACTTAGAAATTCCTCAAGACAAGTGTCCACCATAAAAGTAACATTTCCTGCTCTAAAACTTCTATAATTAGCAGAACACCACATTTTGACATTGAGGAAAATGCAACCTGTAATTAGAACATTGCACTGATTATTTATGTTTTTTGAGAGTAGAAATGTTACAGCACATTATGAAATTATTAATCATTCTTTTTTTTCTGTCTTGGCTGTTAACTTGGCAATTTACGCAGGCATCAGTCGATGTGAGTTGGTTTTCAGTACACACAGTTTCCCAGGTTCTCGCCATTCCTCATAAACATCATATCTAGAAGGGATAGCTGTTACTAATGTTCTACTTCTGTAGTAAATTTTATGCCTAAATGGAGACTTTTCTGATGATCCACCATGGCTTCACATGAAGTACATGTCACTGACATGCCTGCACCACACCTTAGGTTCACAATATACCAAGTCTATATACTAAGTAGACTATCCATAATGACATCTACCACCTGTTAATAAAATTTACTATTCACATGAAATATCTCAAGGTGACATTAGTAATGTCCTGTCGGAAAATGGAATTGATAAGCTACTCAGAGTCATACAGTGACACTTTGGTAAGCAAAGAAACATCAGATCTGTCCAGGATTTCATTTGGACAAACTTTTGGCATCTTAAACTTCTCAATGAAATTTCCCATATCTTTTATGTGTGTGTCAGTCTTTCCCACATGCTGAACCAAAGAGACCAAGTGTTTTTTTTTTCCCAATATGTCACTAAGCCAGCAGCACTTTCAAGGTGGTATGGCTTCTGTGTTGTACAGGTTCCTTAGCATGTCTGCCAATTCATATCCCATGTGACCTCTTCTGTTTGACCTGTGCTTAGCTTTCAGTAAATAATCTTATCTAGTGTGTCACATATATTTCATTCATAACCTATGGTCTTCATTGTCATTGTTGCATTTTCCTTGTCAACAGGCAATACCAATATGCTCTTGTCAGTGTTAAGGCTCTTTGTAGCTTACAGCTCTTCTTTTTCAGGTTGTAAACATGTGAATTTGATTGGCACAGTTTCTGACTGTTTCAGGGTATTTTTACAAAATAGGGTCTGCAGGACCACTTCAGTTTTAGCAATGATATCCAGCATATGTAAAGTTCTGGGGATGATTGCAAAATTCCTTCATTCTTGAAAGATAGACAGTTCCCTAATATCAGTGGTCATTCACTTAGGTTCACCACTGTGTATGATATGTTGTGAATTAATTTGTCAATCTGCCTTCTGCATCTGTAAGACGTTTTCTTTGTTGCTCAGTACAGTAGTCAAGTTTGTTCTGCTTGCTCCTGTGGCTGATGTTGTTGATATTATTCCAATCATCTTGATGCATGCTGTACTGATTTGACAAAAAATGTCCAAAAGCTGCTCACCAGTTCTTACAAAGTTCCTCCATGTTGCACGAATTTGCTCGTGAAGAAAACCTCATTCCATCTTGTGGTAGATATGCTGCATCTAGGTGGTAGTGAATAGATGCTTACTTTTCAGGAACTTTAGTGTGGTCCCTTCATCCTGCCATGGCAATAAATAGGTGAGAGAGGATAGCAAATGGGCTTTTTTTCTTCTGCTGTTTGTCAAGGCATTGGTACAATCTTGAAATCTCCTTCCCGTAGAGACATAACAGGAAATTATTAAGCCTTTTGTGTTTACATGCTTATGTGTTGCCCCTTGTCTTCTGTCTCAGGATCTTCAGCCAATATTTGTTTAACAATTTTCCTCATGTTTCATCTGTAATGTGACTGGCATTGTCAGAGGTTCACCCTCCTTTGCCAGCAGAAGTTGAGCCCATGGCTCAAGATCATATATACCTGTTGAACCATTGTCTGAGGACTTTTCCCTGGACATTACCACTGTGGTTCTCCCCTTGCTACCTGCAAAGGTCATTCACTGCAGCACAGAATGCAGAATCTGTTTATCTTGAGGCTTTCTTCTTTCTTCTTGAGACTGTTGTTGTGTTTGTGAATTCCTATGTCTTCCATGAACAAGTGGATTGGGTAGCTCTTTTTCACATTGAGAATCTCCACATCAGCAGATTTTACAATGTGACTGGTCTCACACAGTGATCACTTTGTCACAGCCATTCTATCCACATGTCCCAACCTGCAATACCATTTATGTTCCATCATCCTGGTATTGATGGGTCACCAAGTCATTCCATCATAGGGTTTTCCACATGGACACAGTATGCAGTATATTCCCAACATTTCAGATGGGCCTCTTTAGTCACTCTTTGTTCTTCTTGATCAGTTTGAAAATAGTCTTTGTGATGGTTTGTGCATACATCCCCAGGGTGATGGATAGAATGAGTCATAAATTGAACAAACCTGATATAATGATTGTTTACTAACTGATCAAGAAGATTGAAGGATGTCTCAGATTGGCTAAGAACAAAAGGGGTCAACTCATAATGTTGGGAATGTACCACATACCACATACATGGGGAAATCAGCCATGGTGGAGCATGCACTGTCCGAGGCTGATCACACACTAAAATTCACTGACGTAGAGGTTCTTGCTGGGAGAAGAGGTATCTCATCTCCTTGTTCAGGAAAGCCACAATAATTCATGCACATGACAATAGTTTCTACAAGAAAGAAGTAACACTCAAGATAAAAGGATCCTGGATTTCTGTGCTGGAACAAACATCCATAGCAAGCAGAATCAGAAAAATTATAGTGATAACAATCAGGGAAAAGTGCTCAGAGGTTGATGCACCAGTTACATAAAATCTCTGACCACAGGCTTAACTCGAGTCCATTATCAGCAATTTGGTGAGGAGGGGGGGGGGGGGGGGCAGGGAGGTGTGTGTGTTTGGGGGGAGGGAGGGGGTGGCGGGGGGGGGGGTTGAACCTTTGACAATCAATGCCAGTACCTCTTTTTGGTGAAACAGCAGGAAAATCATTAAAGAAAGGACAATCTATGTCACTCCCTCTTGTTGGTGAAATGTTAGGAAAATCATTAAACAAAAATTTGCTGAAGACATGAAACAGAAGCAAACAGGCACTATGTCAAATCACTATTCACTATTCACACATTACTACTTCAGCTTTGAAGGCCAGAACTACAACAACAAAAATGAAGTTTCACTATAGGTACCAAGATGGCCTTGTTCTGTCCCAAAATTTTTATGGGATGCATGGAACAGATACTCCTCAATTCTCAAAAACTGCCTTCCCTGATTTAATGCAGATTTATTGACAATATCTTTGCAGTCCAGGTTCATGATGAAGAAGACTTCCTCCACTTTCTGCTGCATCTTTACCCATTTTTCTGACATTAATTCAGCTAGTCCTTCTCAAAACCTAAAAGCCACAGTCCAGAATATTGACATCCAACTCATTGAGCTTGCATCCAGAACTCAGACCATAGTAAATTAACTAATAAGCACCATTGTCTCCACTACAAAAACTACCAACCCTTGCTCTAACATCAAATCCCTCAACATCTATTCCAATAATTTGTTATAGGTTTTTCTCTCCTTTAGCTGCTGTTTAGGTCTTCCATAAAACAGATCTCCAGATAGTCTCTTTCTCTGACTCTCTAACAATTGTTGTTCTTTCTACTAAAATAGAGACATGGAAGAGGAGCATTCCATTCATCAGCAGGTACCACCTGAGCCTTGCATGCCTCAACAGATTGCTCCAGTGATATAAAATTCTCAAGTTTAGTACGAAAATAAGATAATCTCTCTCTGATAGCACACCACCCATGACATTTACAGACCATTCGTTATCCGTACCACCAATGTGGCTGACCCCTGCAATCATTCTTGTTACAAAACCTGTCCTATGCAGCAACCACCTACAAGTTGCTAAAGCCCCATAACTGCTAAATCTGCAACAACAAAGACAGGTTAATGCATTAAACCACTTAGGTGGTTTCCAAACTGACATTTAGTACATAAAAACTTGCCCTAACTGAGCTGACTGAACACAATAATGGACATGGAAGTGTTGTTCACCTTGGGGATGCCCAGTACCCAGTTTCTCTACACACACTACAACACAGACTCAATAGATCAGAATACCTGCTATATTTCACAGGCAATTTGGTCCAGTAATGTGTTTCAAGATCAACTTATGTGGTGCTATTGCTATTATTATGTTCTGCAGCCACACTGAATCACTTCAGGTAAAAATGTTGAAGTGAAGAATGAGTTTCAGTACATTGTCCTGGTACTGGAAATGCTTTAGTCACTCACCTTACATGGACCATAGATCTATTTACAAAGAAGAGCCTTCAATGGTGTAACCTATGTCAAGATATACATATACAAAATTCTTAGGAACTAATTTTGCAGAGTGTATCCTCAATTAAAAATTGATGATGACTTAATGAAACAAAAACCAGTAAGTTATTATTAAACTGCTATCTAGTACCTGGTGTGCACAAGCTATACATGAAAAAAAGACAAGAAAATTGCTAGTTTTGTAAATAAAAAAGGAACAAATAAAAATTAGATAACAGGAGGTTACTTAGGTTGTACTGTGTAGCTGCTGTTTATATATTAATGCTTGCTTAATGTTTATGTACTTGTACTGAAAACCATCAAAGAATGATAGATTTGTACATGCTTTATGAATAGAGAACTGTATAAAAGATCACTTTTGTGTAGTCCTTCGAACTTAAATCTTCAAATTTAACTTTATATAATTTGTAGAATTTTCTTTCGAGTGTTTGAGTTTCCCAAATTATTGCCTGCTTTGTGTCTACCAGCTAACTGCTGAAGACCTTTGCAACAGAATTCTGAACTTCAGTCTTAACCCTAGACAGTGTGGCATGGCCTACATGGAATAATAATTGGCCTTTCAGTATATATATTCTTTGCTATCATTTCTTGCTGACAGTATCAGCTTATTCCCAAGAATTGGCAATTTTCACTCTGTTAATACTAGGCAAAAATCCAATCTGCGTTTGGATCTCACTTACTCTACTCTTGTGCAGAAAGGTGTGCCACATACTACTGCACCCATTTTCAAGAAGCTACCATAAGAATTCAAAAATCTTAGCAGTAATCCACGCACTTTCAAATCAAAACTGAAGAGTTTTCTCATGGGTCACTCCTTCTATCCTGTTGAGGAGCTTTTTGAAAAATTAAGCTGATTCCTGTGTTATATTGTTGACTGAATTTACATAAACTTATGGCTTGTTTTTTTTTGATTTCATAAACACTTTATGAACTGTAGGTGTCTAGAAGAGCGTAGTGTTCCAAAGGATTGGAAAAGGGCACAGGTCATCCCCGTTTTCAAGAAGGGACGTCGAACAGATGTGCAGAAATATAGACCTATATCTCTAACGTCGATCAGTTGTAGAATTTTGGAACACATATTATGTTTGAGTATAATGACTTTTCTGGAGACTAGAAATCTTCTCTGCAGGAATCAGCATGGGTTTCGAAAAAGACGATCATGTGAAACCCAGCTCGTACTATTCATCCACGAGACTCAGAGGGCCATAGACATGGGTTTCCAGGTAGATGCCATGTTTCTTGACTTCTGCAAGGTGTTCGATACAGTTCCCCACAGTCATTTAATGAACAAAGTAAGCGCATATGGACTATCAGACAAATTGTGTGATTGGATTGAAGAGTTCCTAGATAACAGAACGCAGCATGTCATTCTCAATGGAGTGAAGTCTTCGGATGTAAGAGTGATCTCAGGTGTGCCACAGGGGAGTGTCGTAGGACTGTTGCTATTCACAATATACATAAATGAGTTTGTGGATAACATTGGAAGTTCACTGAGGCTTTTTGTAGATGATGCTGTAGTATATTGAGAGGTTGTAACAATGTAAAATTATACTGAAATGCAGGAGGATCTGCAATGAATTGACGCATGGTGCAGGGAATGGCAATTGAATCTCAATGTAAACAAGTGTAATGAGCTGTGAATACATAGAAAGAAAGATCCTTTATCATTTTGCTACAGTACAGCAGGTCAGCAACTGGAAGCAATTAGTTCCATAAATTATCTGGGAGTAGGCATTAAGTAGGCATAAAGTTGATCTGCAGTAAAGTAGATGCCAGACTGAGATTCATTGGAAGAATCCTAAGGAAATGCAATCCAAAAACAGGGGAAGTAGGTTACAGTACACTTGTTCACCCACTGCTTGAATATTGATCACCAGTGTGGGATCCGTACCAGCCAGATAGGGTTGATAGAAGAGATAGAGAAGATCCAACGGAGAGCACCGCGCTTCATTACAGGATCATTTAGTAATCGCAAAAGCATTACAGAGATGATAGATAAGCTCCAGTGGAAGATTCTGCAGGAGAGATGCTCAGTAGCTCGGTACGGGCTTTTGTTGAAGTTTCGAGAACATACCTTCACTGAGGAGTCAAGCAGTATATTGCTCCCTCCTACGTATATCTCACAAAGAGACCATGAGGATAAAATCAGAGAGATTAGAGCCCACACAGAGGCATACCAACAATCTTTCTTTCCATGAACAATACGAGACTGGAATAGAAGGAAGAACCGATAGAGGTACTCAAAGTACCCTCCGCCACACAATGTCAGATGGCTTACGGATTATGGATGTAGATGTATTTTATCTGTTATTACTTTTATGTTGTAATTACATGTACTGACATGTTCCATGACCTTGGAGATTTGCTCCTCAGTTTGGTCCTATGGAACTAGACCTGTAAAATAAATAAAAAAAATAAAATGTCTTTCTGTGTGATCCTGTAATTCATATTTCATCTGCAACAGATTCTCATTAGGGCAAACAGTACCAGTAAGGAGGACATGTAGCAAGAAGTGACTGAAAAATTCAGGGAGACTAAAAAAAACAGCTCCAAGATTTAGAGTTACCTGCCATATTAAATTTTCTTATTGTTCACTTTTTTTGGTTAAATACATAATATGAACTGATCAACAAGTTATGAACCACCCTCATGACTTGCATCATTTGTGCTTTTAGTGGCAACCTCTTTCTCAACACTCAGAAAATTCCAGTGTATATATACCCATGTATTTATGACAAAAGCAAACCTACATCGTCTGTGCAGTACAGCAGAGCCTGCTGTATCTTCAGTTATGCATGATGTAGTGAGATTTCTATTCACTGTTCACTCAGTCTACATGCCACAAAGACTCAATTAAAGCTCAGATTTTGTGCACAGTGCCACTTTATGGCAAGAAGTAGAGTCAGCTTAGGGAGCTGTCTGGTGGATTGGCGTACAGCACATAAATGTCATTAAAACATTCACTTGGTACCCTGAGGCACACAACATTGTAAATCTGCTTCATAGAGGTTATCTGAGATGAAAACACCAGGTGATGACTACTATCTAAAAACACAAGAGAACTGCACACTGAAAATTGGAGGAGGCAACTGGGAAAACTGTGTCAACCCAGACAGTACACTGCCACTTCCACATGATCAATTTGGCATCCAGGCATCACTTATGAAAAAAAAGTACAAACACCCCAGCGTCATGATATGTAAGGAAATTAGTCAAAGGAATACCCAGTATGGAACCTCAGTCAGTGGAGCTTGGCTTTGTTCATTGATGAGTGCAGGATTTGGCTAACACATGATAATCATTGTATAAGACTGTCAAGGTGGTGAGATACCAATGCATGTCTCAAGTCATTCAATCAAATAGGTCCAGCATGGAAGTGTGATAACCAGGTTTTGTTCTGGTATCACGTTTGGGCATTGGATGCCTCTCAGACCTATTGTCCAACCATATAGTCAAGAATTTGGTGATGGCCATAATGTACAAGCAATCTGAATCAATTTCATGACCATCTTCCTCCAGAAGGAAGAATTCACATAACCCAATAAAAGTGTGTGTGTGTGTGTGTGTGTGTGTGTGTGTGTGAGAGAGAGAGAGAGAGAGAGAGAGAGAGAGAGAGAGAGAGAGAGAGAGAGGGAAAGTGAAGAATTGAAGGAGTTAAATGTGTCCGTAATTGCAGGTGGTTTTCTTAACACCATCTTTATAGATTGTTATTACTGTAGCATATATAAGTCTGTTAGAAAATATGTGAATTACTGGCTGTGAAAGGTAGCCCAAGTGTTGCCAGATCAAGTCAGAACAAGATATAATTCACTACTAAAAACACCACTATACCCGGAATAATTGCTACATATTTAGAAACCTAATGATCTTTTTAATCTTCAGACTGATTGTATTTTAAAATAAAGCATGTTCATGGTGTGTACACTATCTACACAAGCAAATCTGATGAGTCTGCATATGGTTGTTTGTTAATAAGTTGATTTTTTCTGTTACTGTCAGGAAGTAATCAATGACTTTTTGTTGAGAATGATTTTATCATGTCATCATTTTTGCCACAAAAATGCACTTTTATTAATCTCATGGTTATACTCATTGATTGTTTAATAATGGTCTACATTAATGATTTCCCATTACACGTTAGGAATACTGGACTAGTACTGTTTGCAGATGACACCAGTCTATTGATTGAAGGGAATAAAGAAGAAAATCTTACTGCATCTGCAAAAGATATTACAAAAGGAGAGTCTGAATGGTTTAGCAGAAACAGGCTAATAGTTAATCCCCAAAAAATGGTACTCATGAATTTCCAAACTGATCAAAATAAAAATCCGGCACAACCTGTAATATGTATAGATAACTAAAACATTAGTGCTGTCAATGAAACTAAATTTCTAGGGATTCATATCCAGGAAAATCTTAAATGGAGCGCTCATATCACATCCCTAAATTCAAAACTAGCAAAAATGAGCTATGTAGAATTCTCTGCAACAATACTAGTGCAGAAACAGTTAGGGCTGTATAGTTTGCTCATGTGCATTCAATACTGAAGTACAGTATCATTTTCTGGGGAAATGTATACCAGGCCATAACAGTTTTCAGGAAACAAAAGGCAATTATAAGAATTATGAAACAAGTGAGCAGCAGAAAACCATGCAAACCTTTCTTTAAAGATCTTAAGATCCTACGCCTTCCCTGCATTTATATATTGGAAGTAGTCATGCATGTCAAAAAAGCATATTGAGAAAAGAAAACATTTTTCATCAAAACAAAATTCTCCATGATTACAGTATCAGGTCAGACAGTGACATACATGTTAATCATTGTAACACCATTATGCCAAAAGGGTGTATATCATGCAGGAACAAAACTTTACAACAGATTACCAAGACATATAAAATCTCTTCCTGAACTACAAAGCTTTGAAAAGTTTATGACAGCCTACCTTCTGAAAAACTGCTACTATTCAATTTCACAGTAGTTATGCAAGAAAAAATGTAATTTGTATCTTTAACTGTAGAAATAAGTTATAAATATACAGCATTTCAAAAATTTGCAATTATTAACTGTATAGATCCAATTTGTTATAAAAATTTAAATAATGTATGTTTGATGTTTGAAAAACCAATAGCTAAAAAGGTTTTCTGTCCAGTATCCTGTATACAATATATGTACTGAAAAAAGGGATTTGTATGGACAAATAAATAAATAAATAAATAAATAAATAAATAAATGGTCCAGATCATTCTAAGAGTAGTTCATGTTTGTGCATAGCATTGCACCCCACAATTAATTCAGTGTGCATGCCTAAATTTTTTGACGTTTTTACTTGTAAGATCAGAACCAAGCAGGCCACCACAGAGCCAGCATGTCAATCAGTATGTCAACACAATGTACCATCAATGTAGCAGAAGGCAAGGAACTATTCAAGCACTACCATCTGTGTGAGGTAAGATAAATAACAAGCACAGAAATACATCATAACAGAGCAGTATGAAGTAACACTCCATAACTCCAAGCACCAAAGTGCTACTATAATAGTCAAACATTGCAGAAAGACCTGAGCTCAACAACCAAGAATAGAGGCAAGGAATGCTGACGAGTCCAATAAGCCAGAGAAAATTTGCTCATCCACCTAAAGCCATTCCAACATAAATTTGAGCTCTACTGCTTAAATAACCAGGTTTTTTGAGCTCCCAAAAACATTTTGTCATGTCACCATTCTAGCCATGTCACCAGTGCCAAAGAGATTGAAGGTATATTGAGTTTCAGTGAAACTACAACAAGCTGATTGATGATTGTCCGACTGCTACCTGCTTGCTGACTTCAATACCAAGACACAGTCATTCTGATGCTAGCCACAGCTGTGGTCTGTCATTGCAGCTTACTTGAACTTCACAGGTGAGGAGAATACTGGTGTGCTACAAGCCCTCCACCTACTGAGGGTCATTCATAGATGATCTGCAAGCTGTCGTCCCCACACAATGCAGATGTGATGAGTCTGCACAGCCCCCTGGCCCTTCTGCGAGCATCTGCTGCAGTCTTGGTCATCCAGTGGTGGGATACCAGGACCTGTCCTTCATAATAACTGCCACTGAGGGCCACAAAGTTGACTAGAGATGCCTAAGTCCATGATGAGCTGTCCATGAGTGCACTGAGGTGTAGAGGCACCACGAATCTGTAAAGTAGAAAGTGAGCTTGCAAGGACTGCATGCCATCTTGGATTGCTTAGATTTCATGGAAGTAACTGCTTGTGAGCCACCCACAATGCTGATGAAACCACGTGGCAAGTGGCAAGATTATTTTCCATTTTCAAAAATGAGGACTCAGTTTTTGGTGATTAGAAGTCAGAGCATTAGACCATTTTACTTGGATCTTCCTGTAGAGATTGCCACTGAATTGTTAATAGTGCTGTTTCTGTTAGGGACATTATTATTATTATTTCTTTCTATTCTCAGACGTTATGTCTGGTAAAAAATGGACAGTGATGCGAACCTCGATCAAGTGTGACTTCCATTTAACTGTACAGTATATGTTATATTGCATTTAGGAACTTTCGGGTCATTGAACATGTATCAATAATTACAGATTTTTGTAGTTGTATATATATGTTTGGATGTAGCTGTATTGCGTTGATGTACTGGTGGATATTGTGTGGTATGACTCCTGTAGTTGATAGTATAATAGGTATAATGGCAACTTTATCCTGATGCCACATGTCCTTGATTTCCTCAGCCAGTTGGATGTATTTTTCAATTTTTTCTCCTGTTTTCTTCTGTATATTTGTTGTGTTGGGTATGGATATTTCAATTAGTTGTGTTAATTTCTTCTTTCTATTGGTGAGTATGATGTCAGGTTTGTTATGTGGTGTTGTTTTATCTGTTATAATGGTTCTGTTCCAGTATAATTTGTATTCATCATTCTCCAGTACATTTTGTGGTGCATACTTATTATTATTATTATTATTATTATTATTAGGGATATTATTACATTTTTTGAGTGTGAAATTTTACAAAATATATCCATCAGTTAAAACTCAAAATTTCTATTTGTAGTCATAATTCCTGATCCTGATGAGTAAATAGCAAGTAGGAACATTTCTTTTTAGTGAGCACAAAGAGTAATGTAGTCTTGTAAATTGTAAATTATTGTCAGTATGTTCTCCATTCCTTCCTGGCTGACTGTAAAAATAGTTTTCAGGCAAATGACAAGTAGCAAGCAGTGACAATTTCAGTGTCTCTTCATAATGACATAACAAACAATAATGACCATTCATTTACTACCCACCACCCCACAAGTGGGCACTGAGGTTGACTTTTAATGTGTGGTAAATAAGTAATCAAGTTCACAGGTTGCAAGATACATTCATAGAGTTACACAGAGAAGTGCAAAAGAATAGAGTTCTCACTGAAATACAGAGCAGATACCAAACATTGAAGTTATCATATGGAAAACTGAAAGCTCAGGTGGTGACAATAACTGACATTGTACCACGTATGCTATTTTATAAGGTAAGAGGGTGGCAGGACACAGGAGCAAAGACAGTGAAGACACTATTTGGAACAGTGGATAATGAGGATACACAGAAGCTGGATGACACAAATGGGCAAGTACAAATGGTAGCCCAAAACTGCAGCAGAATGGCATACTACACAAATGACAAATTTAGGATTGAGCATTCTAAACAACACCATGATGGTATGTGAGTTAACCACAGGGTTAGCACAGTAAACACAGGATACAATAAAAACAGTAAACAGCCATTTGAAAAGAAAAAAATGAAAAAGAGAAAGATATTGAAGACCGTATGTGGAACAGTGGATAATGAGATTATACAGAAGCTGAACGACATTAATGGTCAAGTACTGATGGTGGGTACCACCAAAACTGCAGTAAGATGGCATACTATGCAATTGTCAAATTTAGAACAAAGTATTCTAAACAACGCCAAGATCGTATGTGAGTTAACCACAGAGTTAGCACAGTACACATAGGATACAATAAAACCAGTAAACAGCAATTTGAAAAAAAGAGAATTGGTTGAGCAGGCTAGAGCACAAAATGACAGTAACCAGGTTGTTATCAGCAGTAGCAAATAGACTCAGTAATGCAAGAGTCAGAGTAGTGTTATTACAAGAAGCAGTGATAAATAGGCAACTGAATTTGACACTATTGCCAACACAAAAGTTCTTGGCAGGGTTGTATCTAGTGGAAAAAGAGTTTCCTGCAGAACAACAACACATGACAGAAGTGACAGAAAAGGACTTGGCAATATTTTACCACATAGCAACTGTAGACGTTAGTAAGGACAGAGCAAGATTGTTTGCATCAGTTTAATTATGAGTAGTAGTAATGAACACAAGTTACCAGTGTTATACAATTCACCCTTACTGGTAAGGTGGGAAACAATGGCAGCCATAAGTAGATTAAAGAGGATGTGAAAGATATTGACAATTTCTGTGCACCAAGAGGCTGACCCTTTTATGTCATTAGGGGGCCTATGGATATGTCAATTGAAAAGCATCACAATTTGTTCAGCCAGAGGAGTAGGCCTACAGATTGACATGCAGACATGTGAAGTATAGCTGTGCTGGGAATTACTATACAAAAAATGAACATTTACAAATTTGTACACACAAGATTTATTGAAGAAAGGCACAACACACACAACAAAGGCAAAGACTATGCTCATGTCATCAACTGCTGAGTACAAAAATACAGACTTCAGTTATTAAATAATGCAAAGGTGCAAAATACATAAACACTCTCCCTTATATAATTTGCAAATTTGAATGTTACTCCACAAATGTAGAAATCTTACTGAAAACAGTGGTTTCATTAATATATCAGCAAGTTGTCCTTCAGTGTCAACTTTTGAGATTATAATTTTACCAGCAATAATCAACTCATGGATTAAGAAGTACCTTACATGAATATGTTTAGTTCTTTAATGAAATTCAGGATGCTGGGTAAGCTGGATAGCAGCTTCTTTGTCAATCTGTAAATCTTGTGTTTCTTTCAACTGGTCCAGTTCTGTCAAAAGCTTCTTCATCCAGATTATTTTTCAAGTAGTTTCAGTGGCAGTTAGAGCCTCAGCTTCAGTTGTCAATATGGCAACAGGAGATTGCCTTCGACTAATCCAGGAGATGGGTGTCCTAGAAAGTGCTCCAACAGCCTGCTTGTATGAAAGCTCAGAAGCATGAGGACTTTCTTCTGCATCATTGTCCTTTATAACTGGAGTAGCTACATCTGTGGAGCTACTCATGCTGAAGCTTTCTAGTATATTCTCTGCATAATGAGTCCAACTTACATGAACACATCCATCTCCTTGTTGGTCAGTTTCCAGTCCTATGAAAAATGATGCAAGTGTTGAAATAATTTGGATTTTTCTCTTAAATCACATAAATAGCTGCAGTCAAACCATCATCACCGTAAAGCACAAAGAATATTTTCTTAGAGCCTTTCTGTCTCATGAAAAGTCAGAGATCAGCTTTTCCCAGTTTAATGAGATGATTACTAAATCACCATAAACAAAAGTTATTGAAACATCAATTTGTGCAACTTTCATGCTTTCACTTACTGCTACACTGGGTAGTGTTTAAATGGTAGGCACTCTAGCTACAAGACAAAAGGTTTGGTCATAGTAAATTCCTCTCTACTGTAAGCAACCCACCAATCTCAACCTGATTTTGTTGATTGATCCGTCATAATCTGTTTTCACTTTGTATACACATCTGTTGGAAATGGCACATTTTCCTTTTCGTAATTCATTCAGATCCAACTTTTTTTTCTTGAAGAGCTTTTATTTCACAAACCATGGCTTTCTTCAAGAAATCTTTTTGAACAGACTTCAAGGCTTCCTTATATGTTTCCAGTTCCTCAGAAAATGTTGAGAGATGCATCACAGAGTCCCTAAAGTTTTAGGTAGCTCTAACAGTTGATTGATCATCCAGACATGGTAAGAATTCTTCATTTATGTCTTCCTGATCTTCTCCTGAGGCAAGGGAACCCATACCTATGGGCAATGGTGCCCATGCCCCCCCCCCCCCCCCCCACACGTCCCTCTAGCTCTCAGGAAAAGGAAGAAAATCTATGTATTCAAGTGTTTTTCTATCAAGAAAATGATTTAAAAGTCAATAAATTCTGTAGCCTTCACTGTGATCATATCCAATAAAACAAGAATTCCTTTCACTGCTTTCCTATCCATCTACCTCCTCTGTTGTTTCAAAATATGGGCATAGCAGGTGGAGTCTATGACCCACAAATGTTTGGCTTGGCTTCTTGGTATACCACAGTTCATATGGAGAATTTCATGGAGTAGTTGAAGGCTTTGTTTGGTTCAGGATGTAGGTTTCAGTGTTTACTATATCTGCCCAAAGCTTTTGGGGAATGTTTCCATGTGCATGACTTATGACTCTGGCAGTTTCTATGACTGAACAGTTCCAATGCATCCATTATGTTCTGGAACATATGGCATTGTGACACAGTGAATTATATATTCTTTCTAAAGAATTTATTTAACTTCTTTCTTGTCAGATTCTTTCTGATTGTCACTCAGAAGTTCATTGATGGTATATCCAGAAGATTTTTATTTTATTTTACACATCTAATTCCATAGGACTAAATTGAGGAGCAAATCTCCAAGGTCATGGAATGTGTCAGTACATGAAATTACAAGTAATAACAGATAAAATAAAATGTTTATGAACCCAAAAAAGGACAAGCCATAATTTTATGTAAACACATTTAACAGTATAACAACGGAATCAGCTTAGTTTTTCAAGGAATTTCTTGACAGAATAGAAGGAGTGACCCATGAGGAAACTCTTCAGCTTTGATCTGAAAGTGTGTGGACTGCTTCTAAGATTTTTGAATTCTTGTGGTAGCTCACTGAAAATGGATGCAGCAGTGTACTTCACATCCTTCTGCACAAAAGTCAAGGAATTGCAATCCAAACACAGACTGGATTTCTGCCTAGTATTAACTGAGCGACAGCTGCTAATTCTCGGGAATAAGGTGCTATTGTTAACAATATATATATATATATATATATATATATATATATATATATATATATATATATACACACACACACACACACACACATATATATATATATATATATATATATATATATATATATATATATAGCAGCTTCTTCGTCAAGCTGTATATCTTGTGTTTCTTTCAACTGGTCCAGTTCTGTCAAAAGCTTCTTCATCCAGATTATTTCTCAAGCAGTTTCACTGGCAGTTAGAGCCTCAGCTTCAGTTGTCAATATATATATATATATATATATATATATATATATATATTGCTAAGTAAATGTCAGAATACCCAGACTAATGAACAGGGGTCGAAAAAAGGTTCATGAACTTACACCACTTATTGCCCGAACTACCTGTTTCTGAGCTACCAATATCCTTTGAGAATGGGAACAGTTACCCAAAAATGTAACACCAAATATCATAAGTGAATGAAAATAAGCAAAGTAGACTACTTTTCATGTCAAACTATCACTTACCTCAGATACCGTTTGAATAGTGAAAATGGTAGCATTAAGTCTTTGAACAAGATCCTGAATGTGGGCTTTCCATGACAGTTTACTATCTATCTGAACACCAAGAAATTTCAACTGTTTAATTTCACTAATCATCACCCATTCTGTGAAATAAAAACATTGGGTTTTGTTGCACTGCATGTTCGACAATGTAAAAACTGAGTATTAGTGTGATTTAGTGTTAATTTATTTTCTAAAAGCCATGAACTTATGTTGTGAACTACACTATTTGAAACAGTGTCAGTGTTACACACAACATCCTTTACTACCAGCCTAGTGTCATCAAAAACAGAAATATTTTAGAATCACCTATATTACTAGAGGGCACATCATTTATATAAATAAGGAACAGCAGAGGTCCCAGCACTGATCCCTCAGGCACCCCCCGCAACCACTCCCCCCCTCATTTGACTGTGCCCCTCTCTGACCCCACATTGTAGCCATTCTCAACACTGTGGATAATGACCTTTCAGTTTCTGTTGTTAAAGTAAGAGGTGAACCATTTATGAGCTTCTCCCCGTATTCCATAATGGTCCAGCTTCTGGAGCAATATTTTGTTATCAACACAATCATATGTCTCAGTTAAATAAAAAAAGATGTCTAGTTTTTGAAGCCTTTTGTTTAATCCCTCTACTACTTCACAGAGAAAAAAGAATATAGCATTTTTAGGTGTTAGACCACTTCTAAAACTGAACTGTACACTTGATAGAAAATTATGTGAAATGAAGTGCTCAATTATTCTTACATACAGATCCTTTTCAAAAACTTTAGCAAACACTGATGGCATAGAAATAGGTCTAAAATTGTCTACATTATCAGTTTCTCCCTTTTTATAAAGTGGCTTCACTACTGGGTACCTTAATCATTCAGGAAACTTCAGCTTTCAGCTGACTTGACCTACTTTTCTCCAACTCCAGAGTTTTTTTTTTTTTGATGAAATATACTGTCCTAAACTTTGTATAATCATCTTTGAAAAGTACAAAATACCAATGTTCCAACAATGAATTGTGAACTGGACCACTCAGATCTGTGTGAATAAACTCACCTGGTTCCACTGTCCTCTTCCTGGTGGCAAATAGTAAATGATGAGCCTTGTTATAAATTCAGCACTAGTTCACCATCCATTTTCACATTGTTATTCAGCTCACTGCTAATTACAGAATTCACATGGTACTTGTTTTGGTGTTCTTATCTCTCATGATAAAGTTGCAAAAGATTATCTCTGGGTTTCTCATTTCTCACAGCCAGTTTTAGTCCTCAAAACTGATCACGGACACCTATCAATTTACTAACTTGACCAGTACTGAAATTAAAAATTTCTGCAGTTGATGTGAATGTACCTTCTGGAATTTTATCCTGTGCTGCCTGAACAGAGATTAGATTCTTGTGAATCTGAGGTAAATAGCATACATCTTATAGGGCAACTCTGAGGCAACTGCTCCTTTAATGTCAATTTCACCTTTTCCAATTGCTGCAATTATGTCACCATTACCTGTAGTTACTGAAAGTTTTGTTAAAAATGTTTCAAAACCCTTGAGAAAATTTCTATCATTTGTAAAGTGACTTGTAAAGTGACTTGTTTCCCAGTTGTCTGTGTACTAGTTATCATTTCTGAAACAGCAAAAATCATTATATTTCTATCAGACATTTGGCATCAGCTGGCCATTTTCTGCACAGTTTAATTTGTTTGGTTTGGTTTCTTACAGTAACTAGAAATTAATTCTGTTTTCTTCTTCCTCTCCATTGGATTTATCTACTGAGATGACTGCTTTGATGATTCTGGAAATGGCATACAAAAGTGCATTAAAAGTTTTCAACAAATCAGATAGCAATGCTTTACATGTTTTAACTACAAATATGGAGGAGGAAACTTTGTAGGAAATAAGGTGTCTGAATCAGCTTATGAAGTCCAGTCAGAATTAAAGAAAATATTTTATGGTGGCTCTGAAGACAAAGTTTATAGCCTTTGTTTTCAATTCTTTATTTACATAAAGGGTTCAAATGGTTCAAATGGCTCTGAGCACTATGGGACTCAACTGCTGTGGTCATAAGTCCCCTAGATTGTAGAACTACTTAAAGCTAACTAACCTAAGGACATCACACACATCCATGCCCGAGGCAGGATTCGAACCTGCGACCGTAGTGGTCGTGCGGTTCCAGACTGTAGCGCCTTTAACCGCTCGGCCACTTCGGCTGGCTACATAAAGGGTCCTGAAGATGATACTGCAGCACATATTTCAAAACTGAAATATCTGTGCAATGAATTGAAATACAAATGGCTGACATAAAGTAAATAATCCAGTAACTAGAAATTAATTCTGTTTTCTTCTTCCTCTCCATTGGATTTATCTACTGAGATGACTGCTTTGATGATTCTGGAGTGACAACTTCTTGTTTACTTGTTTACTTTATCATCAAAGTTTTCTCAAATGCATACAATTAATTTGTAAGATTGTCAGTTATTCTGTAATCTCTAGACATTAGCATTGAGCTAGATTTGAATGAGAAATAGTTGTTTGGTAGAGTACCCAATATTTTACAAAACAAATCACATTTTTCTGGATTATTTACTTTATGTCAGCCATTTGTATTTCAATTCATTGCACAGATATTTCAGTTTTGAAATATGTGCTGCAGTATCATCTTCAGGACCCTTTATGTAGCCAGCCGAAGTGGCCGAGCGGTTAAAGGCGCTACAGTCTGGAACCGCACGACCACTACGGTCGCAGGTTCGAATCCTGCCTTGGGCATGGATGTGTGTGATGTCCTTAGGTTAGTTAGCTTTAAGTAGTTCTACAATCTAGGGGACTTATGACCACAGCAGTTGAGTCCCATAGTGCTCAGAGCCATTGGAACCATTTGAACCCTTTATGTAAATAAAGAATTGAAAACAAAGGCTATAAACTTTGTCCTCAGAGCCACCATAAAATATTTTCTTTAATTCTGACTGGACTTCATAAGCTGATTCAGACACCTTATTTCCTACAAAGTTTCCTCCTCCATATTTGTAGTTAAAACATGTAAAGCATTGCTATCTGATTTGTTGAAAACTTTTAATTCACTTTTGTATGCCACCCTTTGTTTAGTGGTCCCACCGAAAGTGTGTTAGGTTTCACTAACCTGCCTTCCAAAAGATCAACTGCACCAGGAATTCCATATAGACAAATACTTAATTTTCTATTTCAAAGTATTCCAGTTCAGTTTTCCTTCCGGAAGTCCAATGTTGATAATTCTCATCAAATCTATTGTAGTTTGTATGCACTCAAGAACCTCTCCACAAAAAAAAAAAAAAAAAAAAAAGAACACTTGCACACATATGCCTTACTGAAAAAAGGCAAAATGCACACAACAAAGGCAAAGAATACAATCATACTACCAACCACTGAATACAGAAATACAGAGCTCAGTTATTAAATAATGCAAATATGTAAAATAAATCAGTAGTTTATATAGAAAATGAAAGCAACAAAATGTCAGAAAGAAATATTGGTAAAGCTTGAGTTACACAATAGCAATATTTTACTTAATGGCACAACTTGTGAGATATCTGGGATTAACTTTCGCCTCCCAGTTGCAGCCACTTGTACAACTGTACTCAAACTAACCCATTCTACATTGTATTAGCCAGAGGAGGTGCTACCAACCTAAAACCTAACTTACCTCTAAATATTGATGTAATGCATTCTGTAGACTATTAATTGCATCCCAGTTAACAAACATTTCCATTGGACAAATATTCCAACATATTCAGAAGTATCATGAAAAATGATGTCAAAACATCATATCCATGAGCACTAGAATCGCCTGTCATGCCATGTTTCTGATAACAATTTGCATAATTTACTTTTGTCCCAGACAAAAAATTATCCACTCTCCTGACCTACCAACATATCAAATACTTGTTGAATGGCCAACTGATATAAATCTGGAAGTGTATAAGAGAGAAAAATGTAAATTTGTAATAGGTTATAAGTGATCAAATGGAGACAGTATAGCATAAAGATTAAAGGGGTCAGTGAATGAAAACATAGGAATAATGTTATAGAATTAAGAAACAAAAAGAAGACCTATGTGGTTAAGCTAACATGAGTAAAAAGTTGGTGGAATGTGCAAAGCGTACAGTTATGCATATTAATGCTTGAGAGAGTTCAGAGGACAACCTGAGGAAAATTTAAGATGAATCTTTTGAAGAAGGAAAGAGTGTTGCATCCCATAGTCAAATCAGCGTGCACACATAAATTTTTTGAAGTTTGTACTATGTGAGCTCATAAAAAATCAGACCAGCTGAGGACTGATGTGTCAGTGGGTAACACATGGCATAATGCCAACGTATCAGAAGAGAAAGCACTATTCGAACATTGTCATATAATGTTCAAGTTAGGGAAGCAGCAGAGTAAACATTTCAATACACCATAACAGGGCAGTATGCTCTGTAACTCCAAACACCAAAGTGCCATTGTAATAGTCAAACACACAGGCCTGAGCTCAACAACCAAGAATAGAGACAAGGAATGCTGATGACTCCCATAAACAAGAGAAAATTTACTCATCCACCTAGAGCCACCACATCACAGGCATGAGATGTGCTTCTTCAACAAGCATGTTTTTGGAACTCTGGAACACATTCAGTCATGTCACCCTTTATATCCATGTCATCCATCAGAGAGAATGATGGTCTATTGAGTTTCAGTGAAACAATAACAAGCTGACCAGTGATGGACTGCCCGTTTCCTACTTGTTAACTTTGACACTGAGATGCAGGCATTCCGGCACAAGCCACAGCTGTAGTCTGCCATTTGAGCCTACTTGAATATCACAGATGAGTAGAAGACTGGTGAGCTACCATCCTTCCACATACTGATGGTCATTCCTGGGTGATACGTAAGCTGTCATCCACATATCTAGGTGTGGTGCATCTATGCAGCCCTTTGACCATTCCATGAGCATCTGTTGCAGATTTAAAAATTTTGCCCCCCTAGGCACACCATATTATACGTGCCCCCACCCCCCCACAAAGAAAAAGTTTTAAGTAATAACTATTACCCGATCACTTCACAATTGCCGTTTTGGGTGGGAGTGCTGTGAGCTGTTTCCATACTCTGCTATTCATTGTCAGTGGTCTAGTCATGCTCAATCGAAGTATAACGTGAATGAGATTTTCACTCTGCAGCGGAGTGTGCGCTGATATGAAACTTCCTGGCTGGACTTAGACTCGAACTCATGACCTTTGTCTTTTGTGGACGGATGTCCCATGACACATGTTCAAGTTCAGTGTTGAGCTGTTGACTCAGTTTTCTTATTACAAAGGGCAGCTAACCCTCTGACCAAACACACGGAGTTACTGTCCAGCTCCATCTGAGCTACCCATGCCTGACTCATAACCCATCATCACAGCTTCTGTTCTGCCAGTATCTTGTCACCTACCTTCCAAACTTCACAGAAGCTGTTTTGTGAATCTAGGTTCGCAGAAGAACTTCTGTGAGGTTTGGAAGGTAGGAGATGAAGTCACAGAAGAGCTTCTGTTAAGTTTGGAAGGTAGGAGACAAGGTACTGTCAGAACTGAAGCTGTGAGGAATGGTCGTGAGTCATGCATGGGTGGCTCAGATGCCAGTTCTGCTCTGAGCACCGAGCAGGACAGTTCTTTTTAATTTCACTTGCCGCAACATTGCTTGTGTGGAGTTTTCCTTGTTAATGTAGTTCTGTCTGCAGAGTGAGTCAAAGTGCCACCGCTCCGCATTCACTGTCTGTTGCAGCAGCATCAGCCGCTCCGCTATGGCTCCCATGGTTTCCACGTGTGTTCCACAAAAAGGTACTCTGAGCTTTACTTTTGATAAAACAATGTGACACGTACAGCCCGGTCGCTAGACATCCAGGATATTTTTCCAATCCAAACATTTTTCCTTTAAACACAGCACATGAACACAAAGATTTTTCCTTTAAATACGGAATGATGAACTGAGCAACTCAGATTACTTTACTTAACTGTGCTATGAGAGAACGGCAATACAGAATAATTTAATTTCATTGTTGCCTGTTCTTCTGTTGTCAGCAAACAGTAGAAGCACATCTGCCACCTGGAATTTGTCTTGTAAATAAAATGGGATAGTCCCTTTTTTGACTTCTGTTTCCCTCGTCGCCAGAATTTTAGCTTGGGTGCAAATAAGTTCTGAATATTCTTGATATTGTCACAATATTGAATTTATTGTATGGCTGTGATTCTTGTTGTGATTTACAATAAATTTATATTAGCATAAATCCATTTAATTGTGTCTATTAAAGTTCCTTGGTTTCCAAATGATACTGTTATAAGAATAACACACAGGCTGATATTGCATTTACTCATTTGTTTACCTGTATTAATATTGCAAGTTCCCGAATATTTTAGCTTTTTATATTTTGAAGGAATGTACCTGCTGAGAATTCATTCATACTCATGGTTTGCTTTACTACTAGATAATTCAGCTGTAATTATATCTATTCTGTCATGCTATCTTTGCTGTACAAACTATTTTGTAATCATGTCCAATTAAAGAAATGCAGTATTTTTCATTAAACTGTCAATCTATTGTAGAGCACTTGCAGACAACCCCTTGAAAATCATGAGAAGATACAGAATATTTTTCCTTCCAAAACTGAATTTGTTGGATCTTACTATTTTAAGGGTTTTCTGAGTTTACACAAAATGAAATTAGTCAAACACGAATTTGTTTTCTTCCATATTTTTATTTTGAAAATATACATGGGCAGCTGAAATTCAAGGCAAAATGTGAGTATATCGATGTGATCAATCAGTAATTATTAAACTGTTCACTCTATAAGACACTGTCTACACAATGTCTCTACAAAATATAGTTTTAAGGAAACAAGCATGAAGGTTACTAAATGTGCAAACTGCCTTCACCCTCTGTATTAATGAAATGTCTGTAATTCTTTTCAGCAAAAGCAGAGAAATATGACATAGTGATAGTTTTAACAGGAGCACATCATAATCTTTAAAAGAATTAAGTAAATTTTTATCAATATGACTTAAATAAAGGTGTGGACAAAAATATAACAACAAAGAAACTTAATACTGACTGTGATTTCCCCAGTGGGTCCACTATCCATGATGAAACACCAGGACTGTGAATTATTTACAATTCTGACTATTAGATAATACTTGTAAGTTGAACATAAGTAGATGTGAGAACTTATAATAAAGTTCCTGGAGCAATGCAAATTAAATTATTACAAGTATAAAATATTTCATACACTGCTGCAATTTCACAGAACAGATATGGCAATACCAAGATAGCATGGAACAATGTTGTAATGTACTAAATATTTTAAAGAATCCACAATGAAGCCAGTAAAAAGAAAAATTCGACTATGGGTCAGTAACAATAAAAGATCTCCCTCTGGACATTTATCAGTAACTTATTAAAATAATACTTATTATCATCTTTTCTTGTAAGTCAGGAGGCATATAAACAGTCACATAGTACAAATGATTGTTAATAGCCTTTCAAAGCAACATATTCATGTGAGTTATTATACGAATGTAATAAATAAGAAATTTTTGTGTCAGTCAGTAGTTACAAGTGCTCCAGTTCATTACAGTTCAGTAAGCACTTCTTTTAGTGTAAGCAGTTTCTGCATATTTCTCCAAGTTTCAATAAGAAGACAAGCAATTGTCCATACTCCCAGTCTTGAATGTGTAAAAAAATTAAGTTTGAAAGATGCTATCATAAAACATATTGTACTAATGTGTTATGAGTGACATAACACATATCAGACATGACAAACTAAAATTAACTCATTAATACTGTAGCTAATCTTCTAAATATTTTCCTTTTCCATACCATACATGGTTACACCCATTTTAAATAGGAACTGTCAGGTTGAAAACTCCTTAACATCATTCTAAACAAATCATGTCCTCTTAGAAATATGTTAAAGGTTCTGAAGTTTTCATTAAATATTTGTCACATTTATGAGACTACAGGCAACACATCATATCAAAATGACCAATATTTTGTTACAATGTGGAGCAACTAATATGAAAATATGTGCAATTAAAAAAAAAACTTAGTGCACTGTTATGTCCTAACAGTATGTCTCTCTAAACTAACTTTTAAATGAGATGCAGAGAAGAAGTAGTGTGAGATTAATTAATAAGAGAAATGAATGACCTGTAGTGTATTGGAGAAAAAGTTGAAACTGATTTATTTTTCATTTGACAACTTGTGGAGAAAAAAAAAATCACATAGTTTCAGTAGCAGTTGAAGTGACTGCTGTAAGCATTGTGATGGCTTTTGCATGAATGGCAAACTGAAAGAATATTAATGACATTTCATTAATTTCAAATCGTTAGGAATATCAATACATAATGAATTATATCTCACAGGATAGCCAGTTGCTTTAACCCTTTGTTGCCTGTTGGTACTTCTAAGTATCACCTCTTTCAGTCCTCAGTTATTCCCACTACACACATATATATATCCCATATCCTGGGCTGATGGTTAATCTAAGTAAAAGTTTCTCATGAGTGGGGAACACTTCAGCGTCTTCTAGACCTAGTTTGCAGTTCAAAAAGTATGTCTGTATAATCTATGGTGACAGCTAACAGCAGCTATTGAGAGAGCATATTTGCTGTGTTTATTGTCATTCAATTGTTTGTAATTTTTGGGTTTACCAACTTTGATGTCATATAGATTAACTATTATTTTCTTCTCAGAAACCTCTTTTGTAAAACTGCTAGTTTTTATTTATGAAATAAACAGAAAAACTTGTGGTACTACATCCGGTAATGTGTGCATATTTTGCACTGCTACAGAAGTGCAGTTTTTTACTTTCTTTGATGTTTTTTGTTGTATTTTACTAGCTTTGTTCATCAGCAGCATGAAAGTCAGTCCTCGTTTAAATGTAAGCTCAATAATCATTTTTGTAATTTTTTGACAAATAAATAGGGGCTACCATTTTTCTTGGTGAAACAGTACAATTCTATGAAGTTAGTGAAAGGTGGTGTCAAACTGTGGTTTACTGCAGACCATATAGGCTACATAATTGCTTCTGTTACTTATAAAGAGAGAAATGGAGCTGTGGAGAGGGAATATGATAATTATGCATTATGAGAAAGGGTAGGTTTTTGTTATCAAAGACGATTTAGGGTGAAAACAGGTGACTGTCCTTCAAAAGCATTTTTTACTTTCATAGGCTTGCTTGAAAGACTGAAGGTGGAGAAAACAATGATGATCAACATCAAGATTTCTCAAGAGGCTTTTTACTTTGTAAGGAAATAAAAAAGTGACTTCTGTCATAGGATGTAATCTTCCAGAATTAGGGCACGTTTGTGGAAAGACAACAAATCTGTGTGTCCGGCTTCCAATTGCCATTGAAAATAAGTAAATTTTGTGTCCAGAAAACAGATGAACAACACTATAATAAACATTCAATGCCCATTTGTAGTAAAGGACTGCAACTGTAATGTGGAAAGTGTGGGCCATGCAGACAGATCTAAATCTTCTTATGGAGTGAGAACAAAACTCAGAAAGTGGTAGCATTGCCTGTTCTGGGAGATGATGGAAATAGCATCTGTAAAACATTATGTATAGTAGTGTGAACTGCATGGAATGATTCCACTGCTGGAGTTTAGGAAAAGTGTTGTTCAAGGCATGTTACTCCACACAAATGTAAACCACACCAGTCCAAGAGCTGCGAGGAAAGTTCTGACAGAAAGTAATACATAAAACAAAAGGAAGAAATTAGAATACTTAATCCCAAAAGATTTAAGATTAGGAATTAATGGTGTTCACTTTGTCACTTTTGTAGCAATCATGCAAAGATGTTAGGTACGGTTCAAGCTAGCCCACACTCAAGAATTTCTCTGCTGCACTGAAGGGAAAAGTTATTTTACTCAGTTCCATTTAGTTACTGTGTATTTACTTCTAGACACTCACTAATTTGTAGCCTTTGTGCATTGTAACTCATTTTATCTTGTTAGTTTCAATATGTGCTATTCTGAGTCTCGTAGTTGAGCTAGTTACTGGAGGGCCAGACAATATGAACTTTGTAAAACAGTAAAAATGTCAAAATAAAAATTATGAAAAATGTTTACTGTTATTTTTCTACTATTTACTGCTGTGTTCCATAAAAAACTGAAAAAATGTGTTTTTGATAGTTCAGGCAACAAAGTGTTAAATGCTCTGTGCGCCATGTCCTGGAGGGAATGAAAGCTGACTGCAAAAATGATAAACAAGGCCAGACTGAACCTACACAGGTGTGAGAGACCACCTTAGAAACCATGCTCACTATGAGCAATTTGCATAATCTTTAGTCTTTTTGTAATATGGGATATTAAATGAAAATGAATTTCGTATCAGTTTTAGGTAACAAGTATTAGAGAGAGAGAGAGAGAGAGAGAGAGAGAGAGAGAGAGAGAGAGAGAGAAAGTCGATAGAAAAGATATGACAAAATGTTAATGGTACTCCAGTGTCTGATATTTCTCTCCATTAATATTTTTCCTTCACAGAACTTTCACGTCTTTTTCTCTTTGTACAGACTAAATAGTTTATGTACCTTGTTTGTTGTTATACATTAATTTATATGTAGTCATGCACATTTTCTACTCTCGGCCTTGGAAAAGATTTAAGACTGAATTATTTCATGTGCTGTACTCTACAGCATTCAACATCTTTTTTAAGTAATTAGTTTAGCTTTTTTTCCTTGTTTTGTACAAGAAAGAACTTGCTGTGTTGAAAACACAACATTCTATAAAATTGGTAGAATCACTGTCTGGTGTTCATCCATAAGTAGGCTTACTGTATTTTATTGGGTCCAACCCAGGATATAATTTTGAAACCACTTAAAAAACCTTAGCAGTTGTTTTGTTAATAACATTCATTAATATTAAATGAAAATATTTCACTGGCAAATAAGGGCACTCTTATAACATAACACTGCCATGTATGGTACAGCGGTGGCCAGAAAGAGTTTAATATTTCGCAGAATTTGAGATCATTATAAGTGTATGTACAAAGGTAAATTAGACAAATTGAAAGCGTCCTCAGCTCCAAGACTGGGTTAACACCAGACTGCCTTACTAAGCATTGTTATACTGAAGGTGGTATGGCATTGCTTCCCTTCTACCTTTGAACTGACTTAACCAGCCACTTATTGGCGTAGATACAGCGTAACATGGGCTCTGAACCACAGAATCAAAGAAATATTGTAACTGGAATATTAACTACATCCTACTACAAGTGAATAATGTCAAAGGATATCTACATATTTTGATTAGGTTCATCTTCTTGTATTAAGTGATGTCTTTCTTTTTTTCTTTGTTAAGGAGTGGATTATTTGACAAAAGTCTCTACATCTAATAACATCAGCTGATTTTGGCCTCTATGGTTACATTTATTTTATCAGTATGTACAAATAAGTCCGAAAAATGCACATAAAGGAAATAGTTCTGAATTACTTGTACGTATTTCTAACTTGAAAATAGTCACAGAGGCCAAATTAACTGGTTATTATTAAGCACATAGACGTTTATCTAATAATTACAGCCCAATAAAGCGAAAAATTATGCCACTTAATAATCTTATACATTCTGTGGACCCCATTTTGAAGAAATTATTTAAAAAATAATCTATCTATATTTTTCTCCTTACATAAAATTTGTCATATCATACTAATCATCCACAGCATATGTACCTAGCCAACATCAACGTTGCATAATCATGATATGGTGTACAAAAACATGAAATAACAACTTTTATGTGCTCTGAATTGTGTGAGGCTACTGCCCAGATTTAATCTGCAGGTTTATGCAAACACTGGAATGCATTCAGAACAAAACTATCATTCTGTTGTAGAATAAGTGCTGCAAATAGACTTGATAGGTTGAAACAATGTTTCAGACTGGGATTACAACCAATCCATTGCTTTAGGCCACAATCTAAAATTTGATTCCCATGCTACATACAGTTTTATCACTAAAGATATCTCTATTAAATGAAAAAGTACAAATAGCACACGAGAGGATTCAGAACAAAATTTTATTTGCAGCCATTTCAGTAATGCTGCATTAGGCTGAAGGAAGTATGATAGGATGAAAATACCGATTTGTTACAATATGTCCCAATTCTGATAACAAACTCACCTAAGATTACATGATACTGTCTGACACTGATACACATATTTATAAACTTATGTGGCTGATATGAAATATTTAACTGCAAAGAATAAGATTCATTAACCCTAATACATATGGGCTACATTAAACAGAGTTGAACTTTGCAGAAATAGCAGATAACTGCTGTTTGGGTTAAGTGCATTTGTCTAATTGCAAACCTGGGACAATGCTCACACATATAAGATAGATTAGAACTGGTTTTCAATGTCGTTTATGAGTGGTACAGTAGCAGTTGCAAAATTAAATCTAAATGGATTCTTCATACATTCTTGTAAAATCAATTTCAATGAAGGTATGGAAAATGTTTGACCCAAAACTAGATGTAGAAACAAAACGAAATATGTAGCTGATGTTGCAGTAAAACATTGCTTATTTATTATCAAACATTTCTGTTACAAATGCTCCCATGTAATTCAAAAATTATAAATGTAAGTAAAAACATTATAGTTAGAGACACTTGTTGGAATGGACAAATGTTGTGTAATACACTTAACAGTTAATTGAGTGAAATAGCTAATTTTGCAATGCTTAATGCCTATGGCAGACTGCATCCTTTTGTGCAATTGTTTTATGTTTGTAAAATTTATGTATGAATGATTCATTCTACTTCTTGTACATTAGTGTAGGATGATAGGACCAACAGTAATAAAAATAATAACAGCTTTAATAACCACACCTTCCTGTCTTTGCCACTGAAGAAAATGTTGTGCTCTCAAAATGACTGATCTCTTTAATATGTAGTATGATACAATTCTGAACCTATCATTTCAGTTATTGGTGTTAATTGTCTAAAACTGTTCCCAATAGAATGAGTGCAGAAGTACTGAAGCTTATAAGTATACTTATGAAATTTATAAAAATATTTATGAACACAGTATTTGCAACCATGCAAACACATTAAATGTGTTTTATATTTTTAACTATTAAATGAAGTTGCTCAAAAATGTGGTGTGACAAATATAATAAATTGTTATCTATCAAGTAATAGTCTCATTACAATAAAAAGGTAGCCATTTGCAAATAAGGCTGTCAACAGAAGTAAGTGGCAGTGTTTATAAACTATATTTTTTCAAATACTTTCATGGTGTTAATATTACCTAATATCACACTCTGCTGCACACTTCTAACAATAATAACAATTATCTTACAATTTGCAATATAACAGGATCATGTTGCAATCAGAAATATAAATTAGGTATGGATGATTTTATTATTTATTTCTGAATAGCATTGCTATTCATACCTACTTAATGTGCAGGTAACTCATTCACAGCCTTTATCAAACGAAAGACACATTATTGGTATCTATGATATCGACTAACGCATCACTTATATGGCAGATGAAGTTATGATAGTATCAGCAAAACAAATGCATATGTAAGAAAGAACACAGCAACATGGCATCTACTACAACAGCCAAAGATTATCAAACAAATTAACCTCCCAATTGTACTGCTCTCTCTCATACATCCCAGCTCTTTCAGTTCCCAAAATGGAATTTTGTTTCATCCCACACACTTTCAATTCTTATAGCCATCTTGTATCAATCTACATCAGTATTGTCCTTCTTCAACACTTTTTTTCAGTTATGTCAATCATAATCATGCCATCCTCTAGCCACAATATGCTGCTTCTTTTTTACTTCTCGTTATATTAAATCTTTGGTGATATGGATATTGTTTACTCATTATTGTACTAAGAATTTTCTTATTTTCCTATACAACATGCCATGAAAAGCATTTTCTTCTGTTTCCTTAACTCATTCCAAATTTCTCATTCTTAGTCACTCTTACTCACATTCTGGCTCACTATTATGTGAATGTGGGTGTGTTAGCTGTTTACATCACTAGCATAGCTTTCAGATATTTTCCTTACCATAGTTAGTATACCTTCATTTCTCGTTTTACAGTCACTTCTGAACCTCATTAGTCATTATGTAACAATGTTATTCAGTCCCAAGAGACAAAAATATCCAATTTATGATGTAAGTCCAGTTGGTATCCATTTAATGAACTGGATAAAGGATTAGAAGACTGAAAAAACAAAATGTCATTCTCACACTTAAAAGTAAGAGATATTACTGCTGCTATGTACAACCAAATTAATTTTCTTCCTCATCATTTCTGCCGACATCTGAGAACTATCCCTCATAAGTGCACAAACTGCGGTAAGATACAGTGTATTATGTGATGAGTGAGTACAGTATGTTATGTGATTAGTGGACTTATAAGTTGCCAACAAAAAGATTTCAAAAGAAAATTATGGAGACCAAAGATTTAATTTGTATATCAAACACTTACTATGACATCTAATGGTGTCATTTATGTGATCTCTATATCTGGGAGATAAGGCAGCTCTCTGTATGAAAATACGAAATCTTTGGTCTGCTTATAAGTATGAGATTAACTTTGAGAATATTTCTTATAATCACTGAGGTGAATGTTCATTTTTACAAAGTTTTCATGACAGATACAGACTTTGAAACTCGATGAGTATTAATAATATGTCTTTGAGCCAGTGGTTTGCAAACTGATCCCCAAATGGCATGTGCTACTCCCCTGTTGGTCCCATTCTTTCTCTTGTGAAGCTGAAATATGCCTGGTACTTGCAGTTTTTCAAACATGATCATATCATCCATTAATGTAAAGAAAACAAATTATATTCCATTAGGAAAGAGGAATCAAAACCAAGATTTCCAACTCGCACTGGATAGAAATGAGTTAGAAAGGGGATGATACACAAAACTTTTAGGAATGTGTGTTGATCAGGACTTAAACTGGAAAGACCAAGTAACTAAACTCTCCCAGAGACTTAGTTCTGCATGTTCTGTTCTGAGCAATGATTTTATATAGTTTGCTCCTCAGAAGGTGCTAGAATGACTTATTTTCATTACTTCCAGTCTTTTTAGTTTATGGGATAGTTTTTTTGGGATAAAATTAATAGTCAGTTAAAAGAAATTTTTACTTTACAGAAAAGGACTATTTGAATAGTGTCACATAGCTCTACTAGGTCTCACTGAAAGCCCCTGCTTAAAACATCTAGTTTGCATACTCTACCCTCCCTTTACATACACAGATGTGTGCTGATGATAAGAGCTTGGTGACCTGCAAACCAACCAGAGTTACCACTGTTGTAATACTCACAACTCTGGTCCCTCCATATTTGACAATTGAAGAAACTCATACTCAAAGACATGTGAGCTACTTTGGTTTCATTCTTTGTAATGCACTGCCAAATCACACGAAGTGGTTTGAGAAGGAAATGGTTTTAGGGAAGAGTTAAAACCATTTCTTGTTGAGAACTGTTTCTACAATGTAAGTGAATATGTTAGCTTACAGGAATACTTGGCCGCCATTTACTGTTTAATTAATTTGATTCTGTGCTGTGTTTCTCTTAGCAAAACAATGTTTCTGCTGTTGGTTTTCTGTTTTCTCTGTTTCAGATGCAGAGCAATACACCTCCTAAGAGAAGCAATCTGGTGCTAGGTTAGTTGTGATGGACAAATAGTCAGCAGATTTTGTGTATTCATATGTTATACTTTACAGCAGTGTTATATAATGTATCCATGTGTCTTTATTTTTATTTTCAGAAGTTCCAGTTATATCATTGATTTACTTCTTGTGCATATTGCAGTCTCAATGTAGACTATGTATTTGTGATTCCACTTCGAATCATCTACTGAGAGAGGTGACTATGACAATCTTAATGCACTGTACTTGCATTTAGGAGGAGTAGAGTTTATTCCCTGCTCAACCATCTTGACTTGGGTTTCCCAAGGTTTCCTCAAGTTGCTAAGGTGAATGCTGGGATGGTTCCTTTGATAGGCAATGGCCGACTTCCTGTCCTATCCTTGCCTAATCCTGTCTGACATTGTTTATGTTTTTGTGTTGTATACATTATTTCTATAATGTATCTGACACATCCGATGGTCTAAGGACTATAGATAAATGAAAAAATCACAACTTCATCTCACCAGTAAATGACTATAGCTGTAGATTCTAAAGTTGACATTTCTAGTAACAAGTATGCAATAATAAAATAACTTTATTATTAGGTATGGTACAATACATACTGTTTTCTCCACTTATAGTTTCTGAGTAGACTACATAAAAATCCCACAAAATGAACTGCAGAACTGTGTCCAGTGACTGACAGCTTGCTATGTGTATCACAAAGGCAGTCTAATACTGAATATATCACATAAATAAGAAAGAAAAGACCATTTTTCTTTCATGGGTGTAATGACAGCTGCTTTATTTAAGTATTTATAATGTAATACTGCCATCCTTTCATGAAAGCTTCCAGGTTTTTTGTTTGCTTCTATAAAACCAAGAAACTTTTTGATCAAAACACCAGTGCACAATCCATCAATTATATTAAATATGCATAACATCCAATGGTAATAAAGGAGAACAGTCTGTTACATAGATATCATAAAATATTTTATATTATAAACTGGATTCTACAGAATTGAAAATGTAGAGAAGTAACATAACTCTGGATAGATTTATTTTTAAAACAAACAATATTGTGAGATATTTCAGAAAACAAAGATGCCTTTGTTAAGTTTATGAAAGTGAATGTCTTGGTTCATATAAAATAACTTATTACCAAGAAAATAAAATCCACAGTAAAACCTGAAGTAAAAGGCTAATGTCAATTAAAAATACTTTAAAATAGTATCTTAAACTGAATGAACTACATGTAATATTAATAATTAGCATATTTGGAATTTCATTACCAAAATATAGGTAAGAACACAGTTTCATGAATAGACTAATCCAGTGAAAATGAGGGATATGAAGCATTACAAATGGACAATTGGAAACTTCTGATTGCTTGAAAGAAGGTGTCAGTACAGTAACATAACCTCTTTTACATACAATGTGCTACCCATAGTTATTTTTAATTGGAATCAGCTTGGACATTGAAAGATTAACTTGATGTATGCCCAGTACAGCTCTGTAGTACACACTATGTTTGAAGAGTAAGGATAGGCTTTTCTCAATGACTGAGGTATAGAATGTTACCAGTGGACTGTTCATTTGTGCTGTTAGGAACAGCAATGCAAAATTTCAATACTGCTAGGTGCACTTTGCACTATTAAGGTTCAGAACTAAACACATTTTTATCAGTGCAGCTCTGTGAAAAGATAACACAAAACCAATCTTAAACAGAAGCATGTTAACTAAAATTAAGAAAAAATACAATTCTTGTGCATCAGTAATGGATTAGTATTGGAAAATGTGAGAAACACCAGCAGGAAGTGCATGGAGAAAAGGAATTTGAAATTGGTGATGGATTCTTGCATTACATACAAGAAGCTTTTAAATCATAGTGAAAATGCTTAACTTCAAACACAGTGGTCATGGATTATATTAATTACTGAATTGAAGCCACAAAAGTAATGGGATACCCTCCAGAGCTTAGTCCAAAATATGACCTCAAAATTAAAAAAAAGCATAAAAAAAGGTAAGAACGTAAATGAGGCAATATGAAAGTTGACAATACATAGACGTGCTCCATTATTTAAGATTCAGGTAAGAAGACTGCAGCTCTATTATTAATCACTCAAATTCTACAGCTACCAGTGCTAGAAGCTTACTGTTTGCTGCTGAAGTCACTTATTGATAATCATTTTAACAGTTTAGTTATTAAGTAGGCTGAAGTTTACTCACAAATGGTTGTCAGTTAAATGAAAGTTAGAGGATATGAACATGTCAGGGAAAGTTTCAGCAGACTATGAAGGCTCTAGGAGTATAGGTCAACCCATAGAATTAGCACTGAGTCATCAACATGCACACAGAAAGAACAAAAATTTCTCTAGCTTTTAGATGAATCCTTTAATGAGTTAGAGTAGCAGAGCTCACCAGTCTAGGAACAACCTGCAGAGCACAACATACTTGTGTACAATGGCTGCTTTACAATCCATACCATTTGGATACTTCCCCCAGCACCAACGTTTCTGAACTACACATATGAGATGAGCATAGAAGGAAAGTTCTGGTAGAATGTAAATCACTTGGGAGTAAAAGAGACCACGCATCGATTAGCAGAACTGTTGATGTGTCAACAGGCACACACACAAGGAGAAAGAAAACTTGCTAGCTTTTGAATCAATCCTTTCTTGAGCTACAATACAAGTCCACACACACAATACATGCACACACACAAGCACATTCTCTCTCTCTCTCTCTCTCTCTCTCTCTCTTTCTCTTCTCTCTGACTCATCTATGCCCCTACATAGTGCCAGCACTATGTTGGGGTGTGTCCATGTTTGCACACATGTATGTTTTGTGTGCATGTTCATACTCTAGCTCGAGAAAGGATTGATTCTAAAAGCTAACAAAGCTTCTTTATTTTTTGCTTGTGCCTGTTGATGACTCAATGATTCTGCTATTTGGTGAACAACCTCCTTTACTCCCAAATTATTTACTCTGTAGATGGGAGTTATCCTTGCAACACAGCCTTCATTTCCAAAATCCTCCTGGCCTCAAACTCTGCTGAACTACTTCCAATATCCTCTACCCAACATTCTTCCCTTACTCTGTCCTGAACCACCTAATGATCCACTCCTCCACATCATTGTCATAATGCACTATATTAACTCACCAGCTCCAGAGCCCATGTGCTGCATTTCTGTCCTGTGTGTCTGTTGTCTCCTTCCCGTGCTGCTATCCCACATGCCTGCTGCCTACTTTGGAGCCATCAGCCATTGTTCCTCAATCCTCCCTACCACTCCTGCATTTTCTCTCTGTGTAACCCCCACACTCAACCCAACCCCTCACCCCTCATCTACCTGCCAAACTGCAGTCCCAGAATAATGTGTTTAGCTGTCACAATGTGTTTGTGTGTGTGTGTGTGTAAGGGCGCGCGCACGCGCACACATGCGCAGAAGTGTGTGCATTCATGTATGTGTGTGTCCTCATCTGAAAGCTAGCAAAGTTTTCATTATTTTTGTCTGTCTGTTGATGGCTCAATGCTTCTATTATTCAGTGAGCTGTCTCCCCTGCTACTAAGTTATTTAGAAGATATGGTACTCCATATCTTCTCAACAAAAAATTTAGATACATCCAGGTAACAATTTTGTTGTTATTATAAGTATTTCCATTGGTATGTGACTATTATGTACAGAAAGCTTTTGTCTCATAATTCATATTATCAAAGTACAAATTTTCTTACCTTACTTTTTTTATTTAGGGAGACACTGTGGTATAGCATTTATAGCATTTTCAGCATGAAAGAATAATTTTTCTAACTGACACATTTTAAGAAATTGTCATCTTTAACCTGTATGAAAACATTATAGTTTCCCTAAATATTTTATTTTTGCACAACATGAATCACTGCTCACTTACAAATGAATGAAAAATTTTAAACCAAGTTCTGTTTTATGTTAGCTTCACAGATGCAGTAATGATTGTTAGTCCAACATCTGCTATGAGAACAATCAGCTAATACACTGACCATAAAGTAAATGTATATGTTGTTCTAAGGATACCAGCTATTTTTTTCTGATTACTGTTTTTATAATATACATAATAAAGCCTAAGTCTCTCATATTTCATGGCTTATTCATGAGACAGAAGCTTTGAATAAAATTAGACTGTTTGTTAATTACTGTGCTAATTTGTCAGGTACAAATCAGTTATACAGTTGAGCAGAATCTTGCTGATAAATATTTCCTACACTTTTCAGAAAAAGGTATCTTCATTGAGAAAGTAGTCACAAAGATGTTTATTGTATCTATGGAAAGTAGGGAAACCAAACTCAGTTAGGTGATATGGTGATACGTTCAGGCAGAGAATAACAACTGAAGTATAAGTGAATCCATAGTTATCCTTATAAACTCACGGAAGGACAACCATGACAAACACATGAATAGGAAGCAAAGAACATCATAGCCTTATAACTTTATTTTGTCAGTATCTGTATTGTCTTCACAGATCATAATTTATTTAAGCATGTTCTGTTAGTACTTTTCCTTTTAAAAGGAAGATTAAACATGCTTTGATAATGAAATAAAAATATTGATCATATACTTTTAAAGTTTCTCTTTTGTAGAACAAATTATAGGAAGACTACAACAATATAATAAATTGATCACTTGTTACAAAAGTTAACAAGTACCTTCACATTAACTTATGGTTATTAAAAATGTGAACAGTATAAATTATACTGAATATGTTGTGCAGCACATGGAGCACCATTTATGATGGTGGCAAACTACACCTAAAAATATAATAAATTGATACAGACCCAGATTTAAGAAATCTAGAATCCATGGTCTTGTACATCAAAAAAATCATACATTTACTTATCCAATACATAGTTTGAAGAATGAAAAAAAGACTAAAATTGAAAAAGTACTGAATAATGTCTCCAGAAGTGTTTAAATATTGATGATAACATAGTTGTGATTTAGTAATCCTCTTCTTCATAACAAGTCTCATGATGCTCGTGGTCACTGCAAAATATATTTAAAAACTTGTCATAACTATAGATGTTTCATAAAATTCCTTATAACAGTAATGTGCTATTATCAAATACTTTAGAGACATTCTTCCATTTCAATTTTTTATTTTAGTTTATGTTTACAGTTTACAATCACACATGCACATGGAATTTAACTGCTACATGCTTTTCTTTGGCTCAAAACACAGAAAGGTGTTTTCATAAACATTTAGGGGTGGTGATATGTTTCCGAGTGATAGACAAGCTTCTGTAAGGTGATCTTGCAAAATAATCATAGTAACGTTAAATGAGAGACTGCTGGACAGAAAGGAGGAATCATAAAGCATACAGTTTCATTAGAGTAAAGAAAAAACATACTCACGTTTTCAAATTACATGCCAATGCAGCCATCATCATTATTGCATCATCATCACCATTACTGTGTAATCATTTTCATTTTCAGTTGTAGATCTACTGTGGCTCAATAAGTAAAACCAGTTCAGCAATCTGTTCCTCTTACCTGTGTGCATGTAATCCTTGTGTTGTTCTTTTCAATGAATATTGAAAAATTATGCAAAGGCCTATTACCACTAATGTTATAAATTGTGATTAAGTCAGAAGAGGCCAATATATGGTCAAAAGCTAATAAAGATGACACGGGAGCAGTATGTATGTTTTTGAGGAGTGTGAAGTATTGTCAAGGGAAATTATAAATTAAGCAAACATATCAAATTTTTCTGATCTGAGTTCTGGTCTGAGCTGCTGATGATGGCAGTCACAGTGTGTGAGGTGTGCTTCTTGAATGAAAGTGTGTGAGCTTTCTTTTCTGAAGAAGGCTTTGGTCAAAATCTAAATGTGCAACAGTTTTTTTTGTTGTGCCTGTCTGCAACTCAGAGTGTCATATTTGCAGTGAGTAGGAGTTTATCCTTACCTTAATATTGTTTTTTGATGCTGACATAGTCATTGTTATCCTGACATTATGGAATACCTATATCAAAGACTTTTTCATGACAAATGTAAAAGAAATGGAGCATAAAAAGTTGCTCCACCACAGAAGTAGCCACATCAGTGTATGAAATATTGGTACTAATACATAAAAAAATTAAAGTTAAAACTCTATGCTGCTTTAAGGAACATGCAGTGATGACTTGTAAAATTGTTTATTATATATTTCAACATTAGGTCAGACAAGTGGTATCATTAGCAGTTGTGATTTATTAACAAGCTATCATCTGATGATTTCGATGCTTTACACAGTAACTCATCAACTGTCACAGTTGAGAATGCCTTCTCAGTTGTAAAAGGTGATTAGTTACTATATAACATAATCATCTAACAATGACTACATAATAAGTCAAAACTGGTAATAATATCATTTGTATGACCTGAAGCTTAAATATATAATTAAAAATTATGTGAATTAAACATTAATAAGAGTCAACTTATTTATCTTTGGAAACATCCTACAAACTGTTGTTATGATAACACTGAAGTCATTCTGATTAGACAAATTAATAATATTATATGGGTAGTGCAGAGTTGACTCACCAAATATTCGTCAAAATTATGAGAAGTTTTTGTGATTATATACCTCTGACTTACAACCATTTTTATTTGTAAATTTAAAAAGGGAAGGATATATTTCATCATATGTGTTGTAGCATGTTCTCACAGACCTTGAGTTCAGTCAAGGGCTTTATAAAATCACTGTTTTCATTGTGTCTGACACTAATTATGATTCTGTTTCCTTGATAATTAAAGCAATTGAAACATGTTTCAAGGAGCTAAAATTCTGATCAGTTCCATGTTATAAATTAATGGTGAAAGAGAAACTGATGAAACAAATACACCACTCTTTTAGCATGTATTCTATCTATAACTGGGAAAATTCCTTGAAAAATTCAGAAATAGTAAGTGAAGCCAAATGCCTTATAACTGTGTTGTCTTTTAACATGTGTGTTCATTCGTGATAATTGTTGTCTTCTCTAGCTTTTTAATCAGGTTATAATTACATCAATAAGCCATGCGTAAAGTGCTTGTAAGTTCTTTCCTAGAACAAATAGTAAGGTAGCCTATCTAAAGCTATGCTGGTGACATCTATTACATTCATTCCTTCTTCTGAAATTTTTTGAATACTTTTGCATACTCATACACAATATTTCTGAAATTCCATAACACAGATAAATACTCCTCTCATCATCTCACTCACTATATCATTCAACTTATTTTACAACACTTTATTGGCTCTCCTAATAGTTCTGTAATGAGGATCCTCATCTGTATTCTGTCATTTTATCTCATGAAATGAGACAACATGAGATTTAACATACTGGTATCTATTTTTCAAAAGGAATTAAATGTAATTCTATACTTAGGAGAGAAAGTTTGTGCACTTCAATGGAAAGGTGTCTGCTACAAAAGTGTTATTACCTTCTGATGTGGTAATGATGATAAATAATGATGATTACAATTCTGGAGGGGACGAAATGAGCATGCACCATTTACTACAATGTGCAAATTTTACATTTATACACCATCCAAGATCCAAGTAGACAGATAACATACCGGTCCACTGCATCCTATTTTTACAACCTTGTGTTACACTGTATTTAAAGATTTGGATAGGTTTTGACAAATACTACATGCGATATTTTGTGTGTTTAATATTGGAAAATACAGTATGGGAAACACACAATTTTAGGAAAACAGATCTTTATTCCTGTTAATGTTGTAAATCCTTATCATAAATCATACACACTAAAAGCAATCAATAATTGTTTTGGACTGAGGAGATTATCCTCAGTGACTGAAATGAAGGATAGAATTTGAAACATATCTGAAGTTGAAGGAGGTGTTATCATATTACTTTTCTAGTTTTTATAAGAAAATTCTTAATTTAAAAGCTAAAAATACTATTGACTATTTTTATTGTTTGCCATTTTGTATTTAATTTAAAATGATAAGTGCAGATCTTGTTTTCCCCAAATTGCACTGTTGTGTATAAACTTGCATAAGGGACATTACATTCTTACAGTACATATCACAATTACCCATGCATTTCTGAAGTACAAAGTCTGGACATTTACATACATACAGAACTGTAACTGATACTATTCTTGCAACGTAACATAATTTAAAAATTGTTTTAACAATTTTAAGGTAGAGTATAAAAAATTATTTCTAGCTAACAGTGAAGTAATTTGTAAGAATATGAAGAAAGAATCATGAAGAACAGCAAACGTTTCTCTAATTTACTGCCAGACAAGCACAAAAGTTTCTCTTTAATTGTTTATGGGTGCTCGAGTACTAATCCTGAACTCATAACTTGAGCTGTAAGCTGAATCAGCAGTTGGTTCACTACTGTCCTTTCTTATTTATTCAAAGCCATTTAATATAATATATCTCAACAGTATCCAAGAAAAATATCCTGACTTCAAAATTTTTATAATGTATTATTTATTTCATTCAGTGACAAAAAGAAGCATCAAGTTATCAGCACAAGTTGAAGTTATCACAAGCAACAGTTTAGATTCATGTAGCATTAGACTTCTCAAATGGTGAATGTACATGTTAGGTACTCACTCCTCCTTGCATGGGAATTTATTGGCACTCTGGCCACAACCATTGCCACAACCAGGACAGTACCAGTAGCACAAAACACCCACTGACACACCAAATATCAAATTTGGTATGAGAAGTGACAATATTAGCTGACGTAAGTTATCTTCCCAACTGTATTGTGCAACAACCATCTCTGGATAGGTGCGGCTGTAGTAACAAGGAAATGGTTGTTTCCCAACTTCACCAAACTGCTTGGCAAAAACCGTACAGTTAACCTGAAAAATTCAGAACAATATATATTTTTAGAAAAATCATTCCCTTCCTCTCTTGCAAAAATATAATTTTATCTTTAAATAAATTAAACATTTTTGCAAAGCAATGCTTCATAAATTTAATTCAGTGAGTGCTTAATGTGGAATGGCTACTAAGGAATTTCAGCATGACAGCCCTTTTTCCTTCAGTTTTTTAAATTAATTATTTTTTACATAATACAACTCTTCATGCTATGGACTAACACATTGTACTACTGTTTTCATGTGTTTTCTCTCTGTTAGGAATGCCCATTGTTTCATTCTTGTAATAGCTCTCTGTCCAGAGAAAATCACTTTACTTTGAACACTGCATTGTTCATGGGAACAAGACCCTCACTATAGGGAGGGTGTTGAGGAAGAACTTTTGAAGCCATTTTACCAGAAACGCTAGTTTACATTTGTGACTGATGCTGGAGCACTGCAGTTATGAAAAAACTAACTGCCATGATGCTACCTTGAATGGATGCTTTTTAAGTACTCCTGAAACTTGAGGAAGGCTTTAATCAATCTACCACTTATCAGGAAGTGTTCATTTATATTTCAGCACTGTATATTTTACCACACCTCTAACAGTTAAAAAGACAGATACCACTGGTGCACCCCTATTTTCAAACATTCAGCTCTTTTTTTGCAATCTAGATTGAATATCATCATAGTACATACATATTTTTTATTGCCTGGAAACTATGCAAGAGAGCATTATCCTTGACCAACAAAGTTATGTGTACAATCTGCTTCTCTGTCAAAGAGTGAGGTACTTGTGAAGAACATGCTTACTGACTACATGATGATTTTCCATGATAGAGCAAACTGGTGCAGCAGACAGGTACAAGAATTACTCTGTCTGGTGATATGACTACCCACTACCTTTCACCATTAGTTTTCAGCTCACAGGAACATACTCTTCAATAATCAGTTAAGGGTAATGTGAGTAGAGGATATCGTTGGTACTCAACCATCTGAAGTTAGAAGAGCAATAAGAACAATGTTCTTCAAGTACTGAAGACCTTTATTTTCTTTCAAAACACTGATCCATTCTGAGACCTTCAAGGAAAGTGTATCACAAACCACTCAAAACTACTACTTCTTGGTTCTAATTGCCTACCAGTATTTATATAAGTACTGATTTAATTAATGAAAAGCTTCACCATGCAGTTTTTCATTATTTAAACCATGAACAACACAGTGGCAGGCTTTTCATATGAACATCAATTATGCTGAACAAAATTAAGTTATATGAATAACCTGAGCTAGAGACTATCCTTCCATGTACAGACAGATGTAAATAAACACAAACTCAATTGTGGCTTATCAACCTGGGGACTCATGTGGCCAAATGACCAAAGATTTCCTAGGTCCTTCTGTAAGTGCATGTTTTCAGTGCAGACAAAATATCATTTATTGATGTTATACAACATATAAATGCTATTCAGTAAATTAATTCTATTAATTCACAGTAATACGATAAGGTGTTGTAACGACATCCGAAACGGTCGCGTGGTAGTAGTGACGGAAACGCGGCGGGACCCGCGGAGCAGCCCGCAAACAACAACACAACGGGAGAGGATGGACACGACCAGCGGAGGACCTTATAACACAACAAGAACAGACAACAGAGTAATGAACCAAACAAGACAACCACGTCCACTGGAATAGAAACACGAAGTCAATACGCTGTCTGAGACGATATGTCCTGAGATGCAACGCGATGTTAGACTGCTGGCTGTGCACGAGACAGGTGCTTAAGTATGCCATTGGGGGCGCCGCTATTGGCCATTGGGACCCTCACACTAAAAGCGGGCCAGGAGGCACGCGCCGCCACAGCTTACAGCGTGATGGTGCAGAGACCTCTATGGGTCTTCGACGTCCATGACATCTGGTGTGGATTCGAATTCCGTGGCGCGCGGTACCAGATAAGGTATGAGTGATGTGTTCCAAGATGTAGATGGAGAAACACTGCATATGTGAAATAATCATTGGGATTCAAATGTTGATCAGAGAAACAGTTTTAATCCAAAACATGGTTCATTTTAGAGAACAATTCAGACTTTAAACTGAGCAAGATTCAGTAATAATTGTGTCAATAACATGTAAGTACACCCTCCAAATTATTGATAACTTAAGAGAGATACTTATTTTGTGAAATTACACTTACATCTATACTCCAAAAACTGCCATTATGGTGCAAAATGGAGGGAAACCATGAGCTTAACAGCACAACAATAACAATAAAATATGTAGTTCACCTTACAGATTTTTTATTATGTGGAGCCTGTGATACTGCTGACATGTTTATAACTAATATGTGTGAAAGCTGTATGAGATGAATTGGGGAACACAAAATAAAACTATTATGGTGCAGAATGAAAAATTAAAAAAAAATGTAATGTATATTATTCTCACAAGAAATTATAGACTCATGTTAGAGAGTATTGTATACAGAAGGGTCCAGAAAAATGTAGACACTCTCTGATAGTTAATATTAATCGGACAAAATGACATACTGTGACAATTCATGCAGGGGGGGGGGGGGGGGGGGAAGGTTATTTTGCGTGTTCAAAGTGATCCCTATCAGCAGCCAAATATGAGGGATAGTTGAAAAGTTTATAACCTCAGATAGTTACCATAATGTCTTGCACAAACACCACCACTTACTTCTATGGGGACCCTTTGTGGGTGTGCAAGTCAAATTTTGCGACTCCAGCAAACCATACTATGATTGAATATCTTCATTTGAAGGGTATGACACCCAAGGAAATTGCAGAGGACATGTGGAATATACTTCAGGACAGTGCTCCATCTTATGCAACAGGAAAAACTGGATTACCAGCTTCAAACATGGAAGAACTAATATGGAAGAATCACCAAGGAGCAGAAAGTGTGTCACCATTGCCACTGATGAACAGTGACTTCAATTCACGATACGATTTTTCAGGATCGTCGAACACCATTTCTGCAGGTTGAAACCACATTTGGAATCTTCCATGGGCGTGCTCATGATATTGTTGTGGAAATTTTGGGAATGTGGAGAGTTTCATTTTGGTGGGTCCCGAAGGACTTGAATGCAGATCAGAGACGGGAGCATGTGCAGTGTTGTGAAGAAACTGTCCATCAATATGAAGTAGATGTAGATAGGTTTCATGTAAGGTATGTGACAATGGATAAAATCTAAGTTCACCACTTTGATCCTGAGACAAAACAACAGTCACAACAATGGAGACATTCTTCATCCACTACCTCAAAAAAATTATGTGTGCGGAAGTCAGCCAGTAAGGTGATGGCATCAGTCTTCTGGGATGCAGAAGGGGAAATTGTGGTGGATTACTTGGAAAAGGGCATAAATATCAATGCATCATACTATTAAACCCTCCTCTGCCATTTGAGAGAAGAGATAAAGGCATGGAAAACTGGCACACAGATTTCTTTCACATCAGGACAATACACCGGTGCACAAAGCTCTCACATCACTGGAAACTCTGCATGAATGCAGGTTTGAATTGTTATGTAATCCACCATATTCTCCAGATTTGTCTCCATCATACTTCTTCCTATTGCCAAAGTTAAAAAAAGATTTCAAGGGATGATGATTTGACAATGGTGATGCAGTGATTGATGCTGTGAACACTTGGTTGGACTCAAGATCAAAGACCCTTTATTTGAATGGTTTGCTTAAGTTATCTGAGCATACCCACAAGTGTATAAATGTACACCAGTATTATATTGAATAATAAATTGGCATTATGAAATTTCTGTCATTCTTTATTTTTTAGGCTAAAAAGTTTTTGACCCCCCCATACCGCTGATGCTGCTGAAATGTTGACCGAGCTATGGCTTTCAGTGTTTCTGGTGTCACAGCCATATAGGACACCTTGGAAGTTTCTCATAGCTCGTTCGTTGTAGCTGGCTTCTTTTGATAAATTCATTTTTCAAGATTCCCCAAAGGTAGAAGTCAAGCAGTGTAAGAACTGGACAACATGGTGGCTACTCAACAGCTCCTATTGACCCACCCATTGTCTGGGTAGATTTTCATCCAAGTAGGCTCTCACATCTCTGTGATAGTGAGACAGAGCACCATCTTGTTGTAGGTAAAATCTTTCATTTCTAAATACCTCTCAGATGCAGGTAAAATTGATGTTTGCAGCATATGAAGATGCACCTCACCAGTTTCAGTACCTTCAAAGAAAAATAGGCCAGTCAAACCATGCAATGAAAGACCCACCACACATTAACACCCAGTGTATTAACAAGTTTGTCCTCATGAATGTGAGGATTTTCAGGAGGCCAGTACACACAGATGTGGTAGTTTACAGTACTGCTATTTTGAATTGTGCCTTGTCAGACCAGCTAATCATCCTTGAAAACTATTCATCCTTGTGAAGCATGCCCTCAGACCACTTGCAGGACTCCATCTTTTGATCCTGGTTATTGTCATTCATAGTGTGCAGTGATCTCAGACTGTAAACTTTCCATTCTGCAGCCTTCAGGATGTGTTGTACACTTGATCAGCTTATGCCACTTTCACGTGCACCCTGCTTCACAGATTTTTGACATGACCTAGTAAAATGTTGCAACACAGCAGTGTTTGAAGCTGGGCTTGTTGATGTTTTTGGACACCCAGAACTTTCCTTATGACTATCCTGAATGGTACCATCAGATTCAAATTTATCCCAAACATGGTAAATTTTTGCATGTGTTAGTGGCTGAGTTCCATACACATACACCACTACTGTTGTACCTCCATCATGTTCTCCATACTTTCAGTACCACTTCAATATGGACTTGCATTGCTCAACCATCAATGTTAATTCATTCATTATTGCATTGCATCTGCCAGAAGATGCATGCCATGATCTGCTGAGAAAACAATGGACTCTACTACCATGCAAATTTGCAACAGTATGTCATTTCTTTCCAAATATATTAACTATTACAGAGTGTCTACAGTCTTCTGGACCCCTCTGTAGTTTTTCCTTTATTATCATAAAAGTGTGTAATGCAGCATGTAAGATTTATTATTCAACTGCATGAAATTTAACTATATAATTTGTGATACAATGAAATGATAAGGTAATAATAATGAATAAAACTGATATAATCATTTTATTGAACACAATTTATTAACATCTCTGTTAACGACTGTCTATTTTTAAAACAATGAACAGCTGAAATTAGTGTCCATGGAAAAATAAATGTTTTAATTTCAAAACTAACATACTGCCACTATAAGCTTATATATTTGTTATGGAAATGTAAGCTAACAAAAGGAATGTACTGACCAAACAAATTTCAAATTTTAGATATGATATATTTAATTCAGATACAATATTTCCCAAAATTGTCAACCTTAAAATGAAAATATTAAATAGTATTACTGGTTAATTTGTTTGCACTCTCACTCCATGCTAATGAAGGTACTTATAATAGAGGAAAACCAAAATATTGAGCCTTTCTTCTAAGGTAAAGGTTGAAGTTTTGGTTTGACTGACTTCAGGTTTGAAAATGTACTTTTTCCAATTTTGTTTGTTGTAATAAGTAGTGGGTATATTTTTAATAATTCTTTGTATCAGGGAAATACTCATGTTTTATGGGTCCTGGTTTGTATGATATAAGATATGGAAGAAATTGGCTTTCCAAAAAATCCAAATCACTTCAGACAGCCAGATTATGGTAACCATTCTTTCAAATAGTATTAGCAGTTTTGTGAACTGAAGTGTCATGTGAATAAATGCTTCACAGAGCTTGCAATATCAGATTTCTATTTGATCTCAGGTTTTTGATGGATTCCTCTGTCATTACTATCAGGATATTTCAGTAAGCTATTAGGTACATCATTTAGTTGACTGAGTTATGTCATGAAGTCATCAGGAAGCCATAGAACTTCCTTATACTGTACTACCAGAGATTATGTCGATTTCTGTTACTAAAGTACGTTGTAAGCAAATCTGATTTTGTTGGATGGTGGATGACTCAGCTTATTTCTCAGTAGCCTTTCAGCATCAATCAACCACTTCCACGTATCACTTAAGGTGTAGCCACTGTCCTAGTTAAAGTTGTGACACACTCTGATCTGAACAACTTGCTTGATGATAGAATCCTAGCTGGCACAAGCACAGGATAATATTTCTGTGTCATCAAACATAATCACATGTTTGTTCATGAGGCTGTGTTTGGCAATAGCATATTTTTTGAAATCACAATACAGTATTTAATGTAGTTTCAGTGCTCTGTGCAGC